>NC_086353.1:24228632-24550362 GCF_036324505.1 Eleginops maclovinus | reverse complement strand
GCTCTGTTTTGCAGCCAGGCCACGCGGCCATTCGAGGAACTGCAGGTTTTTGGCACTTCCTTATGGGCTTCATTTTGGAGACTCGGAAGTTGCCCCTTGGGTTATACAGACTTTATGCACAGTTCTATCTATCGATGTGTTTTGTATTCTTCTGACTGTAGACTCGAGCACATCACCTAAACATGACAAACCTGCCTAGATACTTTCTGCCAAGCTGTTTTAGGACCATCGCTGTTTTGGGGAGGGATTTTAGAACCGAGCAAATTTGGCTTGAATCAACATACAATGCCTTTTGAAAGGACAAGAGCAATTGTATTTAATTGGGAGTGTGTTAGTTTTAATAGCACAGAGCCACACTGTCCATTTCTCCAGAGGGATTATCCTGTAAAACTCCAGGGAGCCGGGGAAATTAGGGGACCAGGGCTGACATTGACTGGAAAAGCTTTCCCTGCGGCAGCTGCACGCCACACTGACTTCACATGTCTACAGATTAGACTGAGAGTCCACCTAATTGAGTTCGGATCCACAAACTGTTAATTAGGTTTCAACTTTTTTTTTACTCTTTTCATTTATCTCCGTTCCCCTTCCTCGACCCATGAAGTTATGGTTATTTTCGCCCTGCTGTCATCTCTCTCTTTGTGTCTTTTGTTTTGTCCTGTTCTACATTTGGCTGCACTGCCTCGTGCCTTGTTAACATCGGGGCTTTGGAACATATTCCAAAAACGGGTGTGAAGTTGGATGGAGGCACTTGACATGGAAGTCTCAAGGCTGTTTCAGTCTGCAGCCTTTGCTGGGATTCAAAGCAAAGGGGTTCCTACTGTAGGCAAAGGGTCCAAAATATGTTTCCCTATATGTGTTGTTGAAGTGCATTTTTAGCAGGAAGGCCGGAAATCAAAACCATTCCTCAGAGTTCAGCAGCCTGTCAGTGGCTCAGGTCTGGAGCGTTACTGTGTTAAGCTTCGGGTTGCATCTAATGGAGCTTGGTTATACGAACAATAACACTTGATCTGGTTTTGCTCTGAATTCTTTATTACCATGACAATTTAATCGTGTTGGGTCAGAAGGTTGCGGGCAGTTGTCCTGTAGGTCTTAAAATAACTTTTCACTTGATGCTTAGTGTAGCCTTTGCTTCATGTTACTGAATATAAGTTCAAATAGAACCCTTCTTTAAAGGACATACAGATGCTGTTCTGCTTTTTAATTCTATGCTGCATTTCCACTTCAGTGCAGAATAGATCTACTCAGCTTGACCTGCTCTTTGACTCTGCTTTCCTTTTATTAAAAATGAAATTGTACCTGGTGAAGTTTTGGTATCACCTCAGTTAAGGTCTCAAGTATGCTGTTCTGATTCTAAAAGGTGGAGTTAAAATACCTCTGAACACTGATTGGTCAGAGGGAATCTTCAAAAGCGCGACACAGGACATCATGCACAACCATTCCATTTATAAATAACCAAACCACATCAATGGCGATGGCAACTTTTTTAAATTGACTTACACAGAACTACTATTTACGTAATGTATATTAATGGTATGTTCACACCAGACTCTAACAGTCGAGTTTCACCACTGCTGTCAATTGTGTTTACTCGCGTCATTCAAACAAGACGTGCTTGTAAGGAGGCCAGGTTTATCTCTGTAAATACTATGGTCGTTTCAAAAGGATGCCAACACTGATACTGGTTAGTAAAAACCATGAATAAATGCTGTAACGAGTCAGGCGAAAACCCTTTTAAATGTGTGTTTTCTGAATGGAGATCCATTGATCAGGCTAAGGTAACGTTTTAGCTGCTCAGTAAACACTGACAACAACGTCATACATACAGAAATAAAGCAGCAACTGTACTTCGTCCGGTGTGAAAGCACCTTAAGCACCTTAAGCGACAAAGTGCAGATGTTCTTCTGTTTGGTGGCAGATAAACGGATTCAGCAGTCACATTAAAGATGCTGTCACAGCAGTTTCACGCAGTTTTGCTGTAGTGGTCAACTGAAAATGCTGCCTAAACGTATCTGCATTGGAAATCTAAATAGGCAAAAGGACCTGTTACAAAAACTGAGTCAAGTCAAGACGAACATTGCTGTGTAAGTGAGGCATTAGAGGGTAGTGTTCTTTATTCTCACAATTTGCCCTTCTCCAGTCTGTAAAGTGGCCTGTGTTACATTCAGTTACACATTCAACTTCTTGGAATCTCTTTTGTAAAATTATGTAAGAAATGATTGTTCGTTTCCTGTCCTAAATAATCAGGTTGAGGGCCAATGTCATGTAGGTTGCGCCTCATTTCACAAGATAAGGCATTTTACCTCCCAGAACATCAGAGCTTGGTCCGTAAAGATTAGACAAATTCTAAAGCCGAACGTCTCCCTGCCCGTCAGAGTGTTATGTCACCTTCTCTCAGAGGCACAGGCATGTAGGGCAGGTCCCCCGTAATCCTGCAGATGGTTTATTACCCTAGCCCTGGTGGAACTTTCAAAGCATCATGAAGAAAAGAGGCAGGAAGTCCGCAGCACTGGTTTAATGAGCTGCAGTGTGTGGGAGAGCTACTCCATCACCAGAGATAATGGCACAGGAAAACAATGCAGAGGATGAATCCTTCTCCAGAGGAAAAAAAAGGCGAGTGGAACGAAGATATTTATGCGAAGCAACAGATAAATATATCACTAATTAGGTTGGAGTGTCTCGGCACACTGGCACAGGAACAAGATGATGTACTGCTGGTGAGAAGGTGTGCTGTTAAAGATTTAACACTCTGCAAACAATATCATTCTTGTTTTTGATCATGTTATTGGGGGAGAACATTTTATCTGAAGCAGTGAGGGAAAGAGAGGAGGCTTAAACAGAGAAGGAACATCGAAGCTATCTTTGCCTCCACCTCTGTACGGCGCTGAGATTTACAGCTGAGGGAACATTGCCCAAACTCCTTTGCTCCCGTCCGTCCTCCTCACATATCTATTCTCCATGTCCGTATTGATTTCTGTGTGGGTAAGTAAGACCCACAAAGGTTCCCTCTCTAAGGCAGGATTGTATCCCATTCTGAGTAGCTCAGTGTTGAACCCGTGCGATTAAAAACTGAAGGGTCGGGTTTAAGGTTTCAGGCGCTGTTCTTACCCCCTGAACTCGTTTGGATTGGAGTCAGGGAGTCGTTGTTCGCCTAAAGGGGAGCAGGAAAAAGGACTGAGGGAAAGACTTAGAATAAATTCAGTTTGGGGTTAAGTGGGTTGCTGGATGTTGAAATAGAGGACTGGAAAGATTTCACTGACCCAAATTCTGCATTATCCTTTAATTTTAGGCCCTGTGTTGAAGGTCCAGGGGGTAAGATTTAGATTTTTTTGACAGAAATTGAATATGATGTACATAACGGTGTTCTTTATTAGTGTATAATCACCTGTCACTAAGAATTGTTGTATTTCCTTTGACTAAATCGAGCTTCATTCCTAAAAGATTTAGAATTAGGGTTAGGGTCAGGCCTTTTGGACAGCCATGTTTCTACAGAATAGACAAAGCAACCACCAAGAAAAGAGGGACTCTTGTGGCCTGGCCTCTTGATTGTCAATCTGGAGAAAGAGTCCACCAAGTGTCAATATACTGGGCCGGTAATCTTGCTGACAAACTGAAGAGAACTTAACATGAGGTTACTTACTTGGCAAAGGTCATTAGCGCATTAGCAGTGCTTAAAAGGATCAGTGAAGAGCAGTCAAACAGTTTGCTAAATCGTACCAAAATTTGTTGGAATGTGTGCTCTGTATTTGAGAGGAAATACACTCACACTTTTCTGAGTTTGGGAATCTTCCGTTCTCCACCCCTCTCATTGTAACCCAGATTTCCTCATCACAGCGCTGCGAGCTTCAAAGGGAATGCCTCCACTCTTCTAACAGCCTTGGAAATGAGCTGGCATCAGGCGTGCGGCTGTGAATGTGTCACTGACTGAGCGCAGTTCTGTGAAGTGGTTTTTCCTTCGTGCTACCCCCACCCCCCAATGTGTACACACACTAAAGGCGCTTGAGCGGCCAGGATGACGTCACGTTGGAAGATCTGAAGCCCTGCTTTAGGAACTGGGGTTTCCTGACAACCTAAGCCAAGTAGAACAGTAGAAAGCAAAGATGGCTCTTTGGGAGAAAGTAAAGCTCTGTCACAACTCTTAAAGAAGAACAGGAGATGAGCAGGGGGAGAGCATCTGAAATGATGCAAAGGTTGCCTTCTGTTCTGCGATTCTTCATTGTTTTCTTTCCACATCAAAATTGTCTAAAAGGAGCCAATTAGGATTAAAAGATGCTGATAAAGATTGATGTTGATATATAGAAATAGGTGGGTGAGATGTTTATCGATTGTGAAAAAATCATAAGAAGGAAGTGACTAAGAGATAAAGTGGAGGAGGAAAGGGAGGAAATTAAGCATGGTGTCTAAAGATTCAAGAGGGGAGGAAAGTGTGCTGTTCTGTAGCGTCTCTGGTAAAGCATCCCTGCTAGAGAGACCGGTGTGCATCTTGCTTTCCAGAGTTCTACCAGCCTCTCATTCTGGCATTGTCTTTCACCAGATCCACTCCTGTTACCAAAATAGCATTTTCACTTTCCTCTGCTCTAAGGCTTGTAGGAAATGTGGTTCTGCTGATATTCCAGATAAGGCAAAACTATTCTTTTTATAAATGTGTAGCCACTAGGATCCAACCTGAGTTTTTTTGGACCAAATCATTTACAACTTAAGATCCACTTGGTGACCTTTGACAAAGCATTCAGCATTCTTCAAAAATGAACTGCAGCATCCCCTATGACTCTGTAACAAGCAATTTAGTGCATAACATGTATTGATTACTTGTTACCAAGCCCTTAAAAATATTGTAGGTTGCCTTGTTTACTCGGCTAGAATTAGCTCAACTGACCCTTAGCAACAAGCGGAAAGTGCCGGAGGCGTTGTCTTGATGCTTACCATTTTGTTTTAGACTTCAGATTTAAAGCCTTGAGGTAGCCATGTGACCGTCTCCATCTTGGTTTTTGGAGCCTGAAATGTCAGGGTGGAGCTCGAGAGGAGTGGGGGCCACTAAAGCAAATGACGTGCTAATGGTAGCTCAGCAAACCATAGAATTTTTCAGATATTTGCATTGAACGTTTTAGAAAATGCAACAAAGGCTTCATGCACCTGCCACTCTAAGGACCAGCCCCCTTAATCAAGATTAGCGTTAAGCATTAATATATTGTAACAGGTGAGTAGCAATCCCTCTACACTGGGTAATGGATGGGGGAGTTGGCTATAGAGATCAAAACCATGTTTTGCAGAGGGCTGTAAAAAAATTCTCTCTGCTGTAAAGTTGTTCATTTTATCCTAATAGCCTCAATAGATAAACCTGCTTTTGGAATCAGCTTTAAAGGGGCCCTATTATGCTTTTTTGGTTGGTGTAATATAGGTTTTTGTGCATGTAAATGGTTTGCAAAGGCTAAAATCGCTGTTCCCTCCAGAGGGAGTTTCTCTCCCACACACTCCCCCATCACCCAATTTTGTTAACCTGCAGCTCACTGCAAGAAGTGATGAATCATAAAAATGATGCAAGCTTTCAGAGCGCCGAGCCCTTCACGCCTCCAGGCTGCATCCACAGGTCCCTGCCAGCGCCACCCGGCCAGCAGGCCGAGTGTGGCTGACATTGCGCCGCTCGCTTGATTCCCGCTGTGACTGTCAACACACGAGGGGTCCTGCTGTCTTCAGCTCCTTGCCTCCTCACTTTCTCTCTTGAGTGCCGTTTGACTCATCTAAGCCAGAATCTGCTGACAGGCTCTGATCCAGGGTCAGCGTCTGCATCTCCCTCGATGGGAAGGATGCTATACCATGCTTTCAAAACATGTGGAACTATATCAGAACCACAAACCCGGTGACAATGAGTTATATTTAAGTTTATACATTGAAAGAAGTTATTGCTCATGCACCTGCTGTCTCTCAGAAAGCTGATTCTGGTTCTGTTTCATATTAGTTACACGTTGGGGCTGAAAGCTGTTTCACTAATCCGTCATTTGCTACATGTGTGTGTTGTGTTTCAGGGGGACAACACATGCTGTGCGTTTCACAGCTTTGTTTGTATACATATGAGGGTTCACTTGTAAATTTAATTATCTCAAAATCTGTGAATTAAAACTGCAGTTCACATATTGTGTGAGATTATATTCACTAATGTAATGTTTTAAACTCAGGTGTGTGGGTGTGGGTGTGGGTGTGTGTGTGTGTTCTAACTGCTGTGATGCTGGGCTGTAGGTGCAGGCATGGTGGTGGACTGGGAGCAGGACACGGGACTCCTGATGACATCTGGAGACGTGCGAGTGGTCCGGATCTGGGACACGGACAGGGAGATGAAGGTCCAGGTACTGAGAGTGTGTGTCTGTGTGTCAGTCTCAACGTATTCAGCTGGAAGCATGAGCAAGGAGTCCATTTAGCAACTTAGTAAACCTGGCATTCAGGCCGTGAAGGGCTGTTGCTGAAGAGCTTTCTTTTGATTCTGTAAATCAGCAGATATTTATTTTTCAGCTAAATAACTACCCAGTATGCAAACGTATGCAAGGCAATTCTAGTTTATTCATATAGCACCTTTCAACGCAAGGCAATTCAAAGTGCCTTACAAAAATGAAAGACATTAAGAGCATTAAGATGCACATTATAAAATGGCATTTAAAAAGCAAAGATAATAAAATAAACATAACAGATTTTATATACATGAATAAAAGTCACAATGCAGTGTGACATATGAATCTCTACTATAATTAAATTCCACTTCTCAGTTAACAGAGGTATTGTCAGAGAACTGTCCTCTCCAGATAAAACAACCTTTTCTGTTTATAGTGTTTTTGCTCCAACCTGATCCCATGGTACCTTTAAGTTTCGCTGAAGCTATTCCTCTTTTACATTAGTTAAGTTTACCTTGTCTTTCTAGGACTTTTTAGGATTCCTCCACGAACCAAGTTCATGAAACCAAAGTGTAGTACCTGTACTTTTAAGTTTCCTTGAAACTATAAAATGAATAACACAGGTATAAAATACATGAATAAAAGTTACAGTGCAATGTTAGATAAGAATAGTTCAAATAAAAGCAGCGGCAAAAATAAATGTTTTCAGCCTGGATTCAAAAGTAGTAAGAGTAGCAGCGAACATATGTAGCTCTTATTATGATCATAAGGGTTTAAAGTTGAAAACACAAGTGCGCCAGCTCTATGGGCCCAGATACTTTGCACTGGAGAGGCAGGCCATTTTGGCTCCAACTTTCTTTAGAATGAACAGATCCCCGCCTCCAGCGCTGTGTCCTGTTCTCTTCATACCTCCATTCATACTCTTGTGGCCATTATTTGGGAACATAAAAGCATAGTTCAAGAATGTACCATACCTTTTAGCCCTTGCATTGTGAATCTTTTTCAAAAATGAAGTAAATCGCGTTCATATCTAGTTATTTCGTCTTAAATATAGTGAATATCTACGATACGTCTGAGGTTTCCTGTTTGAAAGAGTGTAGGAGCCCTGTATTCAACGTGTGCAGTGTGCTCATGCTGTGGTGTGTTTCAGTAAACTGATGGAAGTCTGGGGCACAGTCAGAACCATTAGTGTATTTTTCTTTGTTTTTAACCACGTAATGATCGTCAGTGTGCTAATCATGGTCCTGATGGATGGACTGAATACAGGTAGAGCCTGTGGCTGCATATTGATGCCAGCACTCTACAGAGCGCATGATGGATGACTTCACAGGAGCTTTAATGTGGAATGAGCGCTGTGTTATTGACAGCGGTGCATTTGTTCGACTGTACAAGCCTGTAATGGCAGACATCACAGCTCACATATTTATATAATAATACAATAAGCTGTGTTTTATTCCACGGTACAGTATTTCATTTGATCTTATTTCTGCATTCATAAAGTCTGCACGTACATGC
Source organism: Eleginops maclovinus (assembly GCF_036324505.1). Lineage (NCBI taxonomy): Eukaryota > Metazoa > Chordata > Actinopteri > Perciformes > Eleginopidae > Eleginops > Eleginops maclovinus. The sequence goes on along the minus strand of NC_086353.1, from coordinate 24,542,470 downwards.
ATATTCATCACAACATTCTCCTGCGCTCTTTTGTTCCTGTTTCTTCTTCTTGGACCTTATTTATTGTTGTTTAATATTTATGTTGCATGTTGGGCGAGTGTGGGACCTTTCATTGACAACAATTCTCTGATGCTTTTATGCATATGAAAATGAAGCCCTTGGATCTTGAATGTAATGGGGATGCTTGTGTGTATCCACCAGGACATCCCGACAGGAGCGGACAGCTGTGTGACCAGCCTGTCGTGCGACTCGCAGCGGTCGCTCATCGTGGCCGGACTGGGCGACGGGTCTGTGCGCTTATTCGACCGGAGGATGGGTCCAAATGACTGGTAACACTCTTTCTCTTTGTCTCTTTTTATGTTTATTATGGAACGAAGCAAGGGAAATTATGAGGATAAATCCTGAGCCCTCTTTGCTCTCAACTTTATCAAAATCGAAATATTATACTTTTTTGTAATTATTATTATCATACCCGTTATTGTTATTATTATTTACTTTGTAATCATAATAATCATAAGTATTATTATTATTGTTATCATTATTATTCATATTATTATTAATATGAATAATAATTTAATTCAACCTTATTTGTTGAATAATTATTTGTGCTGTTCTTTATAACAATTTATTAATGTTTTTTTTACATTTCAATTCTTTTTTCTTTTTTCTGTTTTTCATTCACGTAAAAAAAACTACAAGCTCTCAGATTTAAAGCATACAATATAGCATATATCTTTTTTCGTTTCACTTAAGTTAGTGTAATACATAAAGGTATAAAATAATCATTTGAAAAACCCTCTTTCCCTTTTAACATGGGCTCTATGTGCTACGATCACAGAGGAGGTTAAATAACTGAATAATATTCAGTGTCATTTTCTTTATTTAAATATTTTTTTAAGAACACACACACAGCAGTTTCTGTGGGCATAAACTCCCACACAGTGCTACATTATTCACTTCTCTAATCCATACTTATTATATATAGCGGGCTGTAAATCTCCCTTACGGCCGAGTCACCTCTTTAATGGACCCTGGTGACCCCCTATCCCCCCAGCTGGTTAAACATTATTTTAATCTCAGTCCCGTAGGGGGAAAACAAAGCAGTTAAACCCTGAAGAGGCCCATAAATCTTTAAGTGAAGCTATTTTAATAGTTCTCCTTAGGCGGGAAGTTGCATCTTTCCGCAGTTGTGTTGATCCATCCGGTGGACGGGATCATACAGTATGCAGCCGTCAAATCTAAAAATTATCCAAAATTGTTGTGAATTCACGTGTTCCTTCAATTTAAGTGAGAACAAATGCACTTCCTGTCCCACCTGTAGGCAGGATGTATTTTAGTGTGATAGAGTGCATTGTGGGTATTCTGGTAAGGCTGAGTTCTTAAAAGATATTTGCAGGATTTGTTCCCGGCAGGAGATGCTTGCTTCTTCCATGTATGATCCCATGGTGCCACCTAGTGGGCTTTCTCTTTAACTGCATGTGACAGCAGAAGCCTTTAAACTGCTGCTATTCTTTTTGGTTGTTTTACATAAGAATGAAATCCAAAATCCACATGAACATGAGAGGTAGAGCTTTGCATAACAAGACCAAACATTCTTTAAATGAAATACTAAAATAATGCACAGTTATTCCAAATGTAAGCTTTTTTTAATGCAGAGTTTGCAGACATGGCAGAATCAGTACATCAAATTCAGAAATAACAAGGTGTCTGACAGAGAAAAACAAAAAAGAACAGCCAACCAATTCATAATGAAGAGTAACATTTTCAAATACATTTAATTTAAACAACACATTTAACAGTATGCCTACAGTAGTTATTTTAACTTTTGAGCCAGTCCCTTTAATATTCATCATTGCATTATCTGCTCATCACAGCAACAAATAAAACACACAAATATAAAGCTGTTTAGTTGTTGACGGCGTGAAAGATGACACCAGGAAGAGGAATTAAGACAAATAGAGTTAGAAATATCTTCAAAATCTTTCCTTAGCATTTTCTATCTGCATCAGCTGGTGCTCAAACTCTCACCCTCAGATACAAACAGCAAAAGTATTATTCAGACAGAGGAGGGTCAGAAGATGCAGTGTGGCAAGTTGGAATCAGCAAACAACGTGAGATAAGTTAAATTAGGCTTTACCCTCTCAGAAAAACTCAGAAAAACTGCTGACTACCTGCACTGTACTTAGACCATAATGTACTTAGTTGGACTCACACTTCCAAATTGACATGTATATATATTTACCGTATCAATACGTTTCTTTTCCTGCATGAGAAAGCAGATTGTCACACCTTACTGTTCTTAGGATGTGGACACATGAGTTTTCTGATGCATCATTTGGCATTATATCTGATGTTCACAGTCCCACCGCTCTGGTGTTATTTCCTGTCCCAGCAGAAACACATTGGTAACAATCAGTTGACATGCGCTCGCTTGATTCCCGCTGTGACTGCCAACACACGAGGGGTCCTGCTGTCTTCAGCTCCTTGCCTCCTCACTTTCTCTCTTGAGTGCCGTTTGACTCATCTAAGCCAGAATCTGCTGACAGGCTCTGATCCAGGGTCAGCGTCTGCATCTCCCTCGATGGGAAGGATGCTATACCATGCTTTCAAAACATGTGGAACTATATCAGAACCACAAACCCGGTGACAATGAGTTATATTTAAGTTTATACATTGAAAGAAGTTATTGCTCATGCACCTGCTGTCTCTCAGAAAGCTGATTCTGGTTCTGTTTCATATTAGTTACACGTTGGGGCTGAAAGCTGTTTCACTAATCCGTCATTTGCTACATGTGTGTGTTGTGTTTCAGGGGGACAACACATGCTGTGTGTTTCACAGCTTTGTTGGTATACATATGAGGGTTCACTTGTAAATTTAATTATCTCAAAATCTGTGAATTAAAACTGCAGTTCACATATTGTGTGAGATTATATTCACTAATGTAATGTTTTAAACTCAGATACTGGGAACCTTGTTGAAACAGGATTAATGTTGAGTTAGTTGTTTAAAGGCCAACTGTTTAGATTTAATGCCACGCTAAAGTGTGTGTGTGTGTGTGTGTGTGTGTGTGTGTGTGTGTGTGTGTGTGTGTGTGTGTGTGTGTGTGTGTGTGTGTGTGTGTGTGTGTGTGTGTGTGTGTGTGTGTGTGTGTGTGTGTGTGTGTGTGTGTGTGTGTGTGTGTGTGTGTGTGTGTGTGTGTGTGTGTGTGTGTGTCAGCCGGGTGATGACCTACAGGGAGCACGGAGCCTGGGTCGTCAAAGCTCACCTGCAGAAGGAGACAGACGGACATATTATCAGTGTCAGGTATGGCTTTTATTTCCTCACGTAACATTTCACGCAGACGTTTAAGTTGAACTGGTGCTTCCTGTACTGACTCTGACGGTCGTATTCCCCCCCACAGTGTTAACGGAGACGTTCGGTTCTTTGAGCCGCGGTCAGCGGACTCCGTCAACGTGCTGCAGACAGTGAAAGGGTTAACGGCCCTGGACATTCACCCACAGGCCAACCTTTTCGCCTGGTGAGTGTGTTTGTGTAGATGCAGCTTAAATAAATATGGTTAACTATGTGTTTACTTTAGCTGACCATCCAGTGGTGTCCACACAGCAGAGATTTGATGATGTGTCTCCCCTTCTCTCCAGTGGCTCGATGAACCAGTTCATAGCCGTGTACAACGCTAACGGGGACGTGATCAGCAACATCAAATACTATGACGGCTTCATGGGACAGAGGATTGGGGCCATCAGCTGTCTAGCCTTTCATCCTCACTGGGTAAATAACACCGCATGGAAGGGAAAATAACAAACAATATTTTTTTTAAATATTGGAATGTTTTAATGTAGCTCAAGGGGCAAGACCACTTTCCTTTGTTTGTGTTGTAACAATTTTTATTGCATGAAGGCAAAATGTCAGGGCAGCAAATAGTTTTTTGTCCACTGTAAAGCAAATGTATAAAAAAATTCAGAATTGTTTTAGTTAATGATTGAAAAAAATCTTGTTATTTCACAAATATTCACAAAAAACTCCTGAGTCAAGAGTTCCTACACAAGAGGGCTCCCCTCCTGCCATCAGGCCCTGTATGTAGATACTATAGATACCAAATCATTATGGGTATTTATATTTTTTTAGAAACTAATTCACAGCCACCACTTTCTAATCCATTACATTTATAACTTGACATATTTTTGTTATTATTTTATCATTTTCATGGAAATGGGAAAAAAATGTAAGTGGAGGATTCAGGTCGAGCCTGTGTTTAATCATCAAATGTGCAAAGTACCACACACACACAGTGAAGTTAAGGGATTAAACCCATCCTGATACATGGACTGTACTGTATACTGCACAACAACCAGAGTGCAGTGTGGGTATCCGATGGCTTTCTCCAGGGCCCCTCGGCAGTGCCCAGGAGGTTAACTGGCGCTTTTAAAGTACAAGTCCAAACTCATACTTGGTCCGTTCCCGGGACTTGATCCAGCAACCCTCTGCTTCCCAAGCCAACTCCCTTGGGCCAGAGCCACTGCCACCAGTTATTAAGTTGTTGTTTTCTTCAGTCAGCACTTTACCCTCTGCTCAGTTTTTGTGACCTCCCCCCCCTCCTGGAATAATCCTCCTTCTCCCTCTCTCCCTTCAGCCCCACTTGGCGGTTGGCAGCAACGATTACTACATGTCCATCTACTCAGCAGAGAAGAGGCTCAGATAACACACCAGCATTCAACCAACCCCCCCACAACCCAAAACAACCCCCCCATATGAATTCCTACGCTGAGCCTCGAGCTCCAGGATGTAAATGACGTTTTTTTTTGTACATATGCAATTACCACCCTGAATGTTCTAGTGATGGCTGCTGACAGGAACTGGATATCTATCTGTATAGATATTATATTATTATTCTCACTGTTTATTCATATTGTTATTATGAAGCTAATGATTGTAGACTTGGCTGTGCTGAGGAGTGTGTATATTTAAATAGCGTATACAGAAGAATAGAGGTTCTATTTTAAAAGGAGTGGAACCCCCCCTCCCTGGCACACAGTGTGCATCACTACCTAAACCAACTGTGGCCCGAGGAGGTGGTGGGGGGGTCACCCAGAGGACAACACACTGTTTAAAGACATTCAGTGGGGCAGGAAACACAAGAGTGGCCCTCCGCTGGACCCCGGTGTGTTTATACATTCATCTTAATGTCCGTCCCACAGCCGCAGGACTCGGGGCGAGACGTCTGCAGGGACGGACCCAGAGATGGAGGGCTCTCCCCCCTCCTGACCACCAGGCGGACGTGACGAGTGTTAGTGTGCTAAAGTTGATTATAGCACACACATGGGTCCTCCTAGCCTTGGACTTAAACAAAAAAGATGCCTGCTCCCGTGCCACAGCTCTCCTTCTTGCTTCCTTGACCCAAGCGTGCCAAACATAATCATATTCTCCATGCAAGCTTCTTTTTTTCTGGGGGTTGTGTTTGCTCTTTCATTTGTTTTTGTTTTTTAAGGTGTCGTCTGTAAAAAGGGAAAACCTCTATTGGCTGATAATGATACATGTAGAGCCCAGTGAGAGGTTCTAAGCACCCAGCCCTCCAGCGAGCCTGCGGTACCCGCCCTGCGAAGCAATAAAAACCCTCTCATGATTCAGCCTCAGCCCCCCCCCCCCCCTACAGCATTAAAGGTGCCACGTAAAGCAATACAAACACACCCACTTCCAGGTTCTGCTTACTTTTTATCGACTCATCACCAGTCAGAGGAGTTATCACCCCATCACTCAGTCACAGGAAGTATATGATATTCCTGTGACTGATTAAACATTCTTCTAATCTCATGTCGACGTGTGGAATCAAAAAATAGCAGAAGACACCCTTCCAGTATTTCTTTTGACCTGTACACTGGAATAAAAATTGTGTGCCAGTCCATCTCTGTCTGGCTTCATAGAGCTGGCCCTGGATCTAACTGCAGAGCAGGGCAGCTTTACAAACGGTTAACACAGTCTTTGAGCACACGACTCTGTAGGCTTAGAGATCTTTATGAAAAGTGACTCATCACACCCCCTGTATAGGTCGTCTTTTATTTTGATAGAGCCTTATTTACCCCATCTTTGATTTCGATTGTACCTTTCGGCTTTGTTTGGTTTGATTTTGTTCAGCAAAGTTGTACACAAAGATGAGTTGCATGTCTAATCGGTTGATTTCAGAGCTTTAACTGTGACCTGAACATGCTCACTGTGTCTAGTTTTAGTCCGTGGCCTAAATCTCACTCAGGTGCCACCTCAAACTAATGCCCAGCATCTGCGAGCCTCCCTAATGTCTGCAGCATGACGGACAGGCGAACTCGGTCCGTGAGCGGCTGCAGGGATCTTGGACATTGTTGTCACTGTGGTGCTGTTCGCTCAGACGCCTCTTTTGTTAGGAGGTGGATACTTGTTTTGTTTTTCCTGCAGTATCACCATTGACGGGCTCCTCTGTGGGGCTGCTGCTTTGCTTATTTAATTATTATTTTTTAAACCTTTTTTTCTTCCTGTTTTGTCATTTTTATGTTTTTAATTATGCCAACATTTTGTTTGCCTTACCCTCAGTGAGGTGGAGGAGAGAAGAAAGTAGAGACAGCCTTACCCACACACACACACACACACACACACACACACACACTCATATTTATGCTATGCCCCCCCTGTCATCGCTAACACACCCCAACAGCTGCCTCCTCCTTTCTTTCCTGCCACGCCCACCTCCTACTCTGCATCAACCGTTTCCCTGGAGAAGGAATAGACTCTTGGAGTGGAACAGAACAGGAACACAGACCAAACAGTTTGGACTGTAGTCACATTGTCACCCGTCACTGAGCTCCTTTGCTCTCTGCGTGGTTATGTCACCCTTCTTCACCGACTCAGCCAAAATACTGTATTTTGGCTGCTCAGAATCACATTCATCTCTAAGTATCCCGCTTTGAGTTTTAAGATTTTAGATCTGAGAAAAAAGAAAGACTTTAACCAAGTAGTAAAGGAAAAATGAAAACAATCAGGTTTGTCTCGTCTGTGAACGTAGACTGCTTTGCTGAATGGTTTATGAGACAGGAGATTAAATAAACCAAATACAACACCAGATTGTGTCAGTTTATGCCAATAAAACAATAATTATCTCTGGTCCTATTATATTAAAGTTTGTGATACAAAAAAACAAAACAAAAAACGTAATCTTGGACCGTTGTTGTGATCTGTGTAAAGCCCCGAGAATACTTGGTGTCAACATCTTTCGGCTAATCTCGTGCGTCATAGCCTACCATTACTGTACCTGAATTTAGCCAGCAAGCTATTGTTAGCTTAAACCAACCAACTGCTTCAAATGATCAATAACTGACTTGTTTTAATAATGTTAACCGTGTTAAACATGCTTCATCACTAGCAAGTTAATTAGCTTGGTTTGATTGTGAGCCGGGATTATGAATCAGTATTAAAGTAAAGAGCCAGTTTTAGCGGTATCAGCTAGCTAGTCATATTCTCTAATGCAGTGGTGTCCAAAAGCGGCCCGTGGCCCACTTTTAAATGGCCCTCAGTAAATGCTAAAAGTATAATGGAATATGGTCCATACCTGAAACTTGTGCTTTTCTTATATTGTACTTCTTAAATATGTAAAAAATATATATACATTAAACTGTCAATTAAAGTTGAAAAATGTTTCAAACAAATCATTGTTGATTTTTAAAAAAAAGCCCAATAAGTTATTTACGTAACAAGTTTGAAATATAAATATTTCCCCCTCATTAGAAGCTTCTGTTTTAAGGAATGAGCTGCTAACTAAATAAATTAAACCCTATGGAGAGTGTAAGAAATAATAATCAATATAAGAGTAACCACAACGCTGTCTTATTTTGAAATATTTATTTGATATTTTATTTTGTAACCGGATGTATACAACACTGATGACGCTTGATGCCGGACGGGAGAAAACTGCGGGTTTTAGTGTTGGTTTCCTTAGCAGACAGAATCTGGACAAAGAGTAAATAGGGGGAATTACTTAATTCTCCTTATTTACGCTGTAATACCCTAAGGAGAGAGACGACCCTTTGCCACGTATTCACTAAACTGACCGGAAGTACTGCTACGATTTGAGGCGACCAATAGGAAGAGGCGACCTCTGGACAAACAGCAATGCAGGAATCAACCTCTTCTGCTCGGACCCACGGACAGTAAACGACTCGTGAACCCTATTCATGTTTTGGGCCTGTTCAAGTGTGTTCTGAGCTACTGAGCCACAGCTGTGAAACTTTTGTAAAGCCTACCGCTTCATCCTTTTATTAAATACTCCTTTTAAAACTTTTATGAGGAGCTTCACTTCGTTTTCTTTTCAATCGACTCCTGTTGGAGCGTGGACCTGCTCTGCGTGTTCTTTTGAATGACGAGGAAACGTTATACTTTAATTTAACACTATCAGCTTTAATGAAGTAAAACAATAAGACACAGCTTACAGAGCGCTCTGGGCCATACTGTCCCTACATACAACAGAGAGTGTCAGGGCACGAAGTCTGACAGACTATATTTCCCTCAGCCCAGTTTTTATACATGTTTGCAAAAATAGACAGTTAGTGCAGTGTTGATCTTTTGAGCATTGTTCGAGCTCCTCCCTCCGTCTCCCGCGTGCAAAAACTGTTGCTGCCTCTCCCACGGTGTCGTCCCATGCAGCCGGTCTGCACACCAAACGCTACAGCATCTGTGGACAGAGCATAACGACCTTGCAACACACCTCCTCCCCTTTTACCAGTTCCTGTCCTCTATTCTTTGTTCTCTGTCACCCTGTCCTCACTGCCTCCAGCCCCCAGCTGTGCTGCTCTCTTACTTTGTAGGTGAGTCCTCTGTCTGACCTGGTTTCACCCTGCTGCTCCACTAATTTTTGCCTGCACCGTTTGTTATGATTCATACATTCTTATACAAGTAAATCAACATTAAAGTTAAGTAACACACTCTTGAGTAACACAATTACTAAGTATTAATCTGAATACAAGTAAATCATAAGTATATAAGTAAATAATGTTTCTAACCAAAACATTTAGCATGAACAACTGAATTTAACTACAATACTCCTGGGCGTCGAAGGAAATAACATTTCCTACAAGAGCTTTAACGTGTCTTATAGCATATTCGAGTATCAAGAATAATTTACCTACATTTGATTGATTTTGCTAAATTATAACTTAACTTACGAGGCAATATACCTCACCTCTAGTGAGTGGCCCAGCCCTTCCTATGTTTTCCTTTATGTGGCCCTCAAGGAAAAAAGTTCCTGGAATTCGAATAAAAGAACTAGGGCTGCAACTAACGATTATTTTAGTAGTCGACTAGTCAGTACATTATTTGTTTTCGATTAGTCAACGATTAACCCTCGCATTCCACGTTGACATTGGCCTCATGTCGTAGACCAGCATGTTTAGAATGCTCTCAGTGAGGAGTCTGGCCATTTGAGGGGTGCAGACGCCTCTCCGCAGGACAAAGTCATCCACACGCCTTTGCTTTGAATTTCTAAAATGGCAAAATGAAAATAGAAAACTATTAGGCATAGTTACCACAAATTGTAGACTTAAATTAATTGTATTGATATCTGACAAATGAATGATTTTTAATTAGTTATGTATACACTTATTTATCTACGGTATTTATCTATCTTCCTATCTATTTAGCATACGTGCAGTCATGCAGAGCTAGGTAAAGTTAGGTAGGCGAGGTGACCGTGTGAGTTTACAATGTTAACATGAGGGAAGAGGGACACTAGACTGTAATTCAATGTTCTTATGCGTTGGCAGCGTCTGCCTGTCATTTGTGAATATCACCAGTTAACATGGGGGGGGTCCTTTTGCTTCCCCTTCAGAACCGGAAGCAGTAAAATGCTAATCCGCAGCATACAAAATGACGGTGGTGGCTTGCCAACTCTATTGCAATTTCATTTGCGTGTGTTCTAATGAGTCATGAGTTAAATGCCTAGGTTGCTTAAATAATACGACGCTTCGACACAATTTCATTGTCGACGAGTTGGTGCAGCTTTAAAAAGAACATTTCCTACACTGCTCTAACGTCTTCCTACGAAAAAGACACGCAACTGTGAATAAAGCACAAACACCTACAGTCAGTGTTGGGGAGTAACGGAATACCGGCGTTACGTATTCAGAATACAAATTATGAGTAACTGTATTCCGTTACAGTTACAATTTAAATAGATGGTATTCAGAATACAGTGACATTGTTGAAATCAATGGATTACATGACGATACTTCTCTGTTTCACGAGTTTATTCACTCTCTAAATAAATTAATGCATTTCCCAGAAGCCCCAACCCCAACATGAAAACGAACGATTGTTTGCGTGATTAGTCACCATGAAGTCCGAAGAGGAACAGCAGGAGCTAGAGGTAGAGCTGGAGCCGGAGCCGGCACAACAGAGCCAGGGCAGGAATGCGTTTCTTACATGGAAATTCAAACAGCATTTCACATTAAAGAAAGAGAAGGGAGAACCAAATATAACTGTGCAGTGCAACCTCTGCTTGCCAGCAACCAACCTCCTTTCAGCGTCCAAAGACTCCACCTCCAACCTGAAGAAGCATCTTAAAGTAAGTTCGGTTTTTTTAAATTATCCGGGGGTTGTCTGCTGTAGTTTTACTGGTCATCTTGCTATTTAATAGTTGTATCAGTTATGTGCAACTTTTCATTCTATATAGTACTTAATGTGCTGATTTACTAGCCCCGGAGCCATTGAAAGAGTCTGACTAGCCCTGTTTGACATGCTAGCTAACGTTAGCTAAAATTAGCTTGTGTTAGCTTAGACAGTGGTTAGATTTTTGTAGTATGCAGTTCGGGACTACAAACACAGAAAAATCTGTCTGCTAGTTCAGGTACTTGTTAGTAATGCTACTGTGGAAGCTTTTTATATGTTTAAATGCTTCCACATGGTTTTACACACATGTATAGGCCTACATTAATCCTCTTCATTCTTCCCAGCATAAAACAATTTCAGTGTTATTTATTTGTGCTCTTGATGTCTTTCTTTATTTTAGAGGAAGCATTCCAGTGTCTTGAAAACAGCAGAAATGGCATCAGATGATGGTGGTGAACGAAGAGCCATGCCCACCACACCTCCTCTCAAACAATCAACACTCAGCACCTCAGCAATCACCCAAAGAAAAGTAAACTCCTTGGTTCTTGAGTTCGTAATTGCAGATGTGCAGCCCTTTTCATTCGTGGAGAATGCCCCATTCCGTAAGATGATCGAAGGAATTAGTGGGGGTAGGACACCCATGTGCACAAAAACATTGATGTTGCGCATTGAAAGGGGAAGTATGAAGGAGGCACTTACTGAAACTCTTCAGGATGTTCAAAACGTGTGCACAACAGCAGATATATGGACGGCTCATCATAGGAGTTTCATGGGAATCACGTGTCACTGGATTGAGCCAGAGACATTAGATCGAAAGTCTGCTGCGCTGGCATGTGAAAGGATAAGGGGCCGCCACACCTGTTGTAATTCCCTCTCAAGTCGAAGTTACAAAACCAAGTCGTTCTTAAAGTTTACTGGCTTTAATCACACGAAGAGCATGATAGTGTGCCGTGAGAACTCATTGGCCGCTTTCCCTTGAGAGACAATTAGGTATCTTCCTTCAGTCCTTCATTGCACTATGCACTTTATTCAAATTTTCCTTATAACATCGCTGGTCTTAGGCAGAGGAATCCGCGAGGTGTCTGCCTGCTAGCTTGGTCCAGAATGTTACTAACAAGTAACGACCATCATAACACCCCGTCAACCTGCGGCAGCAAACTTTGGTTCCCCCCTTAATTAAGACTTTTCTCCCGTATCAAAACAAACAATATACATGAAATATATGAAATGATGCTTTTAATATTAAACTATTATTACTAGAAATGTATGTATTTTATGAACTCTATATTTTTAACCTAATATTGATTAATCTATTATTTATTTATTTATTCTGACTTCGATGGCAGTTACACTCCCACCAAATCACTTGAGATTTTACTCAAACCTACATACTAAGCTAACACTGGATGATAAGACACATTGCAAGAAAAATGTGGCTGCATCACTCGGCTTCAATCAGGGTGACCGTCTTATGGATGGGTCTCTCCAAGTACACTGGCTTCCCAATGCGTTTCCCTTCTTTATCCAAAGATGAGTCACTGATCAGCAGTTGCAGTTTCCTTACGCAACCATCTTCTGCAGGGTAGACCTTTGTGACCCTTGCCAACTTCCATTCTGTTCTTGGGGTATTGTCATCTTTCACGATCACTATATCATTGACCTTAGCGTTTCTGCGCTTTCGTTGCCATTTCTGACGTGGTTGTAAGTTCAGCAAATATTCTTTGCACCATCTGGACCAAAACTCGTTGGCTAAGTATTGGACCTTGCGCCACCTCTTCCGAAGGTAGAGGTCTTCTCTTTCAAACTTTCCAGGTGGTGGAAGAATGATAGAGGACTTCATTGTCAGTATATGATTAGGTGAAAGAGGCTGCGGTCCCGTAGGATCGTTCAGTAAGTGAGCCGTTAATGGCCGACTATTAATGATTGCCATTACTTCATAGAAGTATGTCCTCAATGATGAAGTATCGAGTCGATTTGGTAGGATAGACGTAAGCACACTTCTTATTGTCCGAATCTGCCTTTCCCAGGCACCGCCCATGTGACTTGCTGACGGCGGATTCATGACAAACTCACAGCCCAGTATCTTTAGGCGTTCTTGATCCATCTCTTTCAAGGCCTCTCCAAACTCGCGCCTGGCACCGACGAAATTGGTGCCTTGATCGCAGCGGAGTTGTCGAACATTGCCACGTATGGCTATGAAGGCACGGAGAGCGATGATGAAAAAGTCTGTGGTCATCTCTTCAAGAAGCTCTATGTGAACTGCACGAGAGCATAAACAAGTAAACAGCAGGCCGTAGCGCTTTGACTCCTTCCTTCCATCCTTAACATAGAACGGTCCGAAGCAGTCTATTCCGCAATATGTAAACGGAGGTGTCTCTTCCATGCGGTCGCGCGGCAAGTCTGCCATTTGCTGATTCTCTGTAGACCTTCTAAACCTTCTGCACTTGACACACTTGTTAATGCAGGATGACACAGCATGACTGCATCCGAGTATCCAAAATCCATTGGCTCGTAGCTCGTTGACAGTTATGCCACGTCCTTGATGTTGCACTTGTTGATGATAATGCTGTATGAGCAGTCTTGTTACATGACCTTTGGCAGGTAAAACAGCTGGATGCTTGATGTGATGGTGCAAATCAGCATGCGTCAGCCGACCTCCCACCCTGAGGATTCCCTGTTCGTCAATGAAAGGGTTCAGTCTGTGTAGCTTACTGGTCTTAACAAGCTCCTTCCCATGTTGGAGGGTTTGGATTTCTTCCGCGAAAGCTTCTCTCTGAACAAGACTAATGATGGTAGCCTCGGCATCGCTCCTTTCCACCAGACTTGTGGCTTCATTCGTTCTTGGGATTGAACCTTTCAGCTCCTTAGCAAGTCGCATGAGACGAGCAATGGCCTTGACCAATCTTGTCCAACAGGAGAACCTAGGGAAGCGATCCAGAAGTGCAACTTCTGTAGCTGAAGCCTTGTGTACGAAGACGTTGCGTACCTCAGGGTCTTCTGCTGCTACATCTTCTACCTCAACATTTCCACTAGGAAGTTCTTCACACCAGAGAAAATCAGGACCAGAGAACCAGTTGGAGGCAATGAGCTCCTTTGCCCGCAGGCCTCTCGACGCGTGATCGGCAGGGTTGTCTTCTGATCTCACGTGTCTCCACTGATCTGGTCTGGTGCTGTCTTTAATCCGCTGGATGCGGTTTGCCACAAACACGTGGAATCTTCTTGCATCGTTGTTCACGTATCCAAGAACGACCTTTGAGTCAGTCCAAAAGACTTCTTGAGCCTCAATTTCTAGCTCCTTTCTGAGCAGGTCACTCATGCGTACGGCTACAACTGCGGCCGATAGCTCGAGTCTTGGCACAGTTGTGACCTTAGTGGGGGCCACTCTGGCTTTGCCCATCACTAAGGAGCAGTGGATTTGTCCTGTTTCGCTAATTACCCGCAGGTAAGTACATTCTCCATACCCCAGGACGCTAGCATCGGAGAAGTAATGGAGTTCATACCTTTGGACTTGCTTGAACTCTGATGGGAGATAACATCGCTGAATCTTGACGTCTGCCAGGTTCTTCAAGTCCAGGAGCCAGGACTCCCACCGTGGTCTCAGATCGTTTGGCAGCGGATCATCCCATCCAACCTTGTCGCGGCACATCTGCTGAAGTATCTGCTTCCCGATCAGAATAAAGGGAGCGACAAAGCCTAAGGGGTCGAAGATGGAGGACACAGTCGACAACACTCCTCTTCTAGAGAGTGGGCGTTCATCCACCACCACTCTGAAGCTGAAGTGGTCCGACGTGACGCACCATTTAACGCCTAGCGCTCTCTCCATCTGGGGTTCACCTAGAGCCAGGTCTTGACTTCTTGACGCATCTGCACACTCTGTTTTCGGGAGGGATGCAAGCACCTCTTGGCTATTGGAAACGAACTTGTGGATGCGCAACCTTCCAGAGCTGCAGAGCTGTCTGGCTTCAGCAACCAACTTTATGGCTTCTTCCGGCGTTGAGACACTTATCAGGCCATCATCGACGTAAAAGTTTCTTTCAATGAAGTGGACTGTTGCTTCACTGAACTGACCTCATCCTTGTGCGGCGACGTGTTTCAGGCCGTACTTCGCACAGCCGGGTGACAAGGCTGCACCGAATAGGTGCACTTTCATTCGGTGAACTGATGGCTCTGACTTGATGTCCCCCTTGTTCCACCACAGGAACCTGAGGTAGTCTTGATCTTCTGCTCTGACCCGAAACTGGTGAAACATGCGCTCAATATCGCACATCACGGCTACTGGGCCCTTCCTGAATCGACAGAGGACGCCTATCAAAGTATTAGTCAACTCTGGTCCAGTGAGTAGATGGTCGTTAAGTGATACTCCTTCGAACTTGGCTGAACAGTCAAACACCACGCGGATCTTCCCTGGTTTCTGATGGTGATAGACTCCGTGGTGCGGAATGTACCAGCAAGAGCCTCGTTGGAGTTCACTTTCCGGGACCTTCTCAGCATCTCCACAGGATATGATGTCATTCATGAATGCAACATAGTCCTTGTGGTACTGCTTGTCTTTCTCAAACCTCCTTTTCAGACACCGGAGGCGATGATCTGCACACTTGAGGTTGTTAGGCAGACACGGCTTGTCTTCTTTAAATGGCAATGGCATTTCACGCTGTCCATTCGCTTGTGTCTTTATGCCCTCCTCCATTTTTGTAATGAAGCGAAAATCATCCTGAGAGAAATGAGCGTCTTCCACGTTTCTCTCGCTGAAGTCCGATTCAAGCACTTTCAGCACATCTGTCGGAACAATGACTTCCTTGACTTGGGTTCTGCGTATATATTGAACTTGACTTGTAAGGTCACTCTGTGACTGTAGACTTGGTGTGACTTGTTTCACAATGATTCTGTGGCTGCTTCCGATGGCATCTCCATAGTCAACGCAGGGATTGACGCAGCCAACGATGCTCCAGCCAAGATCCGTCCTTACTGCGAATGGCTCGTCATCTTTGCCTGACACAATCTCTCTTGGTAACAGGGCTTGAGAACAATTGTACCCTATGAGCAGGCCAACGTCGCAGTCAATCAGAGGAGCGATCTCTTCAGCAAGGTGCTCTAAATGAGACCATGCTCTTGCTGTCTTGGGTGTAGGGATGTGACTTAAACTAGCAGGGATGAAGTCTCGTGAGTAAGTCACAGGAAGAGGGATTTTCTTGGAGGAGTAAAACCCTCTGACCTGCAACCCAACTAACTTGTGACTTGGGATTACGGTCAGCTTGGACGCTAGTGTGGAAAGCTTTAATTGCACACGCTCCATCTGTGTATCAAGAGTCTCTGCCCTTTCTTGTAGGATGAAGGTGCTATCGCTCTGACTGTCCAGAAGAGCGTATACCAGAACTTCAGCATCTGGGTTTCTTGTCGTTGACAGCCAAACAGGCACTATTGTGGACGAATATGTGCTGTTCCCATTGTGCGTGACTTGGTTAGACATAGCTGTGCTCGTTACTTCCGTAGTTGTAGACTCTGTGTCACTATGTTTCGGCTCTTTA
This sequence comes from Eleginops maclovinus, assembly GCF_036324505.1. NCBI lineage: Eukaryota > Metazoa > Chordata > Actinopteri > Perciformes > Eleginopidae > Eleginops > Eleginops maclovinus. The sequence continues at coordinate 24,526,325 of NC_086353.1, read as the reverse complement.
GACCTTTCCTTTCCCTTTGAGGGTTTTCCACTCTCCCTTTGTCCATCCACTTGGACCCTTTCATCCGTCTTGGCACGGTCTTCATGCAAACATGTGGGATGCCTCCCCTTGCACACGTTGCAAACACTTCTCTTCTCACAGCTCTTTGAGTGGTGTCCTGGCTTTAAACATGCAAAACACAATTTCTTTGTCTGCACATACTTGACTCGCTCTTTGACAGGCTTCTCCATTAACTTCCGACATGTCTGAATTCCATGGTTTGTCTTCTCACAAAACATGCATCCCTTAGCATCGCCTTTTTGTCCTTCAACATCCGGCTTCTCTTCAGATGCACTTGCTAGCACCTTTGCTGCGACATTGCGGACCTTAAACGGCTTTGCCCTTTCAGCATCACCACTCTTCAGAGCATGAAGTGAAGTCATCGGATTGCAAGCTATCTTGGCTTCTCTAGACACAAACTCAACAAAGGTGTGGAACCTCGGAAAGTCTTGTGTCTCCTCTTCGAATTGCATTACCTTTCTGTTCCACCTTGCAATGAGCCAGTCAGGGAGCTTGCTGAGGATTCGTTGATTTTCACTGCAGTCGTTTAAGATTTCAAGACTCTTAATATGACTCATGGCTGCTTGACAGCCTCGCAGGAAGTCTGCGAATTCTCTGAGCTCAAAGCTGTCTTTGGGTCCAATCTTTGTCCACGAATTCAGCTTGTCGCGGAAAGCTTTAGCGACCACAAAGGAGTTGCCGTATCGCTCTTCTAATATTTCCCATGCTGAATCATAGGCTTTGTCAGTGCCCACCAGGAAATAACTCTCAATTGCTTTCTTTGCAGCTCCTGTGACATACTTGCGGAGGTAGTAAATCTTTTCATTTACAGGAATGTTCTTCCGGCCTATAAGGGTTAGAAATGACATTTTCCAGTCCTTGTACCTTATTGGGTCTCCGCTAAAGATCGGCGGCTCTGGCACTGGAAGACGGCTTGTATTTATGGACTCTGCTATCGCTTCAGCAAGCATTGTTGTGCTATTCTCGTGAGAAGTGGGGCGAGCAACTTGAGAAGTAGGCTTTGGGACTTCATAGCTCATAGTGGGGAGCCTACTGGCAGGCTTTGAAGGCATGCTGTATTTTGGAAGGGCATTAGCTTTAGGTGGAGGCCATGACAGGTTACGGTTATGAAGAAGATCTGATATTTCTTCATCTGAGCCTACATCTTGCTCATAGACTTGCAGTCTTGCCTTTGCAGCATTCATTCTTCTAGTTGCTTCCAAACGTTTTAACTGTCTGCGCTTCTCTTCCAGTAACGTCTGTCTTTCAGCATTTTCTGCTTCTTGTTCTGCCATCTTCTTCCTGTTCTCAGCCTCAAGCCTTTGAATCTCTTTTTCTTCCTCTTCCATTTCTGCAAGAACCTTCAAGGTAGCTTTAGTTGCAGCTAACTCTGCTTCTGCCTCCTGCTTCTTTGTGGAGGACTGGTTTGAGCGTCTTGAAACACGTCCAGAGACTGGGCGGCTCAACATGGATACTTGGTCTTCTTTAAATGAAAACACTGAGCCAGTGTTACCCCATGGTGCTTGTACAGTGGGTAAATGCTTATCTGTGTCTTCATCCTGTAGAACCTGTAGCCGTTCAATGAGCTGTTTTGATACAGCATCACAGGTGTCTACCCGACGTCGGGTGTCTGTGTCCGGGACACTGTGTTTGCGAACTTCCTCATAGCATTCCTTTACTTCGAGATCAGCAGCGTGAATTTGGATTTGGTGTTCATGTAGAACGTCGGTTGGGTTGGGTAAGGAGAGTGCCTTTTTAGCCTCTTTGGCAAGAACTTTCCATTTATCGTATGTTTTGTCAAAATTACGTTGTAGTTTCTTTAACTTTTCATTATGCAATTCCTGACCCTTTTCAGTAAGTTTTCTTTTCCTCTTTTCTTCTGTAACATCAGTTTCTGTATTCACTTCAGTTTCTTTTGCAGGGCCTTCTTCTAAAGGTTCATCGTGAACAGACTCCTCTTCGTCTTCATGAGTATCTTCCGAGTCTTGCACTTTAGTTGCAATGTCTTTATCAGCCATTTTAGTATTTTAAGAATTAAACTGAGTCTAATAAGTAACCTTTAGGAGCCTTAAATAGCATTAATTAGCTTGTAAATTAAATTAGCTTGTAAATTAAAGTTTCACCTTTGTTTTTAAACAGTTAAACTGGTCTATGTTTAAAGGCTATTCTGTGAAATTAAAACTTTAAAATATTAATAATGCAGTCTTAATGATGTAGTAATAAAACTAATAATAATAAGTAATAGTAATAAATGAAGTAATAATATTTAAATCAGATCACACCAACTTGAATGTCAAGTGATAGCTTAAATGCCCTATATGGCAAGATAGACTTATTTCAAATTAATATTAAATGAGAGCACTCTTTAAACTTAGAATCACTGAAAATAGTCAAATACCACAGTACTCCTTTAACTAAATATTCCTCAGAATTGCTTAAAGTTGCTTAACACTTAGCCTATAAACCTTCAAATATCAAAGGCAACATATGTGTACAATAATCAGAAAGGTTATCGCATTAAACCTTAATTACACTTCAAACTTAGCAAGCAATCATTAATGAAATATGCAAGTTCTTGAACTTATCCTTATGCTGTGTGCAATCAGTCCGACTGAATCTTCAAACTCAAAAGTCCTTTTAGCAGTTGTAGAGGCTACTCCACGTCTTCACATTTAACTTGGCTCAAACGTGCTTCTCGTTGGCATAACCACACAACTCTCCTAGGTTACCGGCAGGTTGCTTACTGTCCTTTGAAGAGTAGCTCCTCCGAAACCTCGAACATCTTCACAGCTCCGACGACGAGAGACAGGTGCGCGTGCTGGCTCCTTGCTGGCTGCTGGTCACGCTCTCCCCTCGTGTGGCGGTGGCTGAGTTCTCACTGTAATTCCCTCTCAAGTCGAAGTTACAAAACCAAGTCGTTCTTAAAGTTTACTGGCTTTAATCACACGAAGAGCATGATAGTGTGCCGTGAGAACTCATTGGCCGCTTTCCCTTGAGAGACAATTAGGTATCTTCCTTCAGTCCTTCATTGCACTATGCACTTTATTCAAATCTTCCTTATAACATCGCTGGTCTTAGGCAGAGGAATCCGCGAGGTGTCTGCCTGCTAGCTTGGTCCAGAATGTTACTAACAAGTAACGACCATCATAACACCCCGTCAACCTGCGGCAGCAAACTTTGGTTCCCCCCTTAATTAAGACTTTTCTCCCGTATCAAAACAAACAATATACATGAAATATATGAAATGATGCTTTTAATATTAAACTATTATTACTAGAAATGTATGTATTTTATGAACTCTATATTTTTAACCTAATATTTATTAATCTATTATTTATTTATTTATTCTGACTTCGATGGCTGTCACACCTGTGATGTGATTGCTGCCAAAATTAGTCAGATTCATGCAGAATTCCAGATCCAAGGCAAAGTCAGTGCCACAGTCACTGACAATGGTAGCAATTTCGTGAAGGCATTCAATGAATATGGAGGGTGTGAAATGGATGATGAGATGGATGGCATAGATGATGTGCAGTTTGCTGATGTTTCTGCAGTTCTTCAGGAGGAGCAAGAGGAAGAGGAGCTAAACTTTTTTTTGCCACCTCACCATCGATGTGCCGCGCATACTTTGAATCTTGTTGCCACAAATGATCTTGACAAAGTTGCCTCGCAGGGTGTTTCTCGAAAACTATACAGAAGTGCAATGTCAAAATGTGCTGCAATCTGGAATAAGTCTCATCGCTCATCAGGTGCTGCTGATGCAATTGATGAAATTGCCCAAATGAGATGTTTGGTACCTTCAGTGACTAGGTGGAGCTCAGAGTATCATGCAATCGAGAAGTTAATGAGTCTCACTGAGAGTCAGCTCAATGGAATCTGTGGCCAGCTGAAAGTGGCCAAACTGCATCCTCAAGAGATGATGTTTCTAATAGAGTACACAGCCATTCTGAAACCTCTTGCTTACTCAATCAACCTGCTCCAGGGAGAAAAGAACTGTTACTTTGGATACATAGTTCCCACCATTCTCAGCCTAAAAGCCAAGTTAGCTGAAAAGTTGACACAAGTGCAGTTCTCAACCCACATCCTCTCAGCTGTTATAAAAGCCATTGACACTCGATTTGGGCAGGTGTTGGCCTCCCATGAGGCAAGGATGGCGACTTCCACCATCCCAAAGTTTCGACTGTGGTGGCTTGCTGACGAAGAGAGGGAAGCCATGAAAAGAGCAATGGTCCAAGAGACTCGTCTTCTTCATACAGAGCCTTCTGAGGACGCCGGCACCTCTGGAAATGCCGCAGTTGGAGGTGATCCAGAAGATGATGACAACTTCTTCACTTTTGAGAGAGCACAGATGACGAGTTCATCAGTGGAGGAAGAGGTGCAGAGGTATCTCCAAGATCCAGACAAGTCATTTGGCTTCATTGAAGATGTATCCAATGATCAGAGCCCTCTTCTTAAAGTACAATACTACTCTGCCATCAAGTGCTCCTGTCGAGCGTCTCTTTAGCCAGGGAGGACTTATTTTCACTCCACACCGTAACACAATGACAGATAAGCACTTTGAGCAGGCTCTCCTGCTGCGATACAACCGCCTTTACTGGAGTGTTGATACAGTGGGGCAAAAAAGTATTTAGTCAGCCACCAATTGTGCAAGTTCTCCCATTTAAAAAGATGAGAGAGGCCTGTAATTTTTATCATAGGTATACCTCAACTATGAGAGACAGAATGAGAAAAATAAATCCAGGAAATCACATTGTAGGATTTTTAAAGAATTAATTTTCAAATTATTGTGGAAAATAAGTATTTGGTCAATAACAAAAGTTCATCTCAATACTTTGTTATATACCCTTTGTTGGCAATGACAGAGGTCAAACGTTTTCTGTAAGTCTTCACAAGGTTTCCACACACTGTTGCTGGTATTTTGGCCCATTGCTCCATGCAGATCTCCTCTAAAGCAGTGATGTTTTGGGGCTGTCGCTGGGCAACACGGACTTTCAACTCCCTCCAAAGATTTTCTATGGGGTTGAGATCTGGAGACTGGCTAGGCCACTCCAGGACCTTGAAATGCTTCTTACGAAGCCACTCCTTCGTTGCCCTGGCGGTGTGTTTGGGATCATTGTCATGCTGAAAGACCCAGCCACGCTTCATCTTCAGTGCCCTTGCTGATGGAAGGAGGTTTTCACTCAAAATCTCACGATACATGGCCCCATTCATTCTTTCCTTTACATGGATCAGTCGTCCTGGTCCCTTTGCAGAAAAACAGCCCCAAAGCATGATGTTTCCACCCCCATGCTTCACAGTAGGTATGGTGTTCTTTGGATGCAACTCTGCATTCTTTCTCCTCCAAACACGACGAGTTTAGTTTTTACCAAAAAGTTATATTTTGGTTTCATCTGACCATATGACATTCTCCGAATCCTCTTCTGGATCATCCAAATGCCCTCTAGCAAACTTCAGACGGGCCTGGACATGTACTGGCTTAAGCAGGGGGACACGTCTGGAACTGCAGGATTTAAGTCCCTGGCGGCGTAGTGTGTTACTGATGGTAGCCTCTGTGACTTTGGTCCCAGCTCTCTGCAGGTCATTCACTAGGTCCCCCCGTGTGGTTCTGGGATTTTTGCTCACCGTTCTTGTGATCATTTTGACCCCACGGGGTGAGATCTTGGGTGGAGCCCCAGATCGAGGGAGATTAGCAGTGGTCTTGTATGTCTTCCATTTTCTAATAATTGCTCCCACAGTTGATTTCTTCACACCAAGCTGCTTACCTATTGCAGATTCAGTTTTCCCAGCCTGGTGCAGGTCTACAATTTTGTCTCTGGTCTCCTTTGACAGCTCTTTGGTCTTGGCCATAGTGGAGTTTGGAGTATGACTGTTTGAGGTTGTGGACAGGTGTCTTTTATACTGATAACGAGTTCAAAAAGGTGCCATTAATACAGGTAACGAGTGGAGGACAGAGGAGCCTCTTAAAGAAGAAGTTACAGGTCTGTGAGAGCCAGAAATTTTGCTTGTTTGTAGGTGACCAAATACTTATTTTACCGAGGAATTTACCAATTAATTCATTAAAAATCAGACAATGTGATTTTCTGGATTTTTTTTTCTCATTCTGTCTCTCATAGTTGAGGTATACCTATGATGAAAATTACAGGCCTCTCTCATCTTTTTAAATGGGAGAACTTGCACAATTGGTGGCTGACTAAATACTTTTTTGCCCCACTGTATGTAGAGTAGGTGGGTCAAATATGTAGGTAGGTGGCTCAAAGCATATTGGCTTTAGGTTCACAGGCAATGCACATTGACAACCACATTATTCTTTTTAAAACCAATTGTTGTATTTTTTTCATCTGACATTCACATAAAAGCAACACCTTACATGCCTTCTGCAAATGTTTGCAAAAAAAAGTTTTTCCCCCTATGTTATTTACAACTTTGACATTTTGGATTGTTTTTTTGGATTACCAAGAAGTAATGTTGGTTTTTCAATATAACATTTGGTGGCGTAGTTTAAAAAAAGATATCATTTTGCCATCATCACATTCAGTTTGTGTTTCTGTTTTGTTTTGAAGGACCGTTATTAGTGTATCTTTCTTAATGGAAGAACATTAATGTTTAAAAAAGTCAGCTGTCACAATCTTAATGGAATGTTTCATATCATCCTTTTATGCTTTTATCATGTAAAATCAGGAAAAGGGTAGGGAAAATGCAGGTTTTCCTCTGGTGCTTTTTATTTTTAAGGTGATAAGTTGGAACACCTACGCACTTAGTCGCTCAGTGAAAAAAACAATGTTAGATGTAACAGCAAATTCTGAACAGAAACAGAGTATTTTATGTTTTTCTATTTTCCCACTTTTAACAGCTGAGTAAATAAAGAAACTGAATGGGAAAATTGGTCAATTCTTCTTTTTTTTTTAACCAAGCAAAACATATTTTGTGTTAACATACCCTTAGTCTTTGTTCAGGGCACATTTTCTGGACATTTCTTTGTTCCTCTACAGAAAATTATTATATATTGCACTTTCAGGGTGACTTGGACCTAAGACATTCAGCCAATTGGAACAGAAGAACACACCAGAATAGGGCTGTTTAGTAAGCAGGATTTGATGGGCATATTCCTACACGTATAAAATGCAATTCAATGTGGAAGTAATCCAAGTATTCAGAATACGTTACAAATTACATTTTTGGCCATGTATTCTGTATTCTGTAACAGAATACGTTTTGAAAGTATCCTTCCCAACACTGCCTACAGTATTGTGTCTGTGTTTAGTTGTAGCAGCTAGATGTTGCTAGCTAGATAGCATGATGCTAGGTGATTAGCCTGCTGCGAGGAGGCTGAGGGGTGGACGTTTGGCTGACCGTAAAAGAAGTATGCAATGATAAAATGCTTTAAAAGCAAGCTATAAATCACCATATGTTCATTGTTTTATGCAAAGTTAAAACAATATAATTAAATCTCAAATGTCAATCAATGACCGGTAATCCATCATGATTTTTAATCGTAATTCTAAAATGACTTTAACTATAATTCAACTTTTTAATAATATACTGCATTATAGACATGTTCGTCTGATAAGTACCTCTGCATTGTCATACATAAATGATATTATGAAATGCAAAACATTTGGTTCAAATAACATTATGAAATAAAAAGACAGTTTTTAAAAAGGGCATTGAATGTTTATATATGATGTGGTTATACTGTTTATTGATTTGATATTGAACACTTTATTGCTTACTCTTGTTCAAACAGGAATTATTTTAGCAAAATCTCAGATTGGATCAAGTCAATGACCCTCCACTGAAGGGATCTCAGTAGTAGACAGGGCTACCGGACCAGGCATGAAGGGAAGTATGTGTCCACAGCTCAACCTACCTAGATAGAAGATAGAATGGGAGGATGAAACCCTCTTTATTAGTCACATACATGCACACAGCAGAGCACACACAGAGAAATTGGTCCTCTGCATTTAACCTATCCTAGTACTAGGAGCAGTGGGCAGCTATTGTGCAGCGCCCGGGGAGCAATGGGGAGGGGGGATTGGAGGTGTCCGCTCCTTGCTCAAGGGCACCACATTAGGACCTAGGAGGTGAACTGGGACCTCTCCAAGTAGCAGTCCACTTTCCATGAGGCTGAGATTTATGTCTGTGAAAACACTCCATAGTAGCTGAGCTCATCCATTCTTCCCTGCAGGAAATGGTTTTTGCTACACAATATTGGTTATCCCTGTCTTGTTCACCTCTCTACCTGCACAGCTGTGCCAGCATAGTCAGAGGTCAAAGGCCTGACTACTGAAATCTGGCATTATTGTGACTACCATTTCACACGCACACAAACACACATACATGAAGGAGACCTGCAGAACATTCCACAACGGCACAAGAGCTGGGAGGCATGGACATCCTGAGGAAACAACACTCACTTCCTGGCAAATTAAGCCAAGCCGACGGCTGCTGGGGTTGATAACCGCCAGCGCAGGCTGACCACTGACTGGCTGAGGTAGAGCACCACCTTAATGTCCCCTCCCTCCCATCAGAATCAGATCTGCCCCCTACACACGGCCAGCATAGTCACAAGTGTGGTAACCAGCGGGACAGCCAGCATTGTTCCTCAGACAGGATGGGCCTTCTACTTCTGCTCACCTCCATGCTCCTGTACAGCTGTAAGATTACTTCTATCTTCTTTGGACTTCTTTTTGTGGAGGTGACGAAAGATTTGTTTCTAAACTGGTGCTTTGCTTTCTTATCTCCAAGACTTCCATTCAGAGAGAGTGGTGAACGCACAGCTATGTGAGTATGATCTTAGATAAAACACACTTTATGCCCAGTGTTATTTATTGTCAGACTTATTGGAACTTGAATTGGAACTTTTTAATCAGTTGTTGGCAACATTAAAACACATCTGGTTGAGACACATGGTCAGTGGAAAGAGTGTTCGGAAAATGTTGGCTTACTGTGTCACACGCCCCCCGTCCTCTGGAGTCGGTTGTTGATGGAAGGCATGACTGAGCCGGGTGGGTTGAAGAAGTGGACGAGATGGAGGCATTGTCTGAGCCGGGCTCAAGGTTTAAATAATGACCCGTATTTTGGTTCATTATTTCAAAGGTTTGTTTGTTTTTTTTCTTGAAAAATATATGGAAAATAATATATTTTATTTCAGTTGAAGATGTGCTGAGATGATAAGTTAAGTACCAATACACCAATGTTAATACATAAGTATTTCCATTTTCAGATTTTCACTACAATTAAGAGGCAAATATTATACTCTGTGCTGAGTATGTTTGTAGTTTAGGTGTATGCTAAGATGCTAAGAGTTGTGTAGGCTACTTACTTGGTGAAATTTTGAATGCAGGAATTATATATTTTTTTTCTTCTGTAGAGTTTCCACTAGGGATGTAAATCTTTCGATTTTGTTTCTAGATTATAAACAAAACAAAAGTAATTATGGATTCAGTGTAGAGATGCTAATGTCAGTGTCCATCACGCTTTGTGATAATAAAGACTGTGTGGCAAATGAAGGCATAAATGAAAAATACAAGCTGTATAAGATTAGCGAGTTTATTATAATACAAAAAATGTGAATCAACTGATTGCAATAATTTAAACACACAGAGCAAAACCTAAAACCAAATGTCCAATTTATTAACACTAAACTTGCACAAATAAACACTTTCAACGATGTTAGTATTTCTTTATTCTCAGAGACTTCCGGAATCATAACTTGAAGTTATAAATAAAATGTAAATGATGCATGTTACATGAATAGGATTTGTAGGCCAGGTCTATGGTAGCCTTTTAATGTGTCGTTTTCCAACAGAGGAAGTTTGAGTGAACGATAACTGTCCATCAGTATCAATGTCTATGTTGTTTAATAGAAAGAGGAAAGTTGGAAAATGTATTTTTGGAAGATGAGAATGATTAAGAATCTGGGAAGAATTATTGATTAATAATTAATCATTCCTTTACTTTTCTTAAAAGATGTGTGTACTCTACCCACCACTGAAAATAAAGGCATTTTAATTAGTACTTTAGTAAAAGTACTGAAGGATTAGAAGTATTACTACTGAAGTATCCCACTGACTGATATATTATGATGTATACCATTATTGTATAATTTAAACTCATTTTGTTGTTGTAGCTGTGTCGTGGAGCTCCCTAACTACGTCATATAAAGTTCAGCAGTTTGGTCCAGTACTCCCTCATCTTAGATTTAGAGATTTCCGATTCTTAAACAGTAAATGAACCTATCGGGGGAAATTGCTGTTTGGCTTCTCTTGTAGGGGAACAACTGGTTTAATATTTAATAATGTGTTTTACTTTATAAGTGATCAAGTGGCCTTAATGTGACATCTTAATTTGAAAAGTAATTATAGCTTTAAGTCCAGTGGCTCCAGTCGCTCTGAAATGGAAGGGATTTAAATTAGCATGATATTGAAATAATAGAGTATTATAACCAGAGGTGGAAGTACTCAGATCTTTTACTTAAATAAAAGTACATATACCTGAAGAATAGTCTGTTACAAGAAAATGTCCTGCAATCCAAATAGAATTTCTACTCAAGTTGAAGTACAAAGTTATTGGCAATGCCCATTATAAGCACCAAATCATTTTCTTTCATTTTATCAATTTTATTCAAATCCAACCAATCTAACTTTATTTATATAGCACATTTAAAAACAACAGAGTTGGACAAAAAAAAAACAGACAGGACAAAAAACAAATGTAAAACACGAGACAATAAAACCATACTTAAAGCCACGGACTGAACAACTCTCATACATGATGTAAAAACAATAGAAAACACAAGAAAATAAAAAAACCCAATTCAAAAACACGGACTGTTAATTCTATACACTTCTGAGTAGCGTAACCTATAATAATATTTAATAATGTGTGTCGATTTATATTTCCTATTAATATGCCTAATCTGCAAAGAAAATAAATATGTAAAATAAATGTAGTAGCAGTAACATTGCGCAACAAAATGTAGTGAAGTAAAAGTATAAAGTAGCATAATGTAACAATACTCAAGTAAAGTACAAGTACCTGCATTTTTGACTTAAGTACAGTACCTGAGCAAATGTACTGTCTAGCCCCAGCGTGTATCTGCCATCACTCACACAGCCTGTCCTCTGGCCCGCCGCTCTGATGGTCCTCATCATCAGCGCTGCCAGCTCCTGCTGAACGATGCTGGGCGAGGGCCAGAGGCTCTGAAGTGGTGATAGGTCCCCCGGGGGCCCTGTTTGTGCTTTCCTGCCCTTTTTTTCTTCTATTTGTTTTGCAGGTTTGTTTACTGCCTGATTCACAGCCGCCTGTTGTTTCTAATACTCAAACACAGAGGACGGAGAAGGACTCAGATCTTGTACTGAAGTAAAAGTAGAAGTACCAGAGTGTAGGAATACTCTGTTACAGTAAAAGTCCTGCATTCAAAATGTTCCTCAAGTAAGAGTAGAAAGTACTCTCATCAAAAAGTAAAAATAGTCATTGTTTGATTGGTCCATTTCAGAATAATATCTCTGATATGTTTTATAATGATTGATCATTAAAGTGTTCTCAGAGCTGGTAAAGGTGCAGCTAGTTTGAATGGCTCTGTATACTGCAGGGTAGCTGCTGGATTTACTCCAGGTGAACTACAGTCTGATTTAAGGGCTGATTATATTTACCATCATTAATCCAGATCTGTAAAGTAACTAAAGGTATAAATACATTTATTGGAGTAAAAGTACAATATTTACCTCTAAATTGTAGCAGAGTACAAGTACAAAGTAGCATCAAATATTCTGGTAAAATACAATCATAGCCATATTGTAATTAAGTACAGTACTTTTCTACTTAGTTATTTTACACCACTGCTCAAGCGCAGATGCTCTGTGTCTGAGGTTACTCTCGCAACACTGAGCTGTTGTCCCTATTAAAAGTTACTTTTGAGTGTTCCTGAAAGACAAAGTGTGGCTCTTGTCTTCATTCATTCACAGTGGCTTCTGAATTCATGAACCAGACAACAAATGGATAATTTCCTCATTTTTTTACCTGCATGTCCCTGGGAACCACATGCTCATTTAAACTGATGCATGCCTTTGGGATCAGTTCAGTGGCTATGAAAGCGCTCACATGCTGCCAGGTCAATGACGCAGTCGGGCTGTTGCCATCAGCCTACAGACCACCAGGCTTACAATTAAAAAGTAAAGCATCATTGCTAACTGTGAAGAGATTTACAAAATGTTGTTACAAAAATAAGCTACTTATAGGCTGGACACAATAAATTGAAAGGGAAAGTTGTTTTAGTTTCTTTCAAGTGTATGAACTTCTTTTCCACAGTCAGCATTATAGTATAGTATAGTATAGTATAGTATAGTATAGTATAGTATAGTATAGTATAGTATAGTATTGTAGTAAGTACATTTATTCAAGTACTGAACTTTAGTATAATTTGGGGACTTGAACTTTGCTTGAATATTTCCATTTGTTCCTACTCTGTATTTCTACTCCACTACAATTCAGAGGTTAACTGTATACTTTTACTTCACCACATTTATTTTGTACCTTCAGTTACTTTACAGATCTGGATTAATGATGGTAAATATAATCAGCCCTTAAATCAGACTGTAGTTCACCTGCAGTAAATTCAGCAGCTACCCTGCAGTATACAAAGCCATTCAAACTAGCTGCACCTTTACCAGCTCTGAGAACACTTTAATGATCAATCATTATAAAACATATCAGAGATATTATTCTCAAATGGACCAATCAAACAATGACTACTTTTACTGTCGCTACTTTAAGTACATTTAGATGAGAATACTTTCTACTTTCACTGGAGGAACATTTAGAATGCAGGACTTTTACTGTGACAGAGTACTCCTACACTCTGGTACTTCTACTTTACTCAAGAACAAGATCTGAGTACTTCTACTTTTACCTAAAGTACAAGATCGGAGTACTTCTACTTTTACTCAAGTACAAGATCTGAATACTTCTTCCACCTCTGCCAGTTTGGAAGAGCAGACAGAGTTTTGGCAGGGAAGCTAAGCATTGGATGGCTGTGAGTGGGGGCAACAGAAAAATAAATAACAGTGACCTAAAAGAAAAGTAGAAAATCTATTCAGTTTAAGTGAATGCTTCTTTACATGCAGCTCTCTCCAACAGGGTGAAATTAGTTTGGAAATTCTGTGTTCTTCCATATAAAATACTGTTTGGTCAAAAGGAGTCAGGTGAAAATATTCTAAATATAGGGTACGCCTTTTCTGATATTTCTTGTGTGGCTTGAACCGGTCCTGTTGCTGCCCCCCCTTTGGCAGTAGTAATTGCCTAGCTCCCTGCTGCTACCTATATGTTTCTCCAAATTGTAGGATTGCGGACCGCCGTCTACACTGATGGATATGTACCTTATGTAAACCCTCTTCATAAGAATCCAAACAATTCCTTTGAATGTATAAGCAAGACAGCCTTTCCGTGGCAGGGGTGTATAAAGGGTTTGCAGACATTTCATATGTCATCAGCTCCAGCTGCTTAGAAGATGCTCTTTCTTATTTACTAATATATATAATGTCCCATTGTTGTTCTTTTAATCTTCAGAAGACTAACAACAGGTGCATTGTTCCTTATGCTACTTTCATAATTATGGTATGCCATTGCCACTATGATCAAATTGAATGGTGACACAGCAGCTTCCTGAGTGCAAGGCGGACATTCAATTGTCAGGCACCTGCATTTTCAAATATGTCATGCAATGACCATTCTGGAGGGATGATTTGAAGTAAATGCGGAAGTGATTCAAATGAATGAATTAAATCCGCTTCTGAGGAATCTGCATGTAATAATGTGTTTAAGATTGACTTGAGAAAACATAACCTCTTTGGCAGATGTGACAAACCTGTACTCTTCAGGGAAAGCAGATAACCTGCTGATATTCACAGGTAATGGTAATGTATCTGAACATGATAAATATTGGCAGAGATCCATACTTATATTTAAATTTTGCTTATGATAAAAAAAAAAGGAATCAAGATATGTTTTGAAGACCATCTTTCCTTAATCATAATGATCACACTTAAATCATTGATATATAGCTGTAACCAGTATTGATTATTGATGTCACATGTCAAACTTTAAAACCAAGTATAAAGCAAAGAGAGAACTCATAATGGATCAACATTTTAATAAGGTGTCAATTGAAGAAGTTCAAATATAAGGTAAATTCAACCTCAGAAGTCAACAGCCCCTCTTTCAGTGTGGTAGATAATCCACTACATTAAGTTTAAAACATTTGTTTGAATATGCTCCCTAGTATTCACGATAACAGCCATCCATCTTTCCATCGAGCCTGCTCCTGATGTGACTCGGGACACCAATGTGACTCTGAAATGCCAGACCTTCGTCAGCAGCGCTGGGCCTGAGGCACTGAGTCGAGAGTACACCATATACAAGAATGGCAACACCATCTACTCCAAGACCACCAGCACCTCGGAGGATCTCCTTTACCCTCTGTCCGAGGCCCGAGTCTCCAACTCCGGCAAATACAAGTGCATGATCAGCATTGAGGGGGAAAACATGACGAGTGAAGCCAAGAAACTCACAGTAACAGGTCGGTTTGATAATGTGGTTACAGTTATTTGTTAAGTTTAGGTGAATTTGATGGTGTTCATTTAAGAGAAGACAACTGTGAGTAGTTTGAATATGAAAAGGTGTTAGAATTTAAATGTGGTTAAATGACACGCTTGTTGGCAGCATTCTCCTAAAAACAACTGAGATTAGTATGATTAGCATTTTCTTTAGCCATATATTGTAAGTGGAACAGGCATGAATCTAAATCACATGCATGGAAGTTCCAACTGTTATTTTAAAATAAAGTCTTAGTGTTTATGAACATTGGTAGACGAAGGTTTCATTTTGTTTACTTTTTTAAACCACTGTTGGATTAAAACTCCACATTTTCTCACTTTTTGGGTTTCCAGGCCTGTCAAAACCAGTTCTCCACATTAACAAGGGTGTGGTCAGTGAAGGGGAGGAGATAACAGCCAAGTGCACAGCGCCCGGCGAGACAGGGTCCTTTTTTTTTTACTTCTTCATAGACTCCAAAGAGATCAAGGACATGCAGGTCAATTCCAACCAGGCAGAGGTCCAGCTTCACTTCAGCAGTACTGGCATCCACAAAATTCACTGTGGCTATACTGTCCTCGTAACACCAGACTCCTTCAAGTCCAACGAAAGTGACTCTTTTACTGTTTCAGTCAGAGGTGAGAAGCATCTTTACATTTCGGTTCTTTTCAAAACAATTGAGGCATCTCGGAGCTTTATCTTCATTGGTTTTGTCTCCTTAGAGCTTCCCATCGCAGCAGTTTTGGAGATTTTCCCCAAGTCCAGGATCTATGAAGGAGACAAACTCAACATCTTTTGCAAGGTCAAAATAAATGATTCGCGCACCAGCTCGGAGAGTATCAGCCTCTACCTGATGCAGGGGAGCCAGCTTCTCAGCAGCGGATACTCTGCATTAAACCACAGCATGGTTGCTCTGGCAAAGGACCCTGGGGAGTTTGAGTGCAGATTAAAGAAGGGAATAGTAATCAAATTAGACACAACGGTGGTGTCAGTGACTGGTGAGTGGACAGGAAAAAAGACCTGTTGCAAAGTGTAGCCTGCATATAAATACTATTTGTACTAGCTACTGATGTGTTTTTCATCTTAAAGCATCAATGATTAGCATTTATACTAAGTTCTGTAAAATGTTTAGCTTTGCTAGCCATTTTTAGCAATCCCAGTTAATAATGCATTACGCTGCATTTATATTTAAAGGCTGGGCCGTATTTTGTATATGACTGATTTAATACAAGGTACAGAAAGTGTTTCAGACAACATTGTAAATAAACCTTACTTCAGCTTTCACTGGTTGATGTCATCCAGAAATTTGATTGAGTAAGAGTGAACATTTTGGATATATATGTATACACACACACACACACACACACACACACACACACACACACACACACACACACACACACACACACACACACACACACACACACACACACACACACACACACACACACACACACACACACACACATCTGTACACCCAATAATATATATATATATATACATAATCAACATAGACACATATATATATATATATATATATATATGCACACATTAAGAGGCAACTTACCAGCTCAAGTGGAATACGCCATTACTATATTCAAATGAATGCTACACCTGTGGAGTCTGAAAACTGACTAAATGTTGTTAAATATTAGCAGTCAAGTCAATAGTCAGTGCTAAACTATTCATTTATTTTATCTAGTTAACCGTTTTATTATTATTTTTTGGTTTAATTAGTCGGACAATCTTTATCAACATTTTGTTGGATATAAGCATTTCCACTAAGTGATATGGAAGCAGATGATGACTTGTGACTTGTGTTCTGTATCTATCCACAGAGCTGTTTTCAGTGCCCACTCTCACAATGTCTCCTGCTGAAGTATTTCAAAAGGAATACATGAGACTAACCTGCAAAAGTGAGAGCTCTGCCTCTGAAAGACTCGGCAGGGACGAGTTGACATACACTCTTGATCCACCAGGAAGCCTAATGACCCCCGAAGGCAACGGAATATTTTTGGGCCAGGCCTTGCTGTATGATTTCAACTATACCTGTGTAGCTCAAGCCAAGGAGATAGTGAAACGCAGTGAACCCCTGACTGTACGTCCTAAAGGTAACCTTATGTGATGCGTCTTTCCGATGCTTAATTCAACACAGCCAATTGAAACACACACTTCACTATGTTAACTTCTTAACATCTTAACAACCTTCTCTAACTTTGATTGGCTTAACATGATAATCCAATCCAATCCCAAACCCTAACCAATCTTATTGATTATGCTTAAACCCAACAAATCCAACCTACAAAGCCTATCCAACCAAAAGTGCTAGCCAATCATTGGCAGGTCACGACTCCGCCATACTAGGAAAAAGCCATTTGTGCCCTATTCCTATTTTTACTATTTTGAGCCCTTGAAGTCTTTTACACTCAAGCCCCTGCAAATTCAGGGTTTAGTTTTTAGAGGCGACGTTGGCATTGGGCCTGTGTGTTAATTTTGTTTGTTCTTTTCAGTTCCTGTCTCAACTCCAAAGATCTCGGTGGTCGACAGGGCAGTTATTGGAAAGCCCTTAAAGATCCTCTGTCAGTCAGACAACGGCAGCCTGCCGATAAGCTACACCCTGCTGTCGGGGCACGACCAACTGAACACAACCATCGTCAAAGAGCTCTTTCAAAGAGCTATCTTCACAGTCAACATCAGCAAGCCTGATGAAATAAGCAAGTACATGTGTGAAGCTAGGAATAGTAGGAAGGAAGCCCCTCGAAGCAAAAGACTCAACGCCACAGTCATAGGTAAATATTCAAAATACTGATACCTCCATTTTTACATGTGTAGTTTATTATTCATTTGCTTTATCAACATTGCTTGATCCAGATCAATCAATATACTGTATTTGCCGCATGTTAATAGATTTGCCATATCAGCAATATACAGTTAAACGATGGACAAATTAATCTGACCTCAAGATCCATTTAGTACTGTTGCCTTGTTGTGAAGCCTTTACATCATGTTACATTAGAGAGCAGCTGGAGTTTGTCCAATTGTCATGAATTGTGCATGCTCACGTTTTCATTTTCTAAGCACTTTTAAAACTCTTTTTGTTTCTCCCCTCTATGTCTCTTTAGTTGCTCTGGTTCATTCTACTGTGTCACATCATCTTAGCTAGATCTAGTTCGCCTATCTGCCATAGAATAATTACTAAAGCTGTTGCTTCCCAGGTAAAGATTAAACTTAAAATTGTTATGATAATTTCCCTTTTGTTTGAGGAAATAGTTTGACATTTTGGGTAACATATTCGTCACTTTCCGAGTGAGAGACACAGTAGATGGACTTATACCACTCTCATTTGTGTTTGGTAAATTCAGTTATCCCAAGCAACCAATTAGGTTTGTTAGCAACCTAGCATCACCTCTAACGATTAACATAGTAACACATCATGTCTAGTTTGTTTAATCTAAACAGAAACAGAAGTCTACACAAAAAATGTTGATGTTTTACAGGTGGCTAAACTAAGCTAACCGGTTGCTTGCGGTAGCTTCATAACTCTTATACCAACACAAGAATGGTTTTGAGTGTGATTCAGTTTTAGTAATGTCTTAATGACTCAATAAAACCTCATAGACAGTGTTGGCTTAACTCCCCTCTGTCCTCCCCCTTTTCCAGTGCCGCTCACAAACGCGATTCTGACCGTCCTCCCCCCCCTAGCAGAAATCTCTGAGGGAGATAATATCTACCTCATATGTGGAGTAAATGGAACTCCGCCTGTCACGTTTAAGTGGTATCGTTTTGGCAATGAACATCCGCTGCACACCACCACCTACAACAGCAACAACACGAACTACCAGGTCTCTGCATTGTCCAAAGAGCACAGCGGCATGTATTACTGCTCGGCTGACAACCACGCCAACCAAGTCGTCTATAGTGACCTGGTCACCATCGAGGGTAAGACCAATCAATCTTTACACTCAGTAAGGGACTGCTACTGGTCGAGACCTGTACTTCTCTGACTGGCCCTGACCTCTGGGGCGTACAAAGATGTTTCTTTAGAGAGATACTTAATAAAAAGATATCTAGTTAAATGAACACTTCATCTACAGTCACAATCATTCTATCAATTCCTCAGCCTGCATAACCTTGAATTCTTCACTCCATGGTGGACAAGAAAATTGACAAATGTCTTGAGGAATGGAAGCGTAGTAAAACAACAGAAAAACATGTTGTCTCATTTGTCCAGTCTTAGGCAGTCTTCAGTGTTTTTAAGTCATATGACATCTCACATAGTAGCCCAAGAGCAGATAATATTAATGATTTATTAAGGTTAGACTGAAGCACTCTTTTGTTCACCATTCAGTCAGTCAAAGTTAAATCCCAGGTCAAATGTAGGTTAGAGGGTCTTGAACATGTTGTCTTGAGTGATCATGATATTATTTTAATGTCTGTTTAATTGTATCTTGTGTTCAAAAGTTATCCTTGTTGATGTTGCAAGTGGCGCTGCAACATCAAGTCAGACTTGATGTGACAATAAACTTTTATCGTATGATCAGGATCCCTCCGCTTCACGTCAGGCTCCCTGATCAGCCTGTTGGGTGTTCTTTTCCCCATTATGACCGCCTCGTTGCACATTATACGACTTATTACACAGGCAGATACTGAACAAACTAATGACTCGACTCCAAATATTAATTGAAATTATTTTATTGACTTAAAAATGATCATATTTCTTCCGCTAAGAAAAAAAACCTTGGTTCCACGGCGCACCAACGGCTGAACTGTGACAACAACAACTTTACGGCAGCACTGATCAAGGTTTTTTCTGTAACTGTTCAAGTCTCTTTAGAGTTTCTGATCCACTGTCCTTAAACACTGCAGACCCCAGACCGTGTTCCTGTTGGTGTTTACTTCCTGTCTGTCTTCTTCTGGTGATTTATCTGACGTCCAGCGCTCCGTCTTTTAACCTCTTTCCCTTTCTCTTTCTTGATCCTCCTTAGCAACGGTCATTACAGTCCTTGACAGCGGTCTGTTCTACTGGATTAACAACGTGTCACATGTTTGGAATTGACCAATCTGAATCAAGTATTTAACTAACCTGCGTAATAAGGTATCGTAACCTAACGTAAGGCAACACAACGCAATGTGATGTATATTATCGTAACGCGTCATCTTGTACCATATGTATTGTATCTATTTTGACGTAAAGTAATGCAACGTAAAGCATTGTAAAGCACTGTATCATATCTTATTGTTTTGTATCACACCATACAGTAATATCAACACAGCCAATATCGTATAGTTTCTAATCGTATCGTATCATTTCGGATTGTATGATCAAACACAATCAAATTATCACTTTGTCCTTCATTGTTACAGAAGACCGAAATTTTACGAAGAGAGTGAAGATATTTCCAATCTGTAATTGTGGTTTGAATCAGTGGTCTCAGTGTGGAAATAAGAAACCAACTTGTATTTAAGCGCGTCATTCACACTTCTTCAATGACAACTTTGGATCTTAGGATCGTCCTGTCTCTTTGTATTCTATTCTCTTTTTCCACCCATGTCTTTTTGTGAGGTTCTGTCTCTGTCTCTCTCTCTCTTATAGTGCGCCTGGCTATGTGGAAGAAAGTGCTGATCGGGGGCTTCTGTCTGCTGGCGTTGTCTGTGTTGGGGGTGGTGGTTGTGCTGTGCTTCAAATCCAAGAGAGGTAGAGAGACCTACAGTCCTCCAGCAACTCAGGCCTCGTATATCTAACTCTGTATGAAAACCAAACTTCCCTCAACTACTTCCTCTTGCTCCTCTTCTCACATCTCCTTTCTTATTGTAGGTAAAAGAGAAGCAGCTGCTGAATTGTCAGTGTGAGTTGGCTCAACTACTTGCTTCCTCTGAATGTGACAGATACTGTGGAAGTTAGTGACAGTGTATCCAGTTGTATTAGCTCAATAGATGGAGGTCTATTGTTATAGGAATCCTTTCAAGAACCAAACTGGTTGTTTTGCAGGTTTGTTCTGTAGACCCCGTAAATAATACAATACCCTCTGCAAAACCACAGAATTATTTACTCCTGTACGTGTGTATTAAAAAGGTTTATAGGTGCAGGATGGCAGATATTGCTGTGATGGGTCAGAGCCCTCTCTCCTCAAAAGTATAAAACTACTCCACTAACTCAGCAATATTTAATTTATATAATAAATGTAACTTTTAAACCCCTAAGGAATACTGCAGTGTTACAGTGACCAAGTATTTTAAAAATAAAGGTTGGGAAGAAACTAAATTCAACTTTAAAAAAATCAATAATATATTATATATTATATATATATATATATATATATATATATATATAATATATATATATATATATATATATATATATATATATATATATATATATATATATATATATATATATATATATATATATATATATATATATATATATATATATATATATATAATTACTGTACAATGAATATACAGTATATACTCATAGAGTTATGGAATATATAAGTTGGTGGCAGAATTAAAGATGAGATAAAAAAACCTTATTGTTCCCCCACCAGGGAAAATAACAATCCATAAATGCGTTTCTCGGTTTTACAGATATTTATAGAATTGATATTGAACCTATAACTATCCTTTAACACATAGTGTGTAGCATTGTGATAGAATATAAAATATAGATGATATGAATATAATGTGCGAAGAAAGTAAAGGAAGACAAAAAAAGGAATAAAAACTCAAAACTAAAAGACCACTGATATAGTTTTGGAGTGCATTATAAGCTTGTATCATAATTTGTTGCATATAGTTTTTGCAACTTGCATATTCTTAGGATCATTGTGGTTTCAGTCGTTTTTTTCCTTGAAATCACTGCTGCCAAAGTTGACTTTATTTTCATCATCTCTCAGAAAGCCTTCGAGCCCTAAATCAGATGACTCTTTAACAATGAGTCTAACCCACGAAACAGAAGTTTATAACGCAGCCACAGGTAGTTGGTTTTAATATTCTCCTGTGTACCACTGACTGTCCTCATTACTCATCATCTTAACGACCATGAGTCATTCTTCTCAAAAGTCATAGCATGTTTCCTGTTATAGCCTCAGCAACCCATTCTCATCCCATGATCATTGTTCCAAAACGCATGCAGGGCCATGTTGCAGTGACCCGGTTAACTCTGTTTGTGTAACTGTCTATGTTGTAGATATCCTGTGAAAGTTTATAAGCATGCACAAAACGTATATGTTTCAGCATATTGTCTCCGTCTGTCTCCGACTTTTACTGCATGTACATTGTGTTTATGTCTGTGTATTTTCAGAGGCCGGAAAAGTACGATGTTGTTAGAATACAGTTGTTGTAAGAAGTAAACTATCTGAGGTACGAGCTGTGTTCATGCAGGAACAAGCTGCTTAAGGCTAGTCCACACCTACACAGGTATTTTAAACAGCGTCTTTCTTAGTTATTTCTCAACGCATTTTCAAACAAGCACTGTTTAAAGAAAATCTCCATTAGGATGAAAACACACACTGGCTACCAGTAACGTAAGCGTAGCAGTGACCTCTGAATTTTACACCTTTGTTGCTCAAAGTAACATGCAAAAGTTACGTAGTTCAAAACTTCACCTCTTTTTGTGCCTCACAAATCTAACAATGCCGTAAGCACCTTTAAAAGTCTGGTTCCCATCACATGTCACTCTGAAAACAGTCTTGTAAAATCTCTGTTTTCATTGATCTAAAAGTTTGGTCGGTTCTGTGTGATTGATGAAAGTCTACATTTAAAAAACACCCATGTACGTGTCGACTAGTAGTTATGTAGTTATGACATTGATTATCAATTGTTACCAACTGCTTAGAGTGCACATTATCATCCTCTTCCAGACGCAGCGCCACTCTATGATGGCACGGAGGGGAGAGTGACCAATGGGGCGCGAGATAGCGTGGCGTCGCTTCCCGTTGACATCAGCAACAGGAGCAGCTACAGTATCCCAGCCACAGTCTAGAGATGCCCAACAATGGGCTGGACATTTTTATTTACTTTCAAAGAAACAGAAGTTCAAAGAAAGGACTTTGAGAGCAAAAAGGAAAAGAACACAACAGACCCTAGTCCTGTTTGTCATTTGGAGACTCACTTCACTGAGGTGTTTTCTCAGTAAAAAGGAGGGGCGTGTTTGAATCAATATAAATCAGGAACTGCTGCTCCCTCTCCCCTCCTCCTGCAATCTAGGTGGCCTTTGGTTTTACATTTAACGTCACTGTCTTTGTTCTTTGTATCTTCCCTCATCATGTCCTTGTGATGTCATGTCCTTTATTGTTGCAACTGCTCTGTGTGTCTATTCTGCATGTTTAAATCTTTGTCACTGACTGAGTTGTATATACATTTTATCACCATTGCAGGAAATGTGTGTATATATTTGGTTGAACTCTTGACTGCATGGTTGGAAGAGACAGTTGTAGAATAAAGATGGTGGTGTTATTTAGAAGTGTGTCAGTACATTTCATTTTGCTCCAGCTACTGTATCAGAACCTGTAATTTTGTTTACTGCACAAAATGCAGCCCAATAACAAGATGTGTACTATAGTTAGTGTTGCCTGCATTAATCTTTTATTTCAGTATGTGCCGGGTGATGCGAGAATCAAAAATACAGGTCCAAGACAAGAATACCAACATAGCACGAAGTGGATTCATATCCTAAAAAAGAATTCAAAACAGAGACTTCCTTGAAAAGTTGAAACAATAGAGTCTGCAAAAAACGTTGGCAAAGATTATTAGAGGGGGTGGGGGGATGGGTCGCTGTTGATAAAACTAGTTGCGTTGGGGAGGGTGAGGCAAGTTTGAATGCATGCAGTGGGTGAAGGAAATGAATGAATAAACCTTGCTTGAGTTATGTGACAGATTACATCACCAACTGGGAAATTGTTTTAGTCCAAATTTATTGTGCAGCCGCTGCTGGATTAACAGCCTATTGTTCACTATATGTGCAGGGGGAGACTTTGTAAGTACCAGAGGAAGACTTGAAATCGCCTCCTTTGTTAATTTTATTTTAAGAGCATTTAAGTCTGCACTGAAGGCTACATTATAGAGTTTTGCCACAAGAAGTATTTTTCATCTCTCAAGTAATACTTAGAGAACAGCATCTATGGTCACAGAAAAATTCACATTTTAGCAAAATATGCTTATTAACTCACCAATAGTTAGATGAGAATGCTGTTAGCACTCCCATGTCTGACTCATCAAGCAACAGACCTTTAGCTCGGCTCAGCCTAATTTAGCTTTGCTGGTTTAAGTTTATATTAGTTAAGCTAGGTTTAGCAAAAATGCTAGCAACTACTGGCCTGGCTCTGTATAAAATAAAAATGAACAAGACAAAACAAATGAAAAAGCAAGGTTAAGCGAATAGATTTCTTTAAATCCTTTGGACAGAGATGCTGTTCTTTCTGCTAAAATATATTATGATAAACTAAGCTAACTGTTACTAGCAGTTTCTTCAAATTTAGCAGATCGCTGAGTGGTATCATTCTACCAACTCGCAGCAAGAAAAAGCAAATATGTGTATTCCCCAATAACTTTACTCAACCACACATCACCTAGATGTGAGGTGATATCTATAGCCGACATGTGGCTCCACAAAGTGTCATTGTATCCCTAATTACTTTTAAAAGTTTGATTGTTACAGGGTAAATTTTTATAACATAAAATAAGTCTTGGTTGTAATCTGATATTTATCTTTCTGTGTTTCACAGTGAGAGTTAAGGGTGCAGCAGTCAGTGTGTGGAGCGAGCGACCTCCTGAAGAAGGTGAGCTGGACAGTTCTATATATCGATGGTCTCACAAGACATTTTCAGAATAGAGCACAGACTGATTTCACTTTTTGTGTGGTCTTTTGCAAAGTGTCAGACATTATGGCAACAATTGCCATTTACAGTGGTTGAATGTAACCAAGAACATTTACCCAAGTAAAAATGGAGGTACTTGTACTTTAGTGGAGTATTTTCAAGTTATCCTACTTTATACTCTTAGTCTATTACTTTTTCCAGCATATGTTTTACTTTTTACTCTACAACATTTATTTGACAGATTTAGTTACTCGCTCCTTTGCACATTAAGATTATAAACATTTTGTACATTATTGAAGTGAATAATGCTTCAATAATTATAATACAATGATGTAAAATACATATTGTGCTTAAACTGCCATTCTGCGTAATGATTACATTTCAAGGATATTTGATGCTAATACTTTTTACTTTTACTTGAGTTCAATTTTGAATGTAGTACTTTTACTTGTTTTTAGACTGTAGTATTGCTTATTTTACTTTAGTGAATAATCTGAGTATTTTCACTTCTGGCCATTTATGATAAATAAAATGTTAAAAATTCACAAGTAGCCATGAGTCACAAAATCAGCTAACTAATTAAAGCTAACGTTACTCAACGGACTAATAACTCAACCTTAAGTTGGTCAAACTTGTATTTTTAAGGTAAAGAATGGGCTGTTATCCCTAAAAAAAAACCCTCATCAAAATAATATGAGGTCCTGAGGAGGGTTTGGCAGGTTTTACAGAGGCTCTTGTGCTTGTTTTTGGTACAGGCAACGACGAGGAGAGCAGCATGGTGTCCAACGAGCCTGATGTGGAGTACACTGAGGTGGTGCATCCCTGTCCCCTGGATCATGCAAGAGGTGATAACAAATCTTTATTGAGTCCACTAGCCAGCGTTCATCTCCCATCTTTCGGCTTTTCACACTCCAAACTCTATTTTTGATGGAATTTTGTCCCTCTATTTTTAACCAGTCTTCACATTCTCTCCTCTCTCATTACAAACCTCCCTGTAGAAAACATGTTGCTCTTCTTTGCCCACATTCCTTTACAGTTGGTACAAACCTACACTTCCTGGGAGGGGCATAATTACCCATAATTGATACATATCCAAGTGTTTGTAACTGCAAAGATAACTGTTGGGATATCCAGAAGCTTTGCAGAAGTTATAAACAGGAAGGGTTGAGCTAATTGCCAGGCTGCTTTCTGATACCGGCCCCTTCTGCGTTACGGAGCTGTGCTCCAAGTCCCCGCGGGCTGAAGATGGCAGTTACAGAATGGGCACATCCGGCCTGCTTTTAGATATCTGCATATGAGAAATGAAACAGATATCTACTCAACTTGGTCTTTTGATGTTCAAGCATGTGTGTTTTCTTTTACAGTCCCACCAAAAAAAGGAACTGAAACAGTGTACAGCGAGCTCCAAAACTCTCAGCATGGTGAGTTGTTTTGGCATGGAATATGGCATTCCAAGACATAGGACCTCAAAAAAGCTTTACAGCTGCACTGATGGTATTTTTATATTTACAAGGTATTCAATGGCTGTGTTTTGGGTGGAAGAGGATGCAAACCTGAATTATGCCTCAACTCTGGTTCTCCTTTCAGCTCTGCTGAGCATTTTGGCTTCTTTCAGCTTCCTCTTTTGCTTTTCCAGCTTGTGATTTTACCGTTGTGGTTTAGTCCAGCCTGAAACTTGCCAATTACATTTCAAGGGAAACATATTTTGTTTTTGATGTTGATTTATCACAATGTGTTTCTCATCATAAGCACATCCTTAAAGGGGGAGGCAGGTGGAAGGTAGAGTCAAACTAACACATAACTGTGCCGTGTGAAACCAAAAGACAGCATCTACTTATTTTAACCTACATACAGTACTCAGCTTAATTAGTCATATTACAAACTCGGGGATCTTTTGCTAAACACAACCAAGTAGTTTTGGTGGTTCTTTGTTTAGTTTAAATGTACAAGGTTAACTATGCGTTAAAAGTCAAATCTGTAAGTATTTATGTTCGAAATGCATGTGGAATACATGATTGTTTAGTCTTACTAGCAATGTGCACTTGACATTATTTGCCCAAGAGCCAGATATAGGATGGACAGTTCTCCCTGGCCAGAGAACCGTGACCATATCTAAGTATTGCTGGCAGACTTCCTGTTATTAAAACAACAGCCACTGGCTGGATGTCTCTATCAAGCAGTCCATCTGAGGCCGAATATTTCCTGTTCAACAATAACAAAAGAATCCTGAGTGGGCGAGAGAGGCATATGTCAGAGTAAGAGAAGGGGTTCAAAATGTTGATTCATATGTCAGGGGCAGGACAGTCTATGGCTGAAACACAGAGGAGGAACAGTGAGTCAGCAGGCTTAGCCACGTCATCATATCTGCTAAATGACTAATGAATGACTCTGTGCTGAGCCTCACAACACGTAATAAACTATGATGCTTTTCCTTCAGGGGCCACTGACCATCATGACTATGTAAGTAAGCACCACATTCTTTGTTATCATTTTAGTGATATGCTTTTTTTATGTTCACTTGAAACAGTTTCATAATATATGTTCATGCAGTTTTGAGCATTTTAGAGAGGAAAATTTGACAGATTTGACAGATATGATTTGAAATTTCTAAAAACAGGATTTTGAAGTATGTTATAATGCTATCAAACTTATCAAAAATGATTTAGTTGAAAAAAATCCTGATTAAATACTGATAAACTTAACTAAAGTTTGTCATAACAACATTTTAATTTATGAGGTATTACTAGTTATATGCTAAATAAAGTCTTTGGGTGCCCTTCAAGTTCCAGTGGTATCCCTGAATACAATAAAAACTCCATCTACATTTTACAATGCTTATTATACCACACCAAACATCCACAGCGCTAAACATAAGTTATGATGACATGCAGTAGTTTCTGAGTCATAATGTGTTGTAATGTAACTAAATAGCCTACAATTAACTCATGTACTCTACTTTAGTACACTTTTGAGGTACTGTACTTGAGAAGCAATATAGTAAAGTACAATGTATTAGGCGTAGTATGGGTTAAACTACATGGCGTTATACACTGCCCGGCCAAAAAAAAGGTCACACACTGTAATATTTTGTTGGACCGCCTTTAGCTTTGATTACGGCACGCATTCGCTGTGGCATCGTTTCCACAAGCTTCTGCAACGTCACAACATTTATTTCTGTCTTGCATTAATTTTTCGCCAAGATCTTGTATTGATGACGGGAGATTCGGACCACTGCGCAAAGTCTTCTCCAGCACATCCCAAAGATTCTCAATCAGGGTTCAGGTCTGGACTCTGTGGGGGCCAATCCATGTGTGAAAATGATGTCTCATGCTCCCTGAACCACTCTTTCACAATTTGAGCCCGATGGATCCTGGCATTGTCATCTTGGAACATGCCCGTGCCATCAGGGAAGAAAAATCCATTGATGGAATAACCTGTCCTTCAGTATATTCAGGTAGTCAGCTGACCTCATTCTTTGGGCACGTTGCTGAACCTAGACCAGACCAACTGCAGCAACCCCAGATCATAGCACTGCCCCCACAGGCTAGTGACCTTTTTTTTGACCGGGCAGTGTATATAGTAATTCACATATGCTCCCACTGCACTCAACTGTTCTGCAATATTTGTGCTTTTATTTTTACATACTCTTATATATTTGATGCTAATATTTTTTGTTATTTTACTTGGGCCCTATTCTGCTCATTTTCAGGTTCATATTTGTATGTAGAGTCTCTACTGGGACATGTCTCCATGCTTTAATGTTCAAAAAGCTCTTTATTTTTCTCATACTGCCTGTGCAGCATGACTCTTCCCATTTGCATGCTAAAAAACTACATTAAAGTCTAGAGCTTCTGTTGTAAAATATTACTCAGCTAGTGCATTAGGATCAGTGCCTTTCATAAAATTATAAACTCATGAGAGAAAAAGCTTTCACACACAATTTTACAGGAAAACCTTCACTAATTCAACATTAGCACTTTACATAGTCCGAAGTGAAATGTTTAATATGTCCAATATCCAGTATTAAAAGGAAATGTTAAATATATATAAGTGCCTTCCAGCCTTACTTATTTTTCTTTTGATTTAAGTCACCCATAGAAATGGTGACACATCACAACTTCACAATTATCTTTCACAATGACTGATAAAAAAGGAGTTTGATAGAATAGCATTACTCATGTAGTAAATGACTAAAACAGTCTGTGTTTCCCCGGCCTGCATTCGCCTCCAGCTCAGAGATCCAAAGCAGGCCGATGATTCAGCGCCAAAGGGGAAACGACGGTCAAAGTTTCCAGGCAAGAACAAAGGCATTTGGGCTGGGGCTTCCTTCCTTATCGCCCCATCAGATCAGCAGTGTGGCCCCGTCACATTACCTCCAAGCCCATTTCAGCCAACACTGTCCCCCAACATACTTCAATCACCGCCGCACTAACTGTTTGTCCTTACATGGTGTTAGCTAAAGAGAGGAATGTGCAATAATGATCTGAGGATGTGATGTCATGGTCCACAAACGGTAGATTCTTTCCTCAGAGTATCTTCTTGATGGCAGATTATGCAGTGTTTAGCTGTCAGTAGTCTTATTATGGTCTGTTTGCTCCTCAGACTAAGATATTTTTTGTAATGAGGCCCAGTATAATACATAAATCAGGCGTGCCAGTGTCTAATGGCACTGCTTTGTGTGTGGATTAGTGATCTCTTCCATTCCCACTCCCAGCTTCTTTACACACTTTGATTTTTAACTCTACCCAGTGCATTCTCAGTTTCCTGTTAAATGATGGCCTGTTTTTGGCGCTCAATAGTCTTATTATGGTTTGTCTGCTCCTCTGGAAATTATTGTTCACAAGAAAATGTAAAGTTTGTATTATTATATATAAGATAAGAAATACTTTATTGTTCAACAATTGGGATTTTTTTTAGCAGCATGTAAAACAGTATTTATTTCAAAAAATGAAAAGAGTAGAGAATAAACAAAGATACAATATAAACATCTTAAAATAGAAGATAAAACAGAACTGAAAGAGTGAAGGTGGATGAAAACAGTTTGAAATCTGATTTTAACTTATGCAGGAGTATTTGTGTTGCATACATTTTACCGGACTTCCCAAAATAATTTAATGGGGTAGCTTAGCTTGAGTTTCAAAATCTTTGTGTAAGCAACACCTAAAATCATGGCTGGGTCCAATCTTATCTCAGACCTCCTATCTTCTCTCATCTTAAGAAATCCTAACTATGATAATAAATTGTATTCTTCATTGAGCTCTCATCCTTTATCTTTATTGAGAATGTACCTGTTGGCTCAGGTCGAGCTAGGAGAAATCACAATTTCATCGACGCTCACTTGACACTACCTAGCATTCTTTTGTGGAAAAGACTAATTGAGCTGCGAGGACTTACAACTTTTAATCATCGTTTTATTACTTATGAGTTATATTACTCTTCAAAGTGTAATAATACTGTTAGAGGAGTCTTTTAAACATAATGTATTTTCATCATTGTCATTGTCATCCTGGTTTAGGTTTGGGAAATGTCTAAAATAGGACAGTTCTGTAATGGTAAAATTCTGTAGTTTACTAAATGCAGTAAGGAAACATTTTTTTGTAATGCAAAAAATCCCTCAGTAGGGAGTTTTGTCTCCCACACAACATAATGACATCACCATGTAACATTTGCGCTTCTATTGGCTAGCACTCCAATACTTTGTACATGATAGGCTAAAGGGCATCTCTAAGCGGTTGGCAAATCACTACAAAGGTGGTCAATCAGAGCAGACTGCTCTGGTTTCAGACAGAGGGTGAAAAGAGGTGCTGCAGCACAGGCAGTATGAGAAAATGTGTCAATTTGTCACAGTAGAGGGACAACTAGCTAATATGAACCTGAACATGAGAAGAATAAGTCCTCTTTAACTGATATTAGATTTCAGACTAAGGTAGATTTCATAATAAGACCCCTAAAGAGTAAATGAATGAGATGTGACGGTGTTAAAGCGGTGCTTTGTGTGTCAGCAGGGGTCAGTAGAGTACGCTGAGCTCAACAGTGAACGACCTGAGATCCATCACTTCCCTCCAGAGGTCAACCACCACCAGGAGCTGCCGGTGCCCGTGGATTAGTGATCTGTTCCACTCCCACTCTCACTTTCTTCACACACTTGTTTTTTTTTTTACTTTTCTCACTTTATTCTAAGTTCCCGACTTGTTGAGTAATTCAACACTATGTTAGCTGTAAATATTGTTTTGTAGCAATAAAGGCATTTCATTTTTTGTTGGTGTGTTGTTTTTCTTCGTGTTTGATGGATGGCCCTGACAGGACAGCTGCAAAGAAATGATGGAAACACTCTATGTGTAAAATGTAATATAAAAATGCTTTTATTGTTTAATGCTATAATCTTCTTTTAGCACTGTATAATAATAGTTATAAGCACTTTTTAAGATTCATATTCATTTATATCTATAACTGTAACACATTTTAGAGCAGCATTCAATGTGACTCATGAACAAGCCACATAAGGTTTTACTTTAAATATTTATAAAGACAGTATTAATGTTTGTGAATGCTATCAAAAAAAATATTTTTTTTTACGTCAATGAATATGGTGATTATGTTTTTTAGGTATTACAATACATGACTGCAGCTTCTTTCATTTTTGTTCACCAAAAAATACTGAAATCCAGTTCAATTAAAATATACCACTACAATTCAATACATGCATCTGTTACATTAATTCAGTTCTACATATTCAGTGCCATAACTACAGTACATCTCTTGCTTAATACAGTTTCAAAAAGTGCATACAGTTCAGCTTCGATCAGTTTAATTCAACAGACAAAATGAAATAAACGAGTACTAAATAATCAGAACTACCAACACCTTAATGAGAATTGTGTGCACTTTCTGAAGTGTCGTTGTCCTCTTCGCTCTCCTGATATTCCAGAGCGTTGAACATGTCTTCCTCGTCCTGGGCGTTCTCCTCTGGGTGTTCTGGCGGGTTGTTGAGGGTGTGACCATCGCAGCCCTCGCTGCTGAAGTGAACCTGGATCCCATCGAATTCGAGGTCCTCATCATCACTGCCCTGCATGCTAGCCCGGAAAAGCACAACACGGTCAGCTACCTGCTGCTCCTCTGTGCCACAAGCCTAACTAAACAATTTACTTCACGTTTTCTGCAAATTTGAAGCCAAAAACCTACAACTAACAAACATGACACGAGATAGATTTGTACCTTTCCATTGCGGGTCCTTGCTCTGTTTCTCCCAGGTCTTCTTTTGACACCTGGTGAACGATTGCCACCCCAATGCAGTCTCCCAGGACGTTGACAACAGTGTTGCAGCGGTCTCTGAAAAAAACCGACAGAGCATGAAAGTTGAGCAGATTTGTTTCTTTTATCCATTTGAACTTTAGCTGACCGACCAAAAGGACAAAAGAATGTTAGCTAGCTGGTTAGCAACCCATTTAGCATAACGCATAAAGGAGGTAATACATATCTTAGCTGACCGTTGACTGTTTAAAAGTGGTCGGGATGTATTTGTTCTGATAACAACAAAAACACTATTAGTGTAAAGCGCTCCCCACACTCAGTACCTTAGTAAAGTAGGCCTTCCTTTTGTTTGCAACACTTGTAGACAGGACTTACAATGTCAGGCTGCGTCTTAATCATAATGACAAACATAGCATAAAGACCTAACACATGTTATAACATACTGTGTAATATTGATTTTAACTTTGGAAATGTTAAAATGATATTTCAAAACAATTACACAATATAGCTTAAATAAAAATGATGCTAATAATGTTAGCTTGAATGACAAAATACCATCCTTTACAGTGGGTTAACATATTCATTCTCTCCCACTCACAACTGCATACACACGTAAAGAAAACCAGTGGTATACTGTGTTGAAGTACATGTACTCAAGTATTGTACTTGATTTTAGGGTACTTGTACTGTAATTGAGTATTCTTATTTTAGTGACACTTTGTATTTCTACCCCACTACATTTATCTGAAAAAATTAGTTACCACGGATTAAGATTATTTGCTTATAAGAAATATCTATCAACTAAGATATAAAATGATATCTTAAGATATTCGGCAGTAGTATGTGAAGTAATTTAAATTAGCTACACCTTTACCACCTGTGAGCAACACATCAATAATCATAATAATAATCCAGAAGTCTAATATACATGATTCTCAATTGAGCTACAATGCACAATAAGTACTTTTATGTAGTTGTTTTCTTTTACTGTTTAGTATAATATCTGAGTACTTCTTCCACTACTGAAGAAACAAAGTAGCACCTACTACATACAGCTCAGGAAAAAATAAAATAATAATAATAAAGAGACTACTGCAGCACTATCATTTTCTCTGGTTTTATTATTTATAGGTATGTCTTTGAGTTAAAAACATGTTATTTTTTATTGTATTCTATAAACTACTGACCACATGTCTCTGTGTTGGAATTCAACAGACACTGGAATGGCTGCCATACATGTAGAGATTGAGATTTAAGAAAATTATGGAGCGGTCTCTTAATTTTTTCCGGAGCGAGGAAATGGCTATAAAGTTTAATAAATTGCGTACTATATTTGGTCAATTTTGTTACAGTGACTCCTCGTCCTGGGCGAGTCAAATTACAATGACTTCCAGATATATACAGCTCCGGAAAAAATGAAGAGACCGATCCAAATTTGTCTTAAATCTTTATCTCTACATGTATGGCAGCCATTCCAGTGACAAATTGTCAGTAGTTTATAGAATACAATAAAAAATTAAAATAATAATTTAACTCAAAGACATACCTATAAATAATAAAACAAGAGAAACTGATAACGCCGTAGTGGTCCCTTCATTTTTACTGCGGCTGTATAGATACGTATGTACAGTGGGGCAAAAAAGTATTTAGTCAGCCACCAATTGTGCAAGTTCTCCCATTTAAAAAGATGAGAGAGGCCTGTAATTTTTATCATAGGTATACCTCAACTATGAGAGACAAAATGAGAAAAATAAATCCAGAAAATCACATTGTAGGATTTTTAATGAATTTATTTCAAATTATTGTGGAAAATAAGTATTTGGTCAATAACAAAAGTTCATCCCAATACTTTGTTATATACCCTTTGTTGGCAATGACAGAGGTCAAACGTTTTCTGTAAGTCTTCACAAGGTTTTCACACACTGTTGCTGGTATTTTGGCCCATTCCTCCATGCAGATCTCCTCTAAAGCAGTGATGTTTTGGGGCTGTCGCTGGGCAACACGGACTTTCAACTCCCTCCAAAGATTTTCTATGGGGTTGAGATCTGGAGACTGACTACGCCACTCCAGGACCTTGAAATGCTTCTTACGAAGCCACTCCTTCGTTGCCCTGGCGGTGTGTTTGGGATCATTGTCATGCTGAAAGACCCAGCCACGCTTCATCTTCAGTGCCCTTGCTGATGGAAGGAGGTTTTCACTCAAAATCTCACGATACATGGCCCCATTCATTCTTTCCTTTACACGGATCAGTCGTCCTGGTCCCTTTGCAGAAAAACAGCCCCAAAGCATGATGTTTCCACCCCCATGCTTCACAGTAGGTATGGTGTTCTTTGGATGCAACTCTGCATTCTTTCTCCTCCAAACACGACAACTTGAGTTTTTACCAAAAAGTTCTATTTTGGTTTCATCTGACCATATGACATTCTCCCAATCCTCTTCTGGGTCATCCAAATGCCCTCTAGCAAACTTCAGACGGGCCTGGACATGTACTGGCTTAAGCAGGGGGACACGTCTGGAACTGCAGGATTTAAGTCCCTGGTGGCGTAGTGTGTTACTGATGGTAGCCTCTGTTACTTTGGTCCCAGCTCTCTGCAGGTCATTCACTAGGTCCCCCCGTGTGGTTCTGGGATTTTTGCTCACCTTTCTTGTGAACATTTTGACCCCACGGGGTAAGATCTTGCGTGGAGCCCCAGATGGAGGGAGATTAGCAGTGGTCTTGTATGTCTTCCATTTTCTAATAATTGCTCCCACAGTTGATTTCTTCACACCAAGCTGCTTACCTATTGCAGATTTAGTTTTCCCAGCCTGGTGCAGGTCTACAATTTTGTCTCTGGTCTCCTTTGACAGCTCTTTGGTCTTGGCCATAGTGGAGTTTGGAGTATGACTGTTTGAGGTTGTGGACAGGTGTCTTTTATACTGATAACAAGTTCAAAAAGGTGCCATTAATACAGGTAATGAGTGGAGGACAGAGGAGCCTCTTAAAGAAGAAGTTACAGGTCTGTGAGAGCCAGAAATCTTGCTTGTTTGTAGGTGACCAAATACTTATTTTACAGAGGAATTTACCAATTAATTCATTAAAAATCCTACAATGTGATTTCCTGGATTTTTTTTCTCATTCTGTCTCTCATAGGTGAAGTGTACCTATGATAAAAATTACAGGCCTCTCTCATCTTTTTAAATGGGAGAACTTGCACAATTGGTGGCTGACTAAATACTTTTTTGCCCCACTGTACATTGATTGCTTTTGACATGCTTCCTTGCAGCTGATTTACACTTTACATTTTAGATGTTTCATAAGTTTAACTGGTGTACCAAGAAACAGCAAAGGCAGCTAAAGTTACTTCCACATTACTTGTTATTAAACTTACAGGAGCCATTCTACAACCACCAGAAGGGAAGCTTCCTTTGCAGGTAAACCAACAGCCATCAGAACAAACAGAGTAGTCACTGCTCCTGTAGCCGGCATCCCTGAGGATCCTATGCTGGATACTGCTGATGTCCCCCTGCAGATCGAACACAGACACAGATACTTTAACAAGACTATTCCTCTTAAATGTCTCATCTCGTACACTTTTAACCCATATTATAACACAGCTCTTGAATACTGGATTGTGATTGGTAGATTTTGACATTCAGCGGTCCACTCTTTTTTGATAGCAGACCGTTGCTCTGATTAAGGGACCATGTACGGTGATATCATTCAAAGACGCCTGGTCAATTTAAAGTCAACTGTGGCAGAAAAGACACATATCATTTAGCATTTGTGGAGAGCATGAAGCTTGAAACTTGGATTTGTGACGGGTAGACCTTCGGAAGCAATACAATCCTTTTTCAATTTGATAACATCATGTTTAAAGCAATATTTTGGATCAAGTAAATGAATTTATTTAGTATGAGTCCATCATAGCTAAATAAGCCCATTTAAGGTTTATTGAAAACACGGTAAAGGTTCCTTTTTTTTTTTGTCCAGCAGTGGCTCAGTCAGTAGGGGCTTGGACTGGGAATCGTAGGGTCGCCGGTTCAAGTCCCCGAACAGACTTGAAATATGGAAAGTGGACTGCTACTTGGAGAGGTCCCAGTTCACCTCCTAGGCCCTGCTGTGGTGCCCTTGAGCAAGGCACCGGACACCTCCAATCCCCCCCTCCCCATTGCTCCCCGGGCGCTGCACGATAGCTGCCCACTGCTCCTAGTACTAGGATGGGTTAAATGCAGAGGACTAATTTCACTGTGTGTGCTCTGCTGTGTGCATGCATGTGACTAATAAAGAGGGTTTCATCCTCCGATTCTTCTTTTTACTACAATGACCTGCACGCGACATATTATCCCTTCTTAACTTGCTTTGGGGATGATGGTATGATTTTGAGTAGCTTACGCAATAGCGATTAACTGGTCGAATTTCAGGTGGATGTCGTTGAGTTGAGCAATGAAGATGGCTGCGGCCACTTCGTAGAGGGCAGTTCCGTCCACGTTGATGTCGGTCCCAATGGGCAGCATGTAGTCAGTGACTCTTTTGTCGATCATGAGTTGGCTCTCACAACATTGAATAGTGAGTGGTAGTGTTCCAGCGCTGGGAAACACACAATGCGTGCTTAGTTAGTGAAGATAATAGAAATGTACATCTCTCAAAGACATTCTTGCAGATCTAATGATGAGTGTAGAAATAAGCAGCTCTCTGTGGTACTTCACCTTGACGAGTTGACCAGTGCCTTCTGTAAGGCGGGAAAAATCCCTTTGATTACGGCAAAGGGATTACGTTTTGTACACAGGAAATAGGTCCCAGGCAAAACTATTGTTGAGTGAATTATGAGCCTGAAACACACAATGAATGCACAATTAATATGGAATCATCAGATCTTCACAATGCAGCTGCCTGGAGTATTAAAATGACAACATGTAACTTTTGAAACAACATACACATTATGCCTCTCAAAAAAAGTTAAATGAATGAGCAGCACAATGCAGCCATGCTCTGCTCGCTTCCTGAGACCCTGGGATTTTCTTATTTGGTTTGGTATGACCAGTAGCTTTTGGTTGCTAAAGTTAGCAAATGTTAGCTTACTGAAGCTTGATGTAGCGTTGTAGCCTTGAAACCTTGAAACCATAGCAGGTTAATGAGTCTTTAACGCTATAATTGAGGTTTGGTAAAATACCTTTTAAATATCATTTAACGCAAGGCTACTACCCTTAGACAAAAAAAGTTGGGATAATGCTAATGCTAGGACAATAGTAGTGAGTAAAATGTCCATGAGAGGGCTATATCCAGCAGCTAACATTTGCTAAGTTTTATTGATCATTCAACTTTATTTTTAAGAGAGCTGTGATATTTGACTGCTAAAACATTGAAGTTGAACATACCCAATAATAACCACTGCCATGAACTTTCCCACTTTGAAGAGCGATTCCAAGTCATCAACGTCAGTAACATGGCTCATGATCATGAACAGCACTCCAAGTGGCAAGTAGCTGAAAGAAAACCATGATATGAAAAATATGTAAGTATTAGTTCAAAAGGAATCAGCTTTGTTTCTGTCATTGAAGAAAATGATACATTAACATAATGATGGATTGATATCGTTAATGCCAAAACCTGAAAAAGTGTCTAAAAGTAACACTGCGCTATGTCTAGTCAGAAATACATTCTCATTATCTCTAATAATATATATATATATAATACTGTGAGCAGAAAAGGAAGTGGAATATGTACTGTATTTCTTCATTTATACTGTTTTATGTTTACGCTTACCTCAGCATCATGTCCATAATTGATTTTGTAGCCTCATTGAGGGCAATAAAGACCTCTATAAGGACTTTCCCCTCTCTTCCAATCCTGTTGAAGATTATGCGGAATATAAAACCCCACACAATCAGTCCCAAAATGTTGGTTCCTTCAATATATTTGCCCACAAGTCGCAATTCAGTCACATTCTGTAAGAAGAGAAGAATGTCATTCAAAATGATCATGAATCCAAGATGAACATCTCTCAGGTAAACTTCACCAAACCATCTTCAACAGGGACTAGGAAAACCTTTACCATCTCCAGGCTAGAATTGAGCTCATCCGCTTCAGCTTCAAACTCCAGCCTCTCAGTGTAGTACTACAAAAGATAAACAAAATGACTTTTAGCAACAATAATAATACAATGGAGCAGTTTGTCCTAATTGAAGCGTACCTGTCTGAAGCTAGCCTGAATCAGGCATTTAGGCGCCATGTTCCTATAAACAAGGAATAAGTCCATCAGTAGGTTCGGGGATGTTGAAACAACCAAGGAATTGTATCAATCAAGGACATGAACATTTGTGATTACTATACGACCCATTGGAACACCCTAAGGAATACATTTTAATATACATTTTTGAATTAGCTGAGAGCTTGACACTTTGGAATTATGACAGCAAAACCGTCCCCAGTAAAGAAAGGAAAGAGAAGAATTAGAGGAAAGGAAAAACAACGCTTCAGGGTGATTTAAAACCCCTCCCTAACCCTGTCGTGGTTTCTTTTCACTATAACGACCAGTTACAGATCTCTGAGATGCACTGAAGAACACCTGAAATACAACATTATTTCTGCTTCAGGAGAGCATGGATGGATATCAGTTCTCTACATGTTTGAGCTCTTCCTGACTGAAAAACCTTGCTGAACTGAATACGCAGGGAAAGCAGAAGTGCTTTTCCCACCTTATGATGTCCATCAAGGAGTCAACAGTGAAGAAGGGCTCCTGATCTTCTGAGTCTTCTGCTTCAACAGCATGAGTAATCCCCGGTTGGATCACCAGCATGAGAACTAACCCTGCAACACATAATCCATGTTTGAGCATGAGAAGCAAAAACACCCTGTTCATGTGAGTAAGAGCAACAGCAGTTGGATTGAAAACAATGATATAAAAAATATATGCAAGTTTGAACATCATACTGTGAATGATTGATATTCTGCTCTTTTTACGGTTCATATTTGTATTTTGCCCTTCTACTGGGACATGTCTCCATGCTCTAATGTTCAGAAAGCTCTTTATTTTTCTCATGCTGCCTGTGCTGCAGCACCTCTTTCCACCCTCTGATTGAAACTAGAGCCCAGTCTGCTGATTGGTTAGCTGGGTTGTTATTAGTCAAGCGCTGAGGGATGTCCCGTTCGATGTGTTGGAGTACTAGCTAATAGAAGGGTAAGTGTTACTTAGTGATGTCACTATGTGACAGAAGTAAACAAAGGAGTCCAAAGGAAAACACATGATCATTTTCATTTTTTAAAGGTTAAAATGGATAGAAAATGAAGGTTTTAATGGAAAATGTAATTACTGTCGTATTTTACAGCAGTTTTGGAATAGGTCCTTTGGATAACAATAGGGAGATTTTAAGAAATCTTCTTAAACTGGAGTATGTGCTCATGTGTTTCAGTGTTGATGTACACTTCTGCCTGAATATGCTTCATGAAAGGCAGGTTTTCCTATCAACAATATTCCTGAGCAGAGGACACATTGATACTAAATATCTAGGTTTCTTCTTTTCTAGTGTCACATTGTCCTGTTGTCTTATATAATACACATAAGTTCAAAACATCATATTGATATTTATTTATTTTGTCTTCTATTTATCTGCATTTGATATTGAGCTACTCTAAAAGTAGCAGAAAGTAAACCTTTATATTTTGAGACTCAGTTCAGGCTACTGATTTCTATTTTGCAGCTAACTAGTAATTGTAACAAATTACATTTTCAAAGTAACCGTCCCATAAGTCATTAGTAACCTGTTGGTAAAGCTGTCTAACAACGGTCACAGTGTATTTCAAATGGCACATTTACACGCTCAAGTGAAAAGCAAAGGAAATCTTAAAATGCCATTTGCAGCAAATATAAAGAACCCTTTCTTAATAAAACTAAAGTCTTGCTCTTACCAATGGTCACAGACATGAGAGTGGTTGAGAAGAAGTATGCTGCTGAACGTCCAGCAATATTTCTGTGAGCTTCATTTCTTGGACCAGAAACACCTGGAAGACACAACAACATGAGCTACAGGATGCTAGTGTCATGAAACCTCCAGTTTAGAAGTGTTATATAAAAACTCAGTGAGGAAGACAGTGACACATAAAGTATGACAATTAATAGAAAACATTTGTGTTGACATGTCAAACATGGCATTTTTCCCATATCACTTCTATAGTCCATTCCAGGAAATGTTAAGACTTTATGAACATTCTAATCCCTCCATAATCTTCCTGGGCACCATCATCAATTGGGAGCAGAACATCAGCTCCTTCACCATAAAGCCCAGCAGAGGATGTTCTTCCTGAGAAAGCTGAAGAAATTCAATCTGCCAAAGACGATGGTGGTGAACTTCTACACCACCATCATCCAGTCCATCCTCCCCTCCTCCATCACCATCTGGTATGTTCCAGCAACGGCTGAGGACAAGGGCAGGCTGCAGCGTACCATCCGCTCTGCAGAGTGGGGGATCAGCTGCAATCTGCCACCCCCCCACGACCTGCACGCCTCCAGGACACTGAAGCGGGTAGGTAGTATTGTGACCCCTCCCACCCTGGACACAAACTGTTAACCCCGCTGCCCTCTGGCAGGAGGCTGCGCTCCATCAGGACCATAACCTCTCTCCACCTGAACAGCTTCTACCCCTCTGCTACCAGCCTCATTAACAAGGCCCGGGACCCCCACTGACAGTGACCCTTTATCCCCCCCACATAATAAGTTACAAGTACTGTAATGTAATAGGGGTGTAGTGTTAAAAATAGCAATCAATTACTTTTCCAACATAATTTATGAGGTAATAGTGTGAGAAATACTGCTGTAGCTTACTGATCATCACATTGGTCAAAATGAGGGGCACGGTCACCAGCTGAAGCGTCTGCATGAGGATTTCTCCAGGGAAGCTGATGTACTGCTTGTCGTGTTCCGATATTTGTGCGTAGAACTTGAGAAACAAGCCCAGAGAAATACCTGTGAGACAATTCAGGGAGAACAAAATTTGACATTTTACACAGAAAAGGTTCAAATAGCTGGGAGCAGCAATTTAGTAATATAATGTGGAAGAAATTTGTTGTTTAAATTCTTAAATAAAGCCCTTTTATCTCTGTTGTCATGTTTACTGATATACTTAATATAGACCAGGATTTTGTCTAAACCAGATTGCAGGGGCACTGCGCCCTCTTACTGTCGGCTGGCGCCCTCATACCAAAATGCAGATTTTGTGGCAGGCAGCAGGCTGACACTAAAACTGAGATTTCTGAATTACATTCTTTCTTTTACTCTCTTTTTTTCTGTAGAGGAAGTAAAGAAACCGGAACTCTGGATTTATTTGTTGTTTGAGGTGCAATATATGACTCAGCAGCTTTAAGATTTGAAGGAACTATTATTTTCCGCTTCGCTCTGATGCGCAATTTATTTATTATAAGTGGGTGGTGCCGTAATATTGACTGGAAGTGACGTTAGCACCCTCATACTATATTTTTTCTAGCAAAAACCCTTATATAGACTGAATTGAATTTGCATGATTTGTATCATTTTATGCCTAGAATACATTTAAACTGGGTATTTTTTTTATTAATTTTTTTATAAATATCTAAATATCAAGCGCTACACATTGATGTTTAGGTCTGCAACAACTAGCTTTTTTAGTGCCAGTTACTGCCTCAGACAGTCAATTAGTTGTTATTTCCATCAAATCTCAGAATGCCCAAGATGACCTCCCCAAAAGTCTTGTCCACAACTCAAGACTTTGGGATTTATTAGAAGATAGATTTGTTTTCAACAACAAAACAAAATACTGAAATTGATAATCAAAATAGATGCCGATTATTTTAATAATCGACATTTAACAAATAAATCAATTCATCTTTGCAGTTCTAATACTGTTGGACTGTCAGCTGGATTTATCTATTTTTTATTATTAGTTATATTTATCTGATTAATTTTCAATCACTTAAACAAGAAATGTCGCTGTATGTACAAACACCCATTAAAAGTGAAACGGCAACAATAGAGCTTGGCAGTATTTGTATAAAATTACATTCTGTAAATTGTGTAAAGCCACTCAAAACATTACTAATAATTCTAACCTGTTCATCTCAGTTATGTCATTGACCATGTGAAAATTGATTACAGGTTCATCATTCATAACTGCTAATAAGGATGTATCTTCTTAAACTGTGCTAACTTCATACCGTCAGTATACTAAGTAATAAAGTGTCTCTTTTTAACTAAATGTTTAAGTAGACATTTTACATGGGGTTATTATTATCATGGCAACTCTTTTTCTAACAGCTCTGTAATGATTTAAATTGTCCACTGGAATAAGATGTTTAACCTGGGGAGACCAGATTAAAAGAATGCTGAAAGTAAATCAATTTGTTTACTCAATACTGTATTTTCATTTTAAACTACTCTATACTTCTCCTTTTGGAGGCAAGTTTGTACTTTTTACTACACTATATTTATTTTACAGACTCATTAAGTTACTTATTCAGAATTGATCAAACAACACTTTTAATATGTGATTATTTGGAATATATATTTAGTGAAAATACATTGGATTGAAGCTTTTTCTAAATGATTTCAAAGTTCCAGCTTCTTTAATGTGAAGATTTGCTGCTTTGCTTTTAAATACTTGAATTTTTAGTTTCTATAAATACTTGGAAGTACATTGTCCTAATTGAACTTAAATACTTTTACTTAACTAACATTTTTTGTTGCAGTACTTTTACTCTCAAAATGTATCTGTTTTTTAAAAATGTAGGCCCGATCTCAGTTTCTGTGACAGAAATGTAAGTAAGCCTGTTGTAAAATATGAAGCAAACTTCAGGGCACCACATGGGATGGCTCACAGAAGTTGATGCACGAAATTCAATTCACAGCAGAGCGAGAGGATGGTTTGGTGGCCTTGGTAACAGGTTATTGTTATGACTAGATAATACTGGGAAACCAAACTATTTCCTCAAAGTGTGTTATAAGGTTTGAGTTATATTGTGATTTGGTCATTCAAATATGTTTTTGATATTGTTTAGATTTATGTTTTTTCAATTAAGATTTGTTTCTAATTTCAGTAAAAAGCCAGTACTAAAGCTTTAAACGTATTAACACACAGCAAAAACTATATTTAAAAGTATATCTGTCTAATGTCTAGTCAGAATATGTCTTTATACTTGATATACAGTAAGACTTAATAAGTTAAGATGTAACAATGCAGTGAGATATAAAGGCTCTTGTTTTTGGACAATGCATCTTAAGAATATTTTAAGTCTAAAGACTCTTGAAAACATCTTATTTTGTAGAATTGTATCTGAGGCTACCTTTACACGGAAACGATCTGAAACAAAAACGCAAAAGTGGCGTTTCGTTTTCACTTTTAAATCTGCATTTAGACGAGCGTTTTAGGGTGAAAATCTGCGTGCATACGGAAACGCAAAAGTGTTTGACGTTTGGCCTTCTAATGTGTTTCCCTCGGTTTTCTGGCGCTTTATTATGCTTGTCACGTCATTTCTATGTGACGAGAAACGAAGTTTTGCGTTTTTCATCCTTTACACGGTGGCGCGACAGTGGAGCGTTTTCAAGAATTCCACTCTGGAGGGTGGTTTCACTTTCTTGCGTTTTCATCCCCCCAAAACGCCGTTTCCATCTAAACGATATAGTGCATCCGCAAAAATGTTTTGCGTTTTTAAGCCGTTTTCGTTTCCGTGTAAAGCCACCCTAAGATGTAAAACATTTTTTAAGCTGTTGTGGTATTTGTAAAAGACGGATCATCTTGTTTTAAGAAATTAAGCCTACTTGACTTTAATAAACAAAACTCGTGTCCAACTTTTCTCTGCACGTTAACTGCAGATTCGGTGTCTACATATGACGTTAGCCGTTATATAGCATTACTAGCTAACAAAGCTAAAGCTACATCTATTTCCAAACTAAATAAAGTTAGTAAAATAGCCATGTAGTTTCTTATCACCTACCCAGGGCCACGGCCACGAGATTTGTAGCCAGAAGGTAGTTTTGAACAAAGACATCCCAGCATTTTTTCACAAGGCCCCGACCGTCTCTGGTGTCTTGCTCCGGAACGTTAGTCTCCATCTTCCTAGTTTGGTTGTTTGCTAAAAATAAATAAACGGATATTAGCGTAAGCTAATTTCTAAACGCATATTGAGATCATTTAATAATAAACATTTGGATGACATTTATAAATGAACCTTACTTATGCCTACTCACCAAAAATGTAAAAGAGAGCTCAGCCTGGGTGTTATCTACAACTAAACAACCTGACATTCTAAAATACTTTACTAATGCTTGAATATTTATGAGTAAACCTTTCAAACATAATTTTTACTCAAATAAAATGTGTACTTTTTTAAGAATAGGCTACTCACCAGAACAGGTAAAGCGAGGTCAGAAACAGCTGGTCTCTGTTGTACTTTTTGTTTTACTGTTTTGATTCAAACTCCATTTCTAATAGACCTACAGTTATCCATGAAAGCTAAACAGACCAGGCTCCATGACAACCCTGACACATTAGACATTATGTCATGTAAAACATTCTCATTCTGTTCATTTGTATTTTCTATTAATTATGTGTGTCTGCGAAGTAGTTAATAGTTTAAGCTTTCTTGTATTCACCACTAGGGGGCGCCACTGTATCACTAATGTCAGGACAGTCGTTCATCCTCCCCTGCAGTTGTTTTCGGT
Organism: Eleginops maclovinus; assembly: GCF_036324505.1. Classification (NCBI taxonomy): domain Eukaryota; kingdom Metazoa; phylum Chordata; class Actinopteri; order Perciformes; family Eleginopidae; genus Eleginops; species Eleginops maclovinus. Next base: position 24,481,963 of record NC_086353.1, on the reverse strand, counting down.
GTTTGTCAATATTCATATTTGTCATTAAGATTGTCTTTATTGTGACTTTATTATCTTGGTTATTCTGTAAACATGACATCTATGCAGGTTTAGGGAGTAACAGATTACATGAGGGATTATGTATTTAGGATACCAAAAACTAATAAAACTATCGCTTTGCAGGTACAATTAACACATCAGATTACTGGTTCATAAAAAAAATTAAAATGGGGGGATTACTAGCAGGATTGCAATGCTACAATACATGTGAAAATAACAATACATATATTGTAAGTAAACGTAATGCCTGAACTTTTATTTTATTTCATTTTTTCTATTTAAAATATTGTTTTTAAATAGAGTAGCAGGACACCTGATTTATTAAACAAAAGTAGGGTGTTCACTTTTAATTCATATATTGAACTAAAATATCTTTTGTAAAATAAACTATTCCGCACAGGCATAGCCTATAATTTAAGAGGACACATTATTGATACTTAATATTTTGGTTTCTTCTTTTCCAAGGTTACATTGTTCTGTTATCTTATATAAAACACTTGAGTATTACTTTACACAACACCTTTTATTTTAAAATAATTGAATACCAAACGAAAACCCATTTCAGCCATCAGCATATCTCCCGGCAGTGGGACGAATAAAGAAGAAAGGCTTATCATTAGATGTTTTTTATTTGTTGCCAATATAAGATACATTTCAAAACCTCTTCATTAGAGCAAGTGGTTTTGTGGATAGACAGATTACACCCTGGACAAAATGAGTCTGAGGTGAGGTGACAGAGCTCAACACTGAACCAACAGCCACATTCTAAAGCTTCATTTGTTTTAAAATCAGGGTAACAATATAAGAAATAACTCAGGTAATCAAAAATTACACAGTATATATAGAGTATATGTCAGAGAAACAAAAACCTGAACTTGATCAGATTCGTTCTTACAATTTCTGAAAGTCTGTGTAATAAATTATCTTTGTTGTCTGTGTACAAACTAAATGTTGATTGAAAAGTGATAGAAAACTATATATATATAAAAAAGCTGTTTTAGTGACATAAGTTGAAACATCCGAGACTGACTGACAAATGCTCTTCTGTTTGTTTCAGGAGAAAAAGTGCCTCTAATACTCTTAAAAACAGTTTTAGATTTTGTTTTCTCAGCTGGAATGAAGACAAAAAAAATATACCTTGTGCATGTCTATTTATTCATTATGTAGATCAGTACAGTCTGTTGAATAACTCTTGTCCAATGATTATTAAAAAATGTTTTGTTTGACCAGAATCTAAGCTGTGTTAAAGAAAATAACTCCCTATTGGCTTTCTTTAAGATAATAACAGACTTATATTACCATATAGCACCTCATTTGCACATTGATTTGGACAATAACAACATATTTTGGTCTATCTAACAAATAAATAGAAGCATAGCTTTTTCTTTACAAAGGAAGGTACTTTCTCAATTAGGCCCAATAACAGAAATAACAATTACATTATATCAACACAAGTATGCGTCACAGATTTATAGCACAGGTTGGTTTACATTTCAGTCAGGGAAATGTAAGTCCACCAAAACAATATAACATTTATAGAACAACTAATATTAAGATTTCACCACCAGAAATGTTTGATTGGCAGCTGGTCTGTGCATTGAACAAATGCGACACCAATCATCTCTCAGCAACAAACATGGAGACAGAATAGTGTAAGAATTAAAACACACCAAATTAACAGTATTACATTTTTACCACCACAAACAAAACAATATAAAAAGAGGGTGATGTGGATGAAGGGAAAGTGTCTTTGCAGTCACATTTCTGTGGTTTTTCACAAGCCAGTTGAAACACTGAATAAAGCACTTTCACGGAATAAAGCAGTTCTTCCCTGATGCACAAAGGATGGAGAAGCTAAAAGCTAAAGGCTAACATTAGCTCAGCTTGTTTCTCTGCTAACTTAAAATCCAATGACTAAAATCATACTTTCTGTTCAATTTTAATGTAATAACAACCAAAATGTAGTTTTAAAAAACGTTTGATTAAAGTAATAGGTTCATTTCTGGCAGACAGACACATTTTGTACACATGAGGATACAATACCATTACAGGTGATCAAATAACATGTACCTTTACCTTGATTCAAATAACACATTTCTCTAGATAAAAAAAAAATGTTGAAAACCACTCAACCAAATATGTTAGATAGGTCTACTCACCTTTAGGTTGTAATGCAGGAATGCTACTGTACATGTTATTGCTGTAATTGTCTATTTGAGTTTAAAGAACTCAGCAGTGTCTCCATAAGCATACTTAAATGAAAGTCCAGCATAGAGAGGCTGAGAGAATGTGGTCTGGACTCTGTGGAGGAGAGTCATGGTTTCAGAGATACTGTAGAAGGACAGAATACCTGCACTGTGATTCAGGTACACTCCGAGTCTGGAGGAAGGAGGATCTGAGATGGTTTGGATATGATTATTGGTCCAAAATATATAACTGTTTTGTAGACAATCTAATACCCAAGACTTATTGTTTTGTCCAAATCCACAATCATTTGAGTATCCTTCTCTTCTGATACTCTTGTATGCAGCTGCTACAGAAACTCTGCCTCTGTACTCTACTCAGGACCTGAAGAAGTGGAGTGAATCTTTCTTTGCTTCCTAAATATTTATGCTGTTGGCCTGTGTGTGTTGCTTTTCTGTCCCCCTCAGACAATACCAACTGTGTGTTAGCTGTGTTTGGATCCAGTGTAATTTTAACTGAATATTTTAAGAATTCCTCTCTGATCTTTGGCTCCTGTTGTGGCAGAACAGCGTCCACTTCAGTCGGTGAGATGATAGGCCACTTATCACCCAGAGCTTTTTGCAGTTTACCCCTGATATTTGACAGAGCTGTTGTCACACCATCAAAGTAGCTCAGAGGACGTGCTTTGATGCTGGATGAGTGTGCAGATGCACTGATTTTTGACAGTGAGGGGTAGTTACGTAGGAACTCGTTGTGATCCTCTGTGTGTGACAGCAGCTTCAGCCCAGCGTCTATTCTCTTCAGCTCAGTGATCTCCTCTTCAAGCTTCTCCTGAAGATCTTTGACCCGACTCACTTCACTTTCCTGATAAGAAATGACCTGTTGCTTCACCTCAGAGCTTAGTTTCTCCATGAGACTGATCAGCTCAGTGAACATCTTCTCACTGTCCTCCACTGCTTTATCAGCAGAGCGGTTGATAGTCTTCCTTTCCTGTTGAAGTAGCTTCACATCTTTCTCTCTGTCCTGGATTCTTTGCTGGATTCTTTGTTGAATCCCTTCAAGCTGTTTCTGCTTTTCTTTCCTACCTGCTGCAGCTGTGAGTGTATCATGGTGTTTATGTTCATCCACAGAGCAGAGATAACAGATACACTGCTGATCAGTGCGGCAGAACATCTTCTTCACCTCATTATGGCGAGAGCAGATGTTTTCCTGGAGCTTCTTGGAGGGCTCCACCAGTGTGTGTTTCTTTAATGGAGCTACGTCATAATGACGCAGGACGTGTTTTTCACAGTATGAGGCCAGACACACCAGACAGGACTTACAGGCTCTCAGTTTTTTCCCAGTGCAGAAATCACAGGCCACATCTTCAGGTCCAACATAGCAGTGATCAGCAGGAGCAGGTGGGGGTCCAGTCTTCTTCAGCTCCTCAAGTACAACAGCTAACATGGTGTTTTTCCCCAGAGTAGGCCTGGGTGTGAAGGTATTCCTACACTGAGGGCAGCTGTGGATTTTCTTCTCATCCTCTTCATCCCAAAAGCCCTTAATGCAGTTCATGCAGTAGCTGTGTCCACAGGGAATAGTAACTGGAACCTTCAGTAGATCCAGACAGATAGAACATTAAAAATTGTCCAGGTCCAGCTCAACTCCTTTCTGCGCCATTTCAGCTCTCAGTCTAAGGACTGTCTGAGTTTCCCTTTCTCTGAAATGAAACCCGTTTACGTAAGCTCTGACCTAAACATGCAGTCAATGGGGCCAGTCAGCTCTTGTGTTGTACCACCTTGTTGATTTCAACTTTTCACTTGTAGATCTGAAGGGGAGGGAACAATATTAATATATGACAGAGTGGAGCTCACTGTGTTAAGAGGGAAGGGGGATGGGTTATTCTGCATCCAGGAAGAGGAGCAGCACAGGGAACTTTTTTCCCTCATGGAGGCACCATTGCACTGTTTACAACATGTTTTTGACTAATGCAATTAGAATACTGAATGCAAAGCCTACTCAGGATTTCACAAACATGTTACCTTTTTTTCTTCCACATGACTTTTCATGTTTTTCCTCATTACTTATCCTGGACTGTTTTAACAGTTTGTTTTATGTGGTAAAGCCATATATTGCCATATTTTCATTGGCCTTTCAAGTGTGTCTGATTTTTGCTTTTACGGTTATTTGTATATTTCAATTTAAATGTTGTGTAAATACTTGTCTTGAGCATTTTCTTAAATAGTTTCTGTAAAAGATTTCTTTTTATTATCTTTATATTTTTGACCTACTTTAACAACTTATTTTCTTAGATTGTTTAGATCAGATACCAAATCTAATTCCTTGCTTGTGTAAACGTACCTGGCAATACACTTGATTCTGATTCTGATTCTAAAGCTGAAGACCATTTTTACAAAATACATACATGTATACAGTTCGAGCAAGTAACTAATACCTAATTAGAGGTTTGACACAATTTACCATGATGTACAGTACGACACAATGCAGTACTTAACTGAAAAAACATGTTCTCACACACTGTTTAGTTAACTTGCTTGAACATCCACTTGATCCCTGGTAAGCAGGGTGAAGGCGCCCTCTAGTGTTGTGCTTCAGTTCCACATTTTTGTTGTTGATCTGCTGAGATGTTCTCTGCACGCAGTGGGGGAAGAAGAACTCACTTATTTTACTTAAGTAAAAGTAATAATACCACAGTGTAGAAAAATACACTAAGTACAAGTAAACATCCATTCAAAATGTTACTTAAATAAAAGTGTAAAAATAATGGCATCAAATGTACTTTAAATACAAAAAGTAAAAGTAGTGATCCTACACAATGGCCTATATATTGTATATAAAGTACAGAAGTATTATCAGCTACAGTAAGTGTGCACTCAGCTCCCCCCTCTATCCCTTGTCAACTGCCTACAGGACATAAAAAAAAACTGGATGTGATCAAACCTGCTCAAACTAAACAGCAACAAAACAGTGATCTGCATTGTGGCTCCCAAGGCAAAGCTCCAGAAGATTGGAGATCTGCTCCTCTCTGTGAACGGCTGCTCCATCTCTCCGTCCCCTGAAGTCTGTAACTTGGGTTTCATCCTGGACACCACCCTCTCCTTCCAGGCTCACATTAAATCTGTCACCAAATCTGCACTCCACCACCTCAGAAACATTTCCAGACTAAGGCCTTCACTCTCTGACTCCGGGGTAGAAACCTTCATACAGGCCTTCATCACTTCCCGCCTGGACTATTGCAATGGAGTCCTCTCCGGGGTTCCCAGCAAAGCCCTGGAGAGGCACCAGTAAGTCCAGAGCTCTGCCGCCAGGGTTTTCACATGCCATGGCACCAAGCCCTGGCAGCACATCACCCCCACCCTCATCCACCTTCACTGGCTCCCGGTCAAGTCCTGGATCCTGTACAAAACTTTCACCCTCACATACAAGTCTCTCCCTGCCCTTGTGCTCATCATGCAGAATGAATCTTTACAAACTAAAACATTATTATGGTTATTATGATATCCGGTTTCATCACTAATATGTAAGAGCATTTTCATATTGTAGTTTGTAGGTGTTGACCAAATGTGTAAACTAGAAATACTGTGTAGATTAGTAGTACAGTATACCATATCAACAATCATGTGTTTTTATTTGTACAACGTAACTGTGAGTGTGTGGAGGGCACAATGGTGCTGAAATCTGAACTGTAGTCAATGAGGTCCTCTGGTCCAGGTGTGAGAGGGCAGTGTGGAGGGTGAGGGCTATGGCGTCATCTGTGGACCGGTTTGCTCTGTAGGCAAACTGCATTTTCTTTTTGATGCCTGTACTTTTTGTTATATTATAATCTCTTTTATTCAGGATTATACATCAGGAAGTGAGTGCCACTGGGCGGTTGTCATTGAGGCTGCTGGTTTTAGTCTTTTTGGGGGACAGGAAAGATGGTGGAATGTTTGAAACGTGAGGACTGCAGACTGCAGCAATGTCCTGTTGAAGATGTCCAATAGGGGATCGATGTCCTATCTGTCTAACATTGGACAAGTGGACAACACTAAAGTTGGTATTTCCTTGGCTTGTCATTGTTTTGTATTCCAATGCGGCATCTACATTCATAACTTTGAATTTCAACATAACAACTGTTTACTTTGAAGATTGAAAGGATTCTGGATCTTTTTTGGACTCCTTTGTTTACTTCAGTTGGGCTTCCATTGACTAGCACTTCGAAACAATGTAAGTGATAAGGGGCGGGATATCTCAAGAGGTTAATTTTTTTTTTTAAAGGGCTTTTGTACATTAAAGCATGAAAACATGTCACAGTAGAGGCACTAAATACAAATATGAACCTGATTATGAGCATAATAGGGACACTTTGACATAATGTAACAATTGTATTGGCGCTGATTCTTTCGCTTCACCGGAAAAGGGGCGGGGCTAAGATGTCTGCCAAAGAAAGGATTAAAAAAAACAATTATGAAATGTATTCAATCTTATCATGGCAAGACCTTTTTTTAATGTTCTGAAGTCATCAACACAGAAGAGAAAACCTATTAGATCAGACATGGAAAATGGATTATCTAGATTTTTTTTACCCTCATTCACCCTTCAGGGCGATATCTGGGAATAACCAATGATAACAGCCATTTAATGGGATGATAACATTCAATTGTGTTGTTGAAATGCTCTCAGAAACACTTACTAAAGTGCTCAATTAATTATATTAATACAATGTTACAATTAATGTCAGATGCAGCTTTACTAGTCCTTTTAAAGATACATTTATATCCTGTCACATGGTGCACAGTATGAATGGAACACTCCAGCACCGGCGGTTTCAGACATCAGTGTACATGTGGTTAATTATAAACTCACGTCATATTCAGAGTTGCCTGTAATTGAATGTCTTCCTCCAATAACGTCAATGACTCCAGAGGCCTGCACTAGTAGTGTTGGCATGGAAACTGCACTTAGACTCTTTTTAAATAACTGTATTTAAACATGAGATTCTCTCTTATTTCCTCCCTGTCTTTCTCTGCCAACATCCTTATTAACATCCTATTAAGCTTTAATGACCTGAATTCATCCACTTTGGTCAAAACATGAGCTGGAGCTTCTGTGCGTCATTCAGTGTGTCCTCATTTTACTCTGTCCACCTGCTCTTAATTCATCCCGCTTATGACTGCACTTGTGCAATTATAGATGGACAATTACGTCCAGATTTGTGTATTTGTGTTTATATACTTGGTACATAAACAACTGCTTCATTTAATTACAATTTACTTTAGGCCTTCCAATATCGATAATTTACATTGTAATGTCCATCCCAGTTTCTCAATGACCAAGTGACATCTTTAATTAATTTTAGTTTTCAGTTCGAAACCAACACATATCAGGTTTAGGGAGGGAAGCTAGAAATCTCCATATTTGACATAATTTCCTGGAATGTTTTCCTTCCTTTCGTACTTGAAATCAGGGGAGCGGACATTGAGGTGTTGAGATCTTACAAGTACCTAGGTGTTCATCTAAACAATAAACTGGACTGGACTGATCACTCTGCTGACAAAGCAGGCTGCATCTGCTGAGGAGACTGAGGTCTTTTGGGGAACAGGGGGCACTCCTGCAGACCTTATATGACTCTGTGGTGGCATCAGTCATCTTCTATGGTGTGGTCTGCTGGGGCAGCAGCAGCATCTCAGCTCTGACAGGAAGAGACTGAACAGAAGAAGGCCAGCTCTGTCCTGGGGAGTCCTCTGGACACTGTGGAGGTGGTGGGAGACACCCTGTCCGCACTGTGCAGCTCCTTCAGTGACAGGCTGCTGCACCTGCGGTGTCTCGCGGAGAGATACCGCAGGTCCTTCCTTCCTGCAGTGGTCAGAATGTACAACCACCACGGCCCCTGGTAGACCCCAACACATGACAATAGTGACTATGACACCCCTGCTTTGAAAGTACAGCAATGTGCAATGATGTAAAAACACAGATTACGACACCATTGTTGTGCAATAACACTTGTGTGCAATATGTAAATTGGAAAGGTTTTACAAACAATACTTGTGAATTTAAATAACTTTTTTTTGTAATTGTTTTATGTTAATATTATGAGCATGCCCTTTCTAAAAGTCTCTATCTATCTATCTATCTATCTATCTATCTATCTATCTATCTATCTATCTATCTATCTATCTATCTATCTATCTATCTATCTATCTATCTATCTATCTATCTGTCTATCTATCTATCTATCTGTCTGTCTATCTATCTATCTAATCTTTAATTTTGTTGTACCAATGTAAATTTGCCTATTGCTTTCTCTACGGCCGCTGAAAGCTGTTTTCTGCAAAGAAATCTTCTACAAGCAACTTATAAATATAAAACACTCCAAAACGTCAATTCAACTCTTGACAATACAACTCACATATCATATGTTATTTTATTTCTTTAAAGAAAAACTTCTCAGTCATTCTTCCTCTTTCTCCTTGAAGTTTTGAAAAACAGCCGAAAAACTGAGAACAGTCTTGATGAACAGGGTTAGGGTTAGGGTTAAAACTCAGATCATACAATCCAAGTATCTTTATCCGGTTATATGCTCACAACCTCCTAAACACATGCATTTTAATAAACCTTATTAACAGTGCACCTGCCTCTGTAAGCCTGTGGAAGACGGTTTTTACAGAAATGCAATAAAAACAAATGTTCTTAAAAGTAACACAGGGTGCGTAATTAAAGTGTTAGTATTTTGTATCTCCTTATCTAAAACAGCATACTGTCTGTGAACGACCTACCTGTTACATAAAAGTTAAATAAATAATTTAAAAAAGGATGTAATATCCGCAACTGCTCTTATGAAAAGCAATATTTGCATAGAAAAATCGCCCTTGAAAAAATAAACCGATAGCCTCTCGTTCTGCTGTGTGCAGATCAAACAGTGGAAATTACAGACGGACGTGCAGTAAAAACGCCACACAGCAGGATAACCTGTGGTAATGTCATTGATATTATCTTATAAATGATGGATTTGAAGTATTTGGCCATAAAGATACTTCGGTCTCTGTTCTGTGACAAATTTTAAAATGTGGTAAAACTAGGTGCACATGTCATACTGTTAAACTGCTTCACCCAATTGGCTCGCAGAGCTCTCTGCTACGTCAAACTGAGAACAGCCAAGCGTTCATGACACGTATACTTACCATTTAACATGGAGAGGGAGACCATTTGTCCTTTGCTGTCCTTGCTGGAAATAAAATGTAATGCCTGCACTTCAAAATGTGGTTTAAAAAAAACAGTATTTATTTTACAAGAACTTTTACTGCATAAGCCTCTATGAAGTGCTGACTGAATGTATTTTATGTAAAGTAAACTCCAAAGTATTTTCCCGGACACACAAGTGACCTTAACAACTATATACGGTTCTGTGACAACCATATCACAGACATTTTATGAAGGCTCCAAAGTCAGAGATGTTGGATTAGGGAGCTATGGGTGAATAATTTGACATAACATGTTTGCTTCACTCAGAAAAGCTTGTTGCCAGGAAACTGAACCGACTTTTGTCACAGCCAAAGCGATGCTGGCTACATGCCATAACTGCTGGTTTCCCTGATTACGCAAACACATGACCTGCTGAAGCAAACAAGTGTTTGTATTGACATCTGTTGTATTTAAGAAAAGAATATAATTTGTGTGGATGTAGGCTGCCTTAAAGAATTTAGCAGGGTGTGAGAAGGAAACTCTCCTTAGTTGTGAGTTCAGTAAAGTTATGACTACTCTTGCAAATTCAATAGTATTTGGGTTTTGTCACCTAACTTCTGCTACACGAAGTAAGGGTCATGTGAAATGTACATTCGACACAGAGGTGTTGCAAGTATTGCAATCAATACAGTCCCATAGATTGTGGGGGTGAGGAATGTACAAAATGATGCATTTGAGTAAACGTATTCTCATTCTTTAATCCACCAAACATGTAAACTGAAAAAAATATTCTGTAACCTGCAAGTATTCAATGGACCAGTAATTACTTTTGTATGGCGTGCCACCTTAATAAAATGAATATTATTTGTCAGGGGCAGGTATTAATGGTCCAACACAGACAGAGGGGTTTCTTTTATTTAAAAAAAGACATGTTTATATTTAACCATTCAAACAATGAAGTTGGTATTTCTTGAAAATTATTTTGCATTTTCTTGCTTGATTTGTCTCTAATTTATATAGAAATGGCTGAGCTGCATTGGCCATAGTATTGTAGTTGTATGGAAACTACTGTATGACATCACTTCGTGTATAACACATCTGACATATCTGATAAAAGCAGAACAGCTTAAAATCCTGTTTGATTTAATGATTTCTGCCTTAAATTAAGAGCACAGAAGGCTAGCCACCACAGATTCAATCACTCGATCGAAATTTGAGCCTTCAAAGAGATAATCCACAATCAAATGTTCTTATCTGGGAAGTATTCCAAGGGGAAAAACCACTTTGGGTCCTCCATACACAGAGATTCGTGAGAATTGTTTTGTTTTTTCTCCTATTTGGGTGAACAAACAGTTTATCCTTAACCTCACCATGATAGAATAACTATATGGGATGCGCACCTTTTAAAAGTATTTGTTTTTTTTTACTAGATTAAAGCAGAGTTGATAGTAAAAACGTTCCGTGACATATGGTGTACTCATCATTCAGACTTTGGCCTGCCCTTTATGCAAACACAAACACTTTTCCAAACCCTTCCCCTCCGTTAGTGTTGTATACTTAACCCAGAGCCAGGAAAATATCGGTAAAACATTTACATATTAAACATGAAATATATCGTTTGTTCTCACATTTGAATACACAAAAAAGAATAGAGCATGATGTGGCTACAATATGATTTAAACTGTGATTAAATATGGATTATTGCTCCCGCTTTAATAGTGTAGGTGCTTTAAAATGATGATTTCCACACCGTTTTCCACGATCCCTGTGTGTTATCAGTGGGGCTGGTGATATCAGGGAGCGCCCCGCATTCACTTCCAGGTGCAGGCTGCTGCGGTCCAGTCACAATTCAACACGAACTGCTTTCGGCCTGATAAATGCGCATGCGCACTACGGCTGACCCCTCCGGTTTCTGCGTGCGGTGCCACGTTAGTAGCGGTAGACACAAAATACTAGCTACTCTCCCAACCTTAAACAAGGAAGAACACCAGAACTAGGACCACTTTCACAGCTAACCCGTAGCCGACAGTTTCTGGAGCTCTAGTGTCTCTGTCAAGAACAACATTCGACGCTTATCATGCTGAAGCTTCTGCTCATCTGCACACTGGCTGTTGCCAGCAGAGCCGAAATCGCTGAGGAAGATGATGTCCTGGTACTGAAGAAAAGTAACTTCGACGAGGCTCTGAAAGCTCACCCCAACATCCTGGTGGAATTCTGTAAGTAACAGTAGCTACGAAATCTATCCAGCTAACGCTTAACATCTCGGACAGGCTCACCTGGTGCCCTGCTAGCTAGCTTAATTCAGTCTGGGATAACGTTAGCATTAAACTTTGACACTTGTGAGAACTTGCTGCTGTTAGCGGCTAGCTAACTGTTGTTTGGCTTTGATGTTGCCTTTAATGTGCATCTAATTCACTTAGTTTTCACCCAGCTATTTCGTCGTATTTAAAACTGACGAACAATATGACGGGGCATTGTTTATCAGAATGCGTTTCCTCTTTGTCAGACTATCTTTTAGCACCGTGTATCCTTGTGGACAGTGACTGGATTCTGATGTGGATACATAACACCAAACTTTCCCACTCGTTTTTTAACTTCTAGAGTTACATTTGTTGCAACTTTTGTTTATCCATAAGCTTGCTATAACTTGGCTATAGCTCAAGGATATACATGGCTGGCGCAACATATTGCATTTGGTGAGCTCTGCCAGGGCCTGCATTGTCACATTTGCCTTCGTTATAAAGCTGTTAGAACATCTAAGCAATAACGCTAAAAGTAGCTTGAAGCAAAAAGGAATCACGATTTGTAAGTTAAAAAAAAGGGCCCTTTTTTAAGTTTCGATTGCCTGCTGTGGTTTCCTAATATGGGTTTCAGTTTTTGTGCAGGTCGCTGTCCTCTTCATGCAGTTCTTGACTTATTTTCCAAAATAATAATAATGTGATTGCTCTGCGTGTCAATGCACATGCTTTATTGAGCCACTTCTTCTTAGCCTGCTGGCCCATTCTGTCAGATTGTTGACTTGCTCATAATTCAGTGAACCAGTAAGAGATGGCCGTGTGTAGGCTCTCCAGTGAGCTCAGGATGGGAGGGATATAGGATTTATTTTTTGCCCACGTACTCGTAAACTGGGCGGGACTTAAGTTGGATGGTGGAGCTAGGTTGACGTGTACTTTACAAAAGTTCATCCGTGTGTTAATATTAGTTGGACTGGAACAAGGAAGTGTTGTGCTTTGTCACGAATTGAAGGTGATGCAATGCAGGTCATTTTATTTGACGTGTCATTTCTGAATAGGTGATTATCTGTGTGGAGTTTGTGCCTAGACCTTTCACATGCATAACTGGACACAATGACTTTCACATTTAACACGTGAGACCACAGTAGTTATTGAATTATCCTGCATTTTATGGCAGTTTGCTACTTGGTAATCCTAAAAGCATTTTCAAAGAAACAGTCTGGACTTGAACTGTAATTCAAACTTTAAAAAAGGTTGCAAACTAACTTCAATAAAATCTGGCCAGTACACGTACAAGAATACCAATTGGTTATTCAATGAATTGGTCTATAGTACAGTGTATTTATATGAAGTTAAGTTTGTTAAATGTCAAAAAGTAGTCCGATTTCATTCACTAGTATCTAGGGCCCAAGCTGACACCCTATGCTTTTTTTTTTTTACAAGCAGTCCAAAACCTAATAATATTGAAGTTATAATTATAAACAATTGGGAAACAAGAATCAAATCCTCACTTTAAAATGAATGTTTAGGGAAAAAGTAATTAAAACCGTTGGCAATAAATTATTATCTTTGACGGATCGATTTATTGTCATATTTGAGTTATTTTCCACTTGTTGTCTTGTTCCAGTTATTAAGTGTTTATGTATGGGTCATCATCAAAAGATCCTTCTTAATTTGATGATTTTAAACGCTCTAAATATCATGTTTATAAAAAAAAAAAAACTGTTCTCCAATTGTGTAAGGTAAACTTTAATTCATCCTTAAGGATTTTTGTGTGCCAATGATCTACCCTTAAGGTCAGGTTTACTTGTGAAAAACACTGCAATCATCTAAATGTCCTGCTGACTCTCCTGCAGATGCCCCATGGTGCGGTCACTGCAAGGCCCTGGTTCCAGAGTACGCCAAGGCTGCCGGCATACTGAAGGCCGAGGGCTCAGCGGTGCGCCTGGGTAAGGTGGACGCCACAGAGGAGACTGAACTGGCCCAGGAGTATGGTGTGCGGGGATACCCCACCATCAAGTTCTTCAAGGGTGGAGAGAAGGAGTCACCCAAAGAGTACTCTGGTGAGCATCATTGTGGTTTTCATTTGTACAGACTTAATCGCCCGATATATATTACTGAGAACATCGAAGCAGTGCAGGGGAAATGTATCTTTTGTTATACTGCCAGTGGGGTCTGTTATTTTCCATACTAGTAGGTTAGATTAAGGTCTAAAGACGATCGTATAACTTTCTTACGTAACTTTAACACCCATTTAAAAGAAATGTGTATTTCTTTTCCACTGTATACCTTTTTTAGTTGTTCTCTATTCCATTTCACCTTCAATAAATGAGAGATTTATTCAAATTGTGATGTAATCTTGAGTAACTCCTGTCATAGGAGAGTGAGTGAATATTGTTTCTAAGTACATTTTCATCAAATGCTCCAAAAATGCCAGAAAGAATCCGTTCTGACAACTCAAAGCGAGCCCTATTGGCTTTCTTCATGCTGGTAATATGATCTGCACAGCAGCATAAACTGAATGTCAGCCAATCAGCTCTGAGGAACTCTACTTAGACAAAATGTTGGCTGGGCCCTCCCCACACGTTCCTGTCATGCTGACTGTGAGCCAGCAGAGAGATGTGCAGTTCTTCACGTTGCCTCTCTGCTGGCCTGGGCCAGGCCCGTTTTGGAAAGGAGGAGGGGAGTAGGTTAGGGAAATGACTGCCACAAAACCTCAACACTCTGTGCTTCATCCATTCATCATAATGTTTCTCAGGGGAATTGCAACCCTGTTGCATCACAGTTTCAATTTAACAGCCAGGTTTATTCTGAGTCCACTTTAATTGCAGATAGGGCTGCGACTTATAATTATTTTTATTATCGATTTATAATCCGCTTATTTTCTAGATACATCTTTTTTAGTCTATAAAACCCCGAAAAATTGTTTTCAAAGGCCAATTTATCTTGTTTTGTTAGTCTGAAACCCAAAGATATGATCACTTGAATATAATATAAAAACATAGATGGCGGGTAATAGCCTTGTGTGTTTTTCCGGTCCCATGCTCTCTGCATACAGAGGTGTTGAGTGGTTGTGTTCTGCTATGTTGCAGCTGGCAGGCAGGCTGACGACATTGTGGCCTGGCTGAAGAAGCGCACCGGCCCGGCCGTCGCAACCCTGGCTGGAGTCACCGAGGCCGAGTCTCTGATCGCTGACAGCGAGGTGGCAGTCATCGGATTCTTTAAGGTAAGACGCAGACCTCATAAGTTCTTATTTAGACTTTTTTTCTCAATTTTGCAAATGCATCAGAAAAAGGAACATCACATCAGTGTTCAATCAGGGATAAAGGTGTGTAGAAGATGGTAAACATTTGGGGCTTTTGCAACATTTAATTGTTTTTTTTATTGTTATTTTCTTTTGAGGAAGTGACGTTTATTTAGTTGGTAGGGACAGTGCTCATTGATTAACAGAAAAGTTGCTGTAAATAAGCCAGTGTTAGCTGCTATGCTAATTTCCATCTGTTGTCCCTAGCCAAATCTTAAAAGGCACCCTAAGATTAAAAAAAATACATAAACTGAGGAGGAAATACTTTGCTATAATTACCAAATTACTAGTTTTTTTATTTCTAGTCCAAATTTTACATTATCGTATGTTAATACCAGAATGTTTTGCTTATTGTAATTTAACCAATACTGGAAAGCATCCCAAAATATTTGAACTCTAGTGCAGGAAAATAACAGATGTTCTAGTGTTTCAATATCTGAGTTACAAAGGGAGCATATATTTAAGTCTAAATTAAATCTGTGCAGATTTAAAGTCATTTTTATATTAATGTTAAAGATGTATTGTACACCCATAATGTCAGATTGTTTGGCATGAAGCTATGATGCTCGGCTTTTCATATTCTTGATTCGACATATTTTGTAGTCTAATCCTTGTCATTAAGCTAAATAAAAACACTGCAGTTGAATAAGTGTGACTCACTGTGGATAACTTGCACAGGGCTCTATCTTAAAGTTTTCCTGTGTCTGTAGGATGCTGAGTCTGACGGTGCCAAAGCCTTCGAGAAGGCAGCTGAAGCCACAGACGACGTCCCCTTCGCCATGACCGCCAGCGACGACATTTTCGCCAAGTACGAGGTGGTGAAGGACAGCGTTGTCCTCTTCAAGAAGGTGAGTAGGCACCGATGGATCACTACATTACACGTATACATGGATGCATATGCAACCCTTAGGACAATCTGTTCTTACAGGACATGTCCTGACAGACAGATTCCTCGTTAGTAAATATTTGACATGATTACTTGGAGTCATGTTGTATTTCAAATAGGTTAATGGCCTTGCATAAGCTTGAGTAACACGCTGTACTATGTGTAGGCGTTTGCAGACGAGCTGCTGGAGACAGCGCAGTGTGTTTGATGGTAATGTGATGCTGTCGACCTCCCAGTATCCGCTCTCCGTTGCTAATCTCGGCTGCTCTGAGGTGCTTCTCGGTTGTGCGCCTGCATTTGGGCCTGTTTCTCGCCCCGCTCAAGTGGATGACCTCAGCATGAGCTAATGGTGATAGAGGGAGAAGAGCTGTATTAGGTGATGGAGCGTTTCTAAACCAGAGGATAAGTGAGTGGCAGCTCAGTCAAGTCCAAATGGGCCTTCTTTCCATGTTGTGGATCATTGCGATTTACACTTTTTGCACTTAAATCAGAGGTGATGCCACTACTGGACTACGAACAACCCCTTTTTTTTTTATCATCTAGCGAACATATCAACACAATAGTTTCTGTTTCGGTGTGTGGATTTGACAAATTGGGTCAAGGTCCATTAGGTCCGCCAATAAGAAATGACGCAACCGGAACCAAAAATCCCTGGCTCACAACAAAAGATAACTCCACTTGCAGCGTAATTGCTCTCCTTGGAGGCAGTTCAGCATTAGGGGAAACATTTATTTTATGTGTACCCCGCTTAAATATGTTAGAAGATCAAATATTCTGAACTCTTAAGCAGCCTGTCTAATGGAGCCGTGGAATGAAGGAATTGAAACAAATCATCAAACAATAGTGTGGTGGGTTTAAAAAAAATAAAAAGACGTTTTCATGTCCTATAGGAGTGTAGTTAATTGATATTATTTAGCTAATTGTTTCACAGTTTGATGTTATACATTTAACATTTCTGCTTTTATTTTATGTTGCATTTTCCAGTATGAAATAATAATTTCCTGCATCTGATTCAACCAATTCTCAATATTTGAGTGTGTTTCTGCACTCAGCCCTTGAGTTAGTGATGATCTTAGGCTCAGTGCTCCCCACTGCTGTTGTCTGGGGTCTGATCCATGTTGGTAACAAACACCGCTAACCTGGGCTTGTTGCTGACAGATAAACAAACACTCCTAAAGCAGGGGCTCTGTCTCAATAAACAGCTGGCCTCCATCACTTGTTTACTGCTGCAGGGTTTGCGGCTTAAGTTTCATAGCCCGATCCGTTCCCTTAAGGCTGGCAGCAGGCCACTGGCCAACTGTCTAGATTTTCAATTGTGTGCCAGTAAGAGCTGCTCGGTCATCACTGCTATTGGTACCACTTAATAAAAGTCCCCTTGCTGGCTCTGTCACCAGCTGGAGTTTACCAGGGGATTTTAAAGTGGTTTGCCTTGTAAATCCATGTCAGGCAGTCTATACGGGCCGATAATATTTGTATCTAAATGCTTCGCAGTTTGATGAAGGGCGCAACACCTTTGACGGAGAGCTGACCAAAGAAGACCTCCTGGCTTTCGTCAAGGCCAACCAGCTGCCTCTGGTCATCGAGTTCACAGAGCAGGTAATGAGCCATGCACATCAGCGGGACCAGTAATCTCTTTTCCCAACTCGCACTACTGTCTGTAACAAGTACAAGTGTCCTCCCTATGTGTCAAACTTGTGAATCTGTGTTTTCTGCAGACTGCCCCGAAAATCTTCGGTGGAGAAATCAAGTCCCACATCCTCATGTTCCTGCCCAAAACGGCTAAAGACTTTGACGACAAAATGGACCAATTTAAGAAAGCTGCAGAGGGATTCAAGGGCAAGGTGTGTGAACTGTCTCACAAGTCCCTTCCAAATGAGCTCGACATATATTCTGTATGGAATCTTACACTTCAGATAGGATGTTTTGAATAACCGCTTCCGTCCCCCCCCCACTCCCAGATCCTGTTTATCTTCATCGACAGCGACGTGGATGACAACCAGCGCATCCTGGAGTTCTTCGGCCTGAAGAAAGAGGAGTGCCCCGCCATCCGCCTCATCACCCTGGAGGACGAGATGACCAAGTACAAGCCCGAGAATGACGCCATCACAGCAGAGAGCATCATCGGCTTCTGCAAACTTTTCGCTGAGGGCAAACTCAAGGTGAGGGAGGAGGAGTGGTTAGTGATGGCAGCACATGTATGTCATGGAGGAAGGTGATTTTTAATATTGAGGTATTTTTTCCTCTCCCCAGCCCCACCTCATGAGTCAGGACATCCCTGAAGACTGGGACAAAACCCCTGTCAAGATTTTGGTGGGAAAGAACTTCGAGGAGATCGCATTCCATCCCTCCAAGAACGTCTTTGTGGAGTTCTGTAAGAGCCTCTTCCTTCCACTGAAACTCATGACTTGATGTTGAAGGTGTCCATTGCTCAGTTGGTGGGAGACTTTTCTTTCCCTTCATTACATTTCCCTGTGCTAAGCCCATTCCAAATACCAAGGGCTGATGCTCACTCACCCTCACAGCCCCCCTCTGACTTGGTTACCAGACGCTTTTCAAATATAGCTGCTGGATTGTTTCTTTTTACAGCGATCCACATCTAAAGGTGCACTATTTTTGGAGGTATTTTCCATCGCTGGCTATTTAAATACAGATTATAGTAATGCTCATCAGGGTATTCCCTGAAAGCAAAGGCAATGGAGGTGGGGGAGGGTATTTCCTGGCCAGTCAAAGGGGAGCAGGGTCATGAAGCTGAGGGTGCATGCATCGACTCACCACAGCATATCACCAAAATACACATTTCCCTTTTTATCTGTAGTGTTCTCTATTAATCTGGATTGTTTTGGTGTTGGGGCTAAAGGCCATAGAGATATCTGCATAGTCTCCAGTATATTGGAATTACATTGCACACACATCCCCAAAGCCCCATAAAAATAACAAACAGCAAAGCCTCTTTCCACAAGTCCTGACCCGGGAGATAATCCAACGACCTGGCAGTTTCGTGTAAAACCTAGGTTCTTTTTACATAACTGTGAGGAGCAGCATGCTGTGCAGGATTTACAATTTTAAAAAGAACAGGATGTTGTCCGTGTGATGTGAGGTGATCATAAGAGGCGCTAATGAGACAATATTTCATTCTAATTAGTGAATGAGCCAAAGTGTCCGTTATATTTGGTCTGTTTTATTAACTCTAAACTACTTCTCCAGATGCACCTTGGTGTGGACACTGCAAACAGCTGACTCCCATCTGGGAGAAGCTGGGAGAGAAGTACAAGGACAGCGCCGACATCGTTGTGGCTAAGATGGACTCCACAGCCAATGAGATCGAGACGGTCAAAGTCCACAGCTTTCCCACTCTCAAGTTCTTCCCCGCAGGAGACGAGCGCAAGGTGGGTGTCTCCCACAAACATTCGATATTCTGAAATGAAATATCTTTTGGCAACATCTCGCTCATCTTCAGGATCTGTCAACAAATTGTGGCCGGATTGGCTTCTCATCAGCCGCCTCTTGATTTGGCAGCATGTTTAGAAATGTGAGCTCGCTGGCTCCGTGAGTTACTGCTCGATTATGTTTCTGTTTTGGTTCTTAAACATTCCTGCCTGATGACTTCACTCTCTGCTCAGCCTGCACCTGGCTCTCACCAGGCCAGCCGCCCGTTTAGCAAGCTGAAATGAGTGTTATATCGTGGGGTCACAATATCGTAATTGTAAGGATTAGTTCATGATCCTACTTAGAAGAAAACCATCATAAGACATAGGAGCCATGAGTAGCTGTCGTTACTGTCATGAAATGCAAGCACACAATAATTGACTGCATTTCAGATGTCGTTTGCGTGCACCTGTTGTGAGAAACCTGCAGCATGCCAGATTTTATGTGTCCAAGACCCTGTTTACACTTATTTTTTAATAAAGTTATCGACACTGTTATCTGTTTAACCAAGATTTATATCAAAAACATGAACAGTCATCAAGACACAAAACATTCAAATCACTCGGGAGGTGGTCTGAGATTCTTTTCACCACCTAATGGCTAATATACACTCAAAGAGAAAATGTGACATAAAGGCAACAGAGGTTCCTTTTTTTTATCACAAGTTTGTTCTCAAAATGTGTAAGCTGGCTTTGTCTCAGATTTTCTCAAATCCATAGAGTTGTCAAACGTGTAGAGTAATTAGCCTGCACCACAACACCGACTAGTCCCAGCCTGTATTATTTTAATTTCTTAAATACACATTTGTTCTTTGCAAATGGAAAATGATCAAGAGTTTTATTGGTATATAGCGGGGATTTGATATCTGCTCAAAGGTATTGTGGTTTTTTTTTTGGAACACGCGTTTCATGTTGTTTTTGGGCTGGGGATAAAACACAATCTTGGACGTATTTATCAAAAATGATGTTTGGTCAACAGGTGATCGATTACAACGGGGAGAGAACACTAGAGGGCTTCAGCAAGTTCCTGGAGAGCGGCGGTAAAGATGGCGGCGCCCCCGCTGGAGACGACGATGACGATATGGACGCAGAGGTAAGATCAACAGAGAGACGCCTGAGCTCAAAGCTGTCTTCTGACTGAAAATCGGTTGATATCATCTTTATATTTTTTTCCACACAAATGTATGCAGTCAGCGTTCTGTAGCACCATTCACATGTATCTATGTATACTTGGTACACAAACAAAACAAAGCTATTCTGATACCAAACATCTGATACCAAACACCAGTGGGGATTAATCCATATTGAGGAGGGCTCCATTAGTGAGGGGAACTGGAGATGGCTGTGACTAAAACAAGAGCAACAGCTGCTGCCTCATCCATCTGTTCAGGCTGATTGTTTCATGCATTGTTTCATGACTAATCAGTGTTGAAGGAATGGGTTTATGCTACACTTGCACTGTTAACAATAAAGCCTAATATTTTGAACCACAATATATTCAATCCTTAAACTATGTCAGAAAGGAATCTCTTCAAATGTGGATTTGAAAAGTACAACATCTGCCATGTTAAACCTAAACTATGTAAGGGGGAGATGCTGAGGTATTTTTCTGTTTCAAAATGTTTACAATTCTGTATTCCTGCACATCTGATGGTTAGGCTACACGTATACTGGTTTAACCCTCTCTGCATCTGCATCCAGTGGTGGCTCAGTATAATGGTTTTACACTCATGTACTCCAAACTTTCCAATAACAGTAGAGCAAAAGTCTCCATTTATTGAAAAAATATATAGATTATCATTTTCGACAATTCACAACATGAGTTGTTATCCAAGCAAATCTCCTGCAATCTATATAATTGTTGGCTTTTAGTCTTTTAAAAAGCCCTTTCACTTCAATCATAAACTCTCCTACTTTCTGCACAGAGGACTATCAGCAATCCAACAGTACCATGAAGTATAGTAATAACGTCTTACACTATTAGAGTAAATCACTTAATTTTTTGTATTGTAGAAACTAAAAGAAAATAATTGTAGCTTATACATTCAAGGATTGAGGATTCTGTTTCAGAAAGACTTTTCCTTTTTTATGGTGATCCTAAAATATGACAAGACATTATAAACTTTATTTGAACAGAGAGTTTAACGGTAAAGGCAACACATGCTGTACAGCCCTTATGAAGATGGACCGGTGACCAACTTGTCAGGGAGACATGTCCTCTACATGCCTATCCGTTGACCTGTTCTCCTGAGTGACCAATGATTTAGATTTGTTCAGACATAGCCATGCTAACATTAGCATGTAGCTTTGTAAAATATCTCTAAGAAAATGTAAAAACCACCAGAATTCTCAAACATCTTTTGTTGCTTGCAAATCTAGTGTACTGTGCTTCACTACGGCAATGCACAATATCTTTCACAAAAGGCCTCAATGTCGACTAACTGGTGCTTTTTTATTTAAAAGAAAATCCTAATAAGGTGTAACTGTCATGAAATGTATTATGGTCGATTCTACAAGTTATTGACACTGATCATCTGGAGTTTGGATATGACTGAGGGTAAAGAAAAAAATAATGGAAGGGAATACAGCTGTGAGACCACTTCAGCATTATAACTTTCTCTTGTTTTATTATTTATAGATATGTTTTTGAGTTAAATTATTATATATTTTTTTAATTGTATTCCATAAAGTACTGACATTTTTTTTTCTCTGTTGAATTCAACAGACACTGGAATGGCTGCCCCACATGTAGAGATAAGGATTTAAGAAACATGTGGAGTGGTCTCTTATTTTTTTTTCTGTGGCTGTATAGTGACAACCCTGATGCCATGGTTTAATATCTGTATAATACCAATGTTTAGCCCAGCCACGGCGCCCGCTGTAGAGTAGAGCTGCATGCTGACAGATTTTGAGAGCGTCTGTCCTAACAACCCTTTGCTCTTCTGCTCTCCAGGATTTAGATGACGTGGACGAAGGACAGGACATTGACTCTGATGGCGAGGACGACGGTCACGACGAGTTGTAAGAGCTGGAAGAGGAGAGAGAGAGGAGACGAGTCCCGCCCCGCCCCAACCCTTCCGACCATCACCACCATCACTTCCTCGTGGACCTTCCCTGTCCTGTGAACATTAATACTTCCTCTCAGTCAGTCATCCATCAGTGGCGTGGCAGGGGCTTCTTTTTTTTTTGCCAGCCACATCTCCAACTTCACAACATCTGGCCAGACTCGTCTTGTCCAACCGAGGGAGGAGGGGGGGGACTCTGTGGAAGAGCGCAGCACCTCCATGGGAGACCTCAATGCCTTCTGCTCCACATCAGCTGTTTGCCTTGTATATTTAAACCAAATGTAAGAACGGCATTGAGATCCAGTTTCATAATGTTTGCTTTGTCTCCTGTTGAATTTGCTCCCCTCCTCCCTTTAGAAAAACTAAAGAAAAAAGAAAAGCCTTGCCATGTTCAGTGTGGGTATGAGCTTGATTTAATGTTGTAACCTGTATTTGTAGGTAGGGGGGGCTGCTGATGTTCTTTCCCCCTGAGGGAAGCCCAGAGTTTTGTGTGGAGGTTTTGTAAGGACTCTCAGGGGACAAAGGGCCATCCTGTACAATGTGTTTATTTTACAACATCTTCACTAAAATACACCCCTCACAGCTAATCCAGTGTAGCACAAAAGGACCCCCCACCCCCCATCTGTAGCGGAGACCAATAGTTTTCTTTCTTTAGGTGGAGGGCTGAGTGTACTTTTCATTTCATTCCTTTATAATCCCTTGGTTCAGTCTCCTCATATCTACTGACTCTTTTTCTAAAAAGTCAACTTTGGGGGCAACCCCCCCCCTCCTTTTTTTATTTAATTGCTTTCACTTTGAGGTTTTTTATTAATTTAGGATTTGTCATTTTTAACGATGTGCCCAGCTGTAGCCAGCTGTTGGGGCAGAGTTGGCCCCCAAACACACTCTCAGACCTGGGATGGTTTCTGGAGCCCGTTGTGACGGGTCGCACTGCATTCATGCCTGATCAGAGATTCACTGTGGTTACTATGGTTACAAAAGCGGACAGAGATTGGGAGTTTACTGTTCAGGTTGGTCTGAGAGAAGTGTCTGTATCTGAGGTGGGAGGGAACAAGTGCACAGCCCCAGCCCTCACCCATACTGTACCTCCAGCGTCCCTTTTGGCTCCACCCTGTGTGTGTGTGTGTGTGTGTGTGTGTGTGTGTGTGTGTGTGTGTGTGTGTGTGTGTGTGTGTGTGTGTGTGTGTGTGTGTGTGTGTGTGTGTGTGTGTGTGTGTGTGTGTGTGTGTGTGTGTGTGTGTGTGTGTGTGTGTGTGTGTGTGTGTGTGTGTGTGTGTGTGTGTGTGTGTGTGTGTGTGTGTGTGTGTGTGTGTGTGTGTGTGTGTGTGTGTGGTTCATGTTTTCTGGTTGTCCATGAACAGAGAATGAATGACCTGCGTGTGTGTTGTGAGGCAGGGGGGGTGGGTGTTTGAGTAAAGGTGATGGGATCAACAGCTACAGTGGTGGGGGAACTTAAAGCATTCCATCATGTCCAAATTGATGTGGAAAACGTGAAATGGTGGCCAATAAAAATAAAAAAAATTAGGAAAAAAACAGTTGTCTTTTTTTACTTTTTATTAATGAAGCTCTAAAGAGAGAATTGGAGAGGAACACGGGGATTTTACTTTGCAGACCATTTACATGCACTCAAACCTAACACACTACAGGAAAAAAAAAAACCAAAGAACCATAATGGGGCCCTTTCAAAGCTTGTTGACGTTAGCATGAGTTAAAAGCACTGCTGACTCCTGTTACCAGCGACACTGGTGTTGTTTACACCTTGAGTGTGTGTGTACATGTCTTCATGGCAGAGTGTTCTCCTGCAGACACCTGCAGGAGTGGGAATAAGCACAGAGGAGGTGTAAAGTAGTCTGCCAGCTGTTTAGGCTTCTCTCTGGGATATCTTCCTAACTATGCAAGATGCAGTCATCAAACTTCACAGATGTGTAGTGAAGATCAAAATTAAGATTGAGTTCAAAGATGGGCGGGGTATATATCAATAACTTTTCCCAGAGCCAAAGGTGATGATTTCTATTTTGTATTTATCCAGTCAACATAGTAAAAAAAAAAAAGATATGACAGAGAAAACATCTGAAAAGCCATATTCATTTTCATTTATTTCCAACCTGTAATAGAGGTCGATGCAAACCACTCATTTGGAAATGATCCATCCTCTGAGTGTAAGTGGTCAACACACCCTTTTCCCTCCTTGCCCCTGCAGCTGGCACTGACACACTCCCACTATATGAACTACTTTTACACCCTGATGTGTTTACCAGAAGGCCCCCCTCACCGCTATCTCAAAGTGGGCAGCATCTGGGTATGTGTTGGTGCCGACAGAGCAACAGATTCCTGGCTTTCGTGTCTGAAAACGTGACTTGAATCAGAGGCGTCTGGTGGGAGGGATCCTAGCAGAGGCCTACTCATCTTCCAAACATCGCCACTGGATCCTAAAATAGCCCCACAGAGAGTATAAAGAGCCCCGCAGTGAGGCCTGTTGATGTGAAGGACGACACAGAAGAAGCACTTGATCCTCCTGCAGGACAACCTCTGAGCTCTTTTCAGATAATCTGCTTGGATTTTTTTTTATTTGAAGAATATTTGTTAGATTTGACCAGTTTTTAAGCAAAAGTTCAATCAAACGTATGCCCAGGATGAAGTACTTCCAGTGCCCAGTGGACTCCCAGACCAGAGGAATCAAGGCTTACACCCAGCAGGAGTGTGGCGTCCCAGTCTGCAAGAGCTCTAAATCTCTGAAGCAAATCCGCAGTGTGCACTTCCCCAATGACATAGTTTTCCAGGACTATGTTCGCCACGGAGAGCTGGAGAGGATTGGACTTTTCATGCGAGCCAGAAGAGTCAGTCTGGACACCATCTACCACTCTGGTGAGAGACATTTGCACCACCCTGATCAAGTAAACCTTAATTCTGTACAAACGTTGCTTATTAACATCATCATAGGATGAACTGATGGGTCATTTCTAACTGGACTTTCTCTGCAGGCATGGCCGCCATGCATGAGGCCGTCCTGACTGGGAACCTGGAGTGTGTGAAGCTGCTGGTGAAGCACGGAGCAGATATCCACCAGAGGGACGAGGAGGGCTGGACCCCGCTCCACATGGCCTGCAGCGACGGCTTCCCACACATTGCACGGTGAGCAGCCAGTCATTTATTTTAAATAATACAATGCGAAAAGTGGCCAAACAATCAAAGCTGAGTATTTTTTGTTAAAAACACAACTTTAATGTGACGTAGTTGCACTTTAAAGCTTTAACTTTTGGGGAACAAGGGTGACATAACATTAGCAGGCACATACAGTACCACTACGTATTAATGTATACACACACACACACACACACACACATTACAGCTTTCCTACGTCACAGAAGTAAGGGAAGCTGGAGGATCTGCTGCATTCTTGCACCCCGCTGACCTTCCTGACACTGAAGCATGGCACACACTCGCATTGAGTTTGGCAAGGCAGCAGGATTCGATCTGTTTGAGTGAGCAGAATTCTCTTCTCTTTCATCCAGCTACCTTCTTTCGCTGGGGGCCGACACAGAACTGGTGAACGAATGCGGCGAGAAGCCGGCGGACCTCATCGAGCTGGACAATAAGGAGCTGCTGGAGCTCTTCTGCCTGGCTGTCAATGACTGAGAACATTTGGCTTTTAAAGACACACTCGTCTGGAATCCACTGGCCAGGCACTGCCTGTCCTGCAGGGATGGACCGAAAACGTCACGTCAGTCCAGCACAATGGTTTTGTGCGCTGACTGAGCTGAGGTCAAAGACTGGATGTGTGGCAGAGGATGGGATGGTAGCTGCCTCCTGAATGGAGGGGACTTGAGCTGGTAGGAGCTGCTCGATGTACTGTACACTGTAAGAGCTTCCCGTCGTTTGATACCATAATGAACTCGATTCATTGTTTTTTTTACGTCACTTGAATTAGGGTTTCTGAATTAAATAATTTCAGTCTGCCCACTAGCACTCTAAAAGCTAACATTAGCTTCTGTTGACTGCCAATGTGGTAATCCAATTTCTAAACCCTGCAATTTGTTCCTTATAGTCTCTTTCTGACTTACAGAAGTTAGCTATATTGATTAGTAGTTGAGTTTTTCTATACTTTTAAAAATAAATGTTATCAAAATTGTTTGTCTGCCATTTCCTCTGTTACCAGCTCTGTGTGTGACAAATACTGTTGTCAAGAAAAAAAACGATATAACGAAAGAATTAGAGTAAACTACACAGTGAAGTATGTCGAAAATCACAACAAATAAAAGATAGTTTATTGATTATAAAGACGTTACTGTACTGTATGTTGAAACACAAGTATTGACTTATTGTAGTATGTTGAAAAATAGACATATCTAATATGTCAAAAATAGAAATAAAACGACATAGTATAGCTTGCTGAAAATATTTTAAAAGAAAGGGGTATGTCAATATATTCAGTAAAAACTACATAGTTTCGTGCGTTGACAAAATAAGAAAAATTGTCATAGTATGTAAAAAAATAATAACATGGTTAGTAAATATCAGAAACAATAGTATAGTATGTAAAATAAATGTATTTTTAAGTATTTTCAACATACTATACTTAAAATATTTTAAACATTAGTTACTATGTATTTTTTTTATATATACACACATTACAACATAAAATACCATGTTGTTTCTTTAAAACTAATAACAAAATCTCAATGCATCATTTTGAAGCCAGATAAATCTAATCATTTTCAAAGGGGTTAAACACTTATGCAAGTCACTGCATATTGCCTAACCACTGCCAGAAGCTTCTGGGTAAATCAACCACACAATGAAAGTCATGTCACTCAAATGTAGCGTGCACAGCATGCCATGGCATGTCATGTAGGGTTTGTATTTTTATTTAATCACAAACTTAATCCATCAACCGAGCAAAATAGGTTCCAAAGTCTACTTTGCATAACATTAGATGAAGGAATACAAAATGCAGTTATTTACAGCTGATATAAAAATGTCCTCCTCAGTGACGGAGTCCCTCTCTCCGGGCTCTGCAGGCACCTCGGGTTCATTCTTTGAACTTCCACTCCTGCCGGCACATGGGGCACTGCTGCTGGACCTGCTGCGAGTTAAGCCATTTCAAGATGCAGTGCATGTGGAAACAGTGCGAGCACTGACCCCAGACCAGTGGGCAGTCATCCCCAGGCACTTTACCTGAAACACATTTTTTATATTTCGTCTTATTTACAACTGCTAGCTGTCATATTCAAAACTTAAAGGGTCTCTATTCTGCTCATTGTCAGGTTCATATCAGATTCAATGAATAGTCTGTTCTGTTAAATAGTAATTGTCTTTAAAGTGCTGCATGTGATATGTTTATTTATATTGTTTTCTTTGTGGCTATACAGTGCTGTCAAAGAGTTATCTTTTTTTTGTTTTGTTGCAATAACACTGTCAAATTCCCTCCAATCCCCCACATAGTAATACACCTTACAGAAAGGTTGCAGCCATGAGCATTTTCATCAAACCTTAGCCTTGGTTGTATGTAATACTTACATTAAGCACAGATATATTGACAACATGACTAAGCATTTTGATGTTTTTTGTAAACAATAACACAAGGTCTAGCCATTTTGGCAAAGACCTGTTCATTGACAGAGCATTTACTTTGAGAGATAACCTAGGGTTTTGAACAAGTCCCTGGCTTTGCATATAATCCATTGCATGTTTTAATAAATAGTTTTGAGGAATACAACTTATTTTGCTTCTAGTTACTTTGTAGATTTAGGATATTAATACAAATTATAAATCAACACACATTATAAGATACTATTATAGATTAAGCTGCCCAGAGATGTATAAAGAAATTAAAATAAACCCGAAGTCTACCAAGTGCATCATTGAAGTAATTAACAAATTACTACCCAGTATTTCCACTTTATGCTACTTTATACTTCTACTCCACTACATTTTGGAAGCAATGATTCAATGCATGATTAATTATAATTCAATAAATTACTATATGATTTTAAAATGAACATTATGCCAATACTTTTGAACTTTTACTCGAACTTTACTAGTATTTTTACACTGTAGTAGTGTTACTTTCTTTTTGTAAATAATCTGAGTACTTCCCCACCAGTGCTGTTCCCTTACTGTCTATAGCTGTACCCCCTTAGCATCGGGGTTAGTCGGTTACTCACAGTCTGGGCAGCAGCCATTGAATGGCATCCGGCAGATCCCGCAGTTATCATCATTAGCCACCCATAACCAAGAAGCCACTCCGTTCCACTGTCGGATCTTTACCTTCATCCTCCAGTCTGACAACAGCAGAAACACTCAGTGACACACTCCCATATGAACCACAGCGTTAGCATAGGAGCTAATGTTGACAAATGGCTTTTCTAGCTAGCAGTTCAGAAATATTAGCAAACTTACTGGGCGGTCTAACGTATCCTGGATATATAGAACACGAAATAAGTTAAAGGTTTTCTTTACAAAATACAAGATAAATCATGGTATTGCCAGTCTCATGCTATTCAACAACATGCAGCTAGTATTTTAACAACCCGGGGAAATGTACTTCTTCTTCTTCTACTGTTGGAATTCCGGCTGGCTGTAGGCGTGTATGCGAGACGCTGCTGCCCTCCAACGGAAAATAACATTCTCTCAAGTCTGTTAATTCTAAAAATGTTGAGAGACTTGTACTTTATTTCAGGATTTCCCTTTTATGCTACTTTGTACTTCTACTCCACTACAATTCAGAGGTAAATATTGTACTTTGACTCCACTAAATGTATTTACACCTTTAGTTACTTTACAGATTTGGATGAATGATGGTAAATATAATCAGCCCTTAAATCAGACTTTAGTTCACCTGGAGTAAATCCAGCAGCTACCCTGCAGTATACAGAGCCA
This sequence comes from Eleginops maclovinus, assembly GCF_036324505.1. Lineage (NCBI taxonomy): Eukaryota > Metazoa > Chordata > Actinopteri > Perciformes > Eleginopidae > Eleginops > Eleginops maclovinus. Next base: position 24,452,786 of record NC_086353.1, on the reverse strand, counting down.
TTCAAACTAGCTGCACCTTTACCAGCTCTGAGAACACTTTAATGATCAATAATTATAAAACATATCAGAGATATTATTCTGAAATGGACCAATCTAACAATGACTACTTTTACTTTTGGTACTTTAAGTACATTTTGATGAGAATACTTTTCTACTTTTACTGGAGGAACATTTTGATTACAAGACATTTACTTGTAACAAAGTATTCCTACACTGTGGTACTTCTACTTTAACTTAAGTAGAAGATCTGAGTACTTCTCCCACCTCTGTTAATACAGTACATGTGGGTCTTCTTCAGAGGTCTAAGAAGTATTTTAATTAATTAAAACTAGCAATATACAGTGTAAAAATATTCAGTTTTAAGTCAGATTCATGCATTTGAAATCTTACTTAAGTACAAATAAAAAAGTATTGGCGACATAATATATAAAGACCTTATTGTCAGTAATGTCCCATGTTATAATCGTATTTATTAAATTACTGGATTGTTATTTTGTTGATGCATTAACATATCACAGCAGTTAAAGGTGAGGCTCATTATTGGTTTTCTTTGTTTATAATCTGAAACTCTGAAGTAACTAATTTTGTCAAATAAACGAGAAGCAAAAAGTACAACATTGGCTTTCTAATTGTATGGGTATAAAGTAGCCTGGGTGCCAGCCGAACTTAGCCCCGCCCATAACATTTTTGTTCGGGAAGTTCGGTCTGGCTCTGCTCCGTTTAGGAAACATTATCTCCGATCTTGCGACAGTCGAACCAATCAGATTGCCAGGACGGGCTTTATACGATGATGGACCTGATGGACAGATGATCAACAAGGACATAATCGACTACGTCACTAAAGAGCGCTGGGGTTGAATTCGTTTGAAACAAACATGGCTGCCGCTGGAGAGCGAGGATGTTTAGATTCTGCCATCGAGTCTGTTCTACAGGATCTCAACATTGCATTCATTTTGAAAGACGAACAGAGGAACGCGATAAAGGCTTTTATCGATAGAAAATATGTTTTTGCCGTCCTTCCTACATGAGTTCCGTTGACAACAAGTGTGTGTCGCTTAATCTACGTCACATACTACGTTGCTCTGATTGGTTGTAGGTCTATCCAATTGAGCGAAGAGGCATTTTTTTTTCCTGGTTCGGTTGAAACACGCCCCAAAATCAAAGCTCTATGGATCAGTTTCAGACTCACTTTCTGAATAGAATCGTGAGTATGACGTAGTCAGGCTAGGTATAAAGTACAATAAAATAAAAATTCTAAAGTAAAATACCAATAACCCCCTCAATCATACTAAAGCACAATACTTAGTACTTCACTACATTACACCACTGGTCTTCTATACTCCAACTCTTTCACAGTTTGAAGAGGAGATTGTTGGATGTCAATGTAGCCTCATGTTATTTGATCGGGATAATAACATGTACTACTTTTAAGTTACAGATTTAGATTTGTGAAAATAGTATTTTGGTATATCGTATTATATGGTATCTGTTATATTTCAAGAGCTTTTTTTATACTTATGTAAATTGCTTTCTCAGACTAAACTCAAATACGGATGGATAGATGGATGGATGGATAGATAGATAGATAGATAGATAGATAGATACTTTATTGATCCCAAATTGGGAAATGCTTTCATTACAGAAGCACCAGTATGTTCAGACATTGGGTTAATATTAACAATATAAAATATTCAGGATGATTAAAATGTTCTAAACAGTGCAAAATACTGTAGTAACAGGAATTAAAGCTAATACCACAAGAGCATAGACATAATGTATATACAAAGGATAGTATATCATTTACAGATATACAGAACATTTCAAATTGTTTATGGTTATTAGAAAGGAGAAACTCTAACTAGCAGTGAGTTCTCTGCCAGCAAGAGGTGAGGTGTTGTACAGTTTTATTGCAGAAGGTATAACACTTTACAACACCTATATATCCCGTGACAGAGATGAATAGAGCATCCAGGGAGTGATAAATTGAATAACATTTCTTCTGAAATGGATCTAAGTTTATGACCAATTTTTAGAGAGAATACTTTTAATCTAATGATGACTCCAACAACAACTCAGTTTGTTCATCACAAGGCTATCATTTGTGACGGTCACATCACAAGACATGCAAAGGTTGTCTCTCTTTCCCAGGGAAAGAATCTCTTTTACTGACACTCTAATGGTGATTTCCTATCAACTAATAATAATAATAATAAAATCCTATTCTCTGATTAAATCACAAAATAAAGTAATTTCAAAATGAAACTTGTTGCACCTGTGTCAATGTGGGATAGCTCCAGCATTCCTATTGGTTCATGAAGTTTGGTGACGTCACATAACTTCCACCTTAGCAGCAGTGTTATTAGCCACTGAGTAAAAACACCTGTGTGGCTTGTTGTTATCACTCGTGGTTTGTATATGAAACCTTGCTCAGATAAAACTCTTATATGTCACATACCTAAACATTGTATTACATGATATTATTGTGAGAAGTGAATAATATTAATCAAACATGAGAAGAACACATATCTGAAGATCATCAAAAGATACATGAACTTGTCACCTGGTTGAAATAGCTGTATAACAATAGTGACAGTGAATATAAAAATGCATAGTACATTTCAAATTGGCTTTTTATCATATTACTAAATCTGCGATCCTTTATACACATCCACAAAAAGGGTGGGGTAAAGACTTTCCCTATAAACTTTCGATCAACATTATTAAGTTAAGTTTCTGGACAAAAATGTATATGATAATGCAAAAATAGTTTTATATGCATATAATGCTGGGAGCGGGACATGGATGTACACAAAGACATGTGAGTGGGAAGACTCCACACTGGCGATCATTACCCAATATTTAACAAAATATGTGTGATATGGATGAAAGACTAAGGGTGGCTTTACACGGAAACGAAAACGGCTTAAAAACGCAAAACATTTTTGCGGATGCACTATATCGTTTAGATGGAAACGGCGTTTTGGGGGGATGAAAACGCAAGAAAGTGAAACCACCCTCCAGAGTGGAATTCTTGAAAACGCTCCACTGTCGCGCCACCGTGTAAAGGATGAAAAACACAAAACTTCGTTTCTCGTCACATAGAAATGACGTGACAAGCATAATAAAGCGCCAGAAAACCGAGGGAAACACATTAGAAGGCTATCAACATGTCCGTCCCTGCGGACTTTCAACTCGCCTTAGGCGCTGTAATTGACGTTCAAGAGTCATTTCATCAGATAACAGCAATGATGAGCGAGAGTAGTAAAGAACAGACCAAAAATATGAACTACGTTCTCGAAATTCTTGAAGTTCATAGAGAGAGCAGGCGACCTAGACAGCTGTGGGTGAGACCTGGGAGGACTTCTCAGTGGTGGGATAACTTCATGAATGAGGTGGTAGACGACCAAGCGTGGCATGAAAATGTTCGCATGTCGAAGGAGTCTCTGTTTGCCCTGAGTGAGGAACTCCGTCCTCACATTGAGGGACAAGTAACAAACATGAGGGCGCCTGTCCCCGTCTTTTGCGTTTCCGTATGCACGCAGATTTTCACCCTAAAACGCTCGTCTAAATGCAGATTTAAAAGTGAAAACGAAACGCCACTTTTGCGTTTTTGTTTCAGATCGTTTCCGTGTAAAGGTAGCCTAAGGAAACGGGAAGCAAAGTGGATAATCAGTCAAGTAAAATGGAACCAATTTAAGGTGTAAATTACGGGACATAGACCACAGTGGTGTGATGTAGTGAAGTACATTTACTCGTTTAAAGTGTTGTAAATAAGTATGATTTTGCGGTACTTGCACATCACTAAGTATTGTATTTTTATTTTCTGCTACTATATACTACTACTATATTATAAGAAAAGATAGAGGGTTTTTTTGTTTTCTCATCTCATTTCATTTTATTGTAAAGAGATTTAGAATGTAATGAGAAAATAGCAGTGATCAATTATTATAATCCTTGTAAACAGTTAGAGTTAAATAAATTAGAGGAAATAGAAGGTCTGGATAGTGATAATGTTGTATGGTGTGGGGACTTTAATGCTCATAATACTTTGTGGGGTGGAGAAAAGACAGACAATAATGGTCAGATAATAGAGGAGGTGCTGAATGATAAGAATTTAGTATGTCTGAATGATGGTAGAAGGACAAGGATAGACATCAGAACTGGTAAAGAGTCAGTGTTAGATCTTACATTTATGTCAAGTAGATTAATCCCAAAGTGTGAGTGGGAAGTATATGGAGGTAGCACTATTGGAAGTGATCATTATCCAGTTATGAGTAGTTTAGATATTGGAATGACACTGCAATCAGAGAATAGCAATGGAAGGTGGATCTTCAGAAAAGCAAATTGGGAAAGGTTTGTGGAAACAAGTGATGCCTATCTAAGATTGGTGCAGGAAACTAATGATGTTGAGAGATATGAATCAGATGTGCTACATAGTATATACATAGCTGCAATAAACTCCATTCCAAAAAGCACAGGAAAACCTGGAAGGAAGGTAGTGCCATGGTGGAATGATAAGTGTGAAAAGGCAGTAAAAAGCAGAAATAGAGCATTCAGAATACTTAAAAATACTCATAATTTTCAACACTTGATTGAATATAAACAATCACAGGCAGTAGTGAGGAGAACTATAAGACAAACTAAAAGGGAATCCTGGAGGGAGTATTGTAGCTCAATTGGAAGTACGACTACTATAGATGAGGTGTGGAGAATGATTAAGAATATGGAGGGAAATAGAAGAGAATGGAATTATCCAATTTTATCTGATGGGGAGCGGGTGGCTATTACCAACTCAGAAAAGGCAGAAATGGTGGTGAATTCAATGAGTAGGGTACATAGTTCTGCTAATCTGTCAGAGGAAGAGAAAATGGGGAGAGCTGAAACGAAAAGGTTATTTGGAGATATTCGAGAAAATAAGATCAGAGAATAAGTATGATTTACGATAAGGGAATTAAAAAATGCACTGGTTAAATATAAAAAGTCAGCTCCTGGGAAGGATGGCATTTGCTATAATATGTTAAATCATTTAAGTGATGAGGGATTACAGAGGGTGTTGGGGCTATATAATAAAGTGTGGGAAGAGGGTAAAATTCCATCAGGGTGGAAGGAGGCAATGATAGTTCCTATCAGAAAACCAGGGAAAGATACAAACAAGCCAACAAGTTATAGACCAATAGCATTAACATCTAATGTAGGTAAGCTAATGGAAAGGTTGGTCAATGGGAGGTTAATGCACTTTATGGAAGAAAAGGGATTGATGACCAGTTGTCAGAGTGGTTTTAGGAAAGGGAGAAGCACTACAGATTCAATAATATGTTTAGAAGATGAGATAAGGAAGGCTCAGGTTAACAAAGAGACTGTGGTGGCAATATTTTTGGATGTTGAGAAAGCGTATGATATGTTATGGGTTGAGGGTCTTTTAATCAAGATGCACACATTAGGGATTGAAGGAAATATGTTTAATTGGGTTCTGGATTTTTTAAACAATAGGAGTATTCAGCTTAAAATGGGCCCAGAAATGTCTAAAAGGATTGTTGTAGAAAATGGTACCCCTCAAGGCAGTGTGGTAAGCCCATTGATTTTTAATATCATGATCAACGATATTTTTTCAAATGTACAGCCTGGAATTGGTAGATCTTTATTTGCAGATGATAGCAGTTTATGGAAAAGAGGGAAGAATGTTAAGCATATTGTGAAGAAACTGCAGGAATCAATAACACAAGTGGAGGTGTGGGGGAAAAAGTGGGGATTTAGGTTCTCTATGGAGAAGTCTAAAACTATGTTCTTTACGAGAAAGAAAATAGATGAAGAGATAAAGGTGAGGCTCTATGATAAGCATGTGGAGAGGGTTAAGAGTTTTACATTTCTGGGGGTGTTTTTTGATGAAAGAATGATTTGGAGGGTCCATGTAACAAAAGTTTTAGACAAGTGCAAAAAAGTTCTGAATATTATGAGATGCCTATCTGGAATGGAATGGGGGGCAAATGCTGCTTCATTAAAGCAAATATATGTATATTTGATAAGATCTAGTATGGAAGTGTTGTATATGGGTCTGCGTCTAAGTCAGTTTTGTCTGAGTTGGATGTAATTCAAACAAAAGCACTTAGGATATGTTTAGGAGCTGTGAGAACATCCCCAGTATGCGCATTGCAAGTTGAAGCAGGAGAGATGCCACTTTGGTTAAGGAGAAAGCAGCTACTGGCTAATTACTGGGTTAATTTGATGGGACAGAGGGAAGATCATCCAGTTAGAGTGGCGACTCAAGCAAGCTGGGAGAGGGGGGTAGCAAAGCTGTCAAGCTTTGGATGGACAGGGGAGGTAGTGGCACAGGAGCTGTTAATAAAAAATCAAATTTTTTGTCCAGCTGTTTTATTGCCTCAGATACATGTACCTCTCTGGCAAGTGGATGTAGGATTGCTTGAAGTTAAAACTAAGAACAATGAAGCGGATATGGTATTTGAGTTTCAGTGTTATGTGAGAGAACATTATGGGGATCATCTACTAATTTTTACTGATGGGTCAAAAGATCAAGAAACTGAAGCAACAGGAGCGGCTTTTATTGTTCAAAGATTAAAGGTAGAGTCATCTAAGAGGACATCAGATTTTTTGCATGTGTTTACTATTGAGCTATATGCTATTTTAATGGCAATACAGTGGACTGAGCATCTTGTAAATCAAAAGGTATTGATTTGTAGTGATTCTGTTTCAGCCATCACTAGTATTGGGGTAGGGACAGCAAAGAGCCATCAGGATCTTATATATGAGATCCTGATGGAAATTAGAAATGTGGCTGTGAGAGGAGTGGTGATCTCTCTGATGTGGGTCCCAGCCCATATTGGAATCTCAGGAAATGAGAAAGCTGATAAATTAGCTTAAGCAGCTGTAAAAAAGGATAATGTGGAGGTAACATTACATCTGTCTAAGGCTGAGGGGAAATGTCTTGTGTGGAGGGGGATCATGATCCAGTGGCAACAATTATGGGAGAGAGAGACTAAAGGAAGACATTTGTTCTCATTGAATGGAAGAGTGAGTGAGGCAACTAAACCTTGTGGAGGGATGAGAAGGAAGGGTCAGGTTACTATTGCTAGAATGAGAATTGGTCATACATTATTGAATAGTACTCTTTTTATCATAGGTAAACATCAAGATGGAATGTGTGATGAATGTCAACAACCCGAGACAGTGCCTCATGTGCTTATACATTGTAGGAGATACAGCAGGGAAAGGAAGGAGTTACTAGAGACATTAAGAGAATTGGGTCTAGAAGAGATTGCAGTTAAAGGCATTTTAAATTTGGGATCAAGTGGGAGGGGAAGGTGTTGTTTTTTAAAGTATTTATCAGACACTGGACTAATTAAAAGAATATGAAGAGATGACTTAAATTATCCTGAAGGTGGCCGCAATGCAACAATTTGGATGCCAGCTGCCATAAAAAACCCACCGAAGAAGAAGAAGAAGGATAGAAAGAGAGCGAGAGAGAGCGAGAGAGAGAGCGCGAGCGCGAGCGAGAGCGAGAGCGAGAGCGCGCGAGAGCGAGAGAGCGAGAGCGAGAGAGCGAGACTGCACAGTAATCTTCATTACTTACACCGGTGATACTGACCAAAATCAACTACGAAACAACCTCCACCAGTGCAAGGTCGCTGTTCTCGAAAAAAAGCGACCCGGTCACCCGAGGACTCGAGGTATCGTGGGAGGGTTAAACAAAACTATTATTTTCGAGTTCCGTGTTCATGTTCGCGTGAGCTTGATGTCGAACTCGGTAGCGCGCGCTGCATGTTCAAACTTCGTATAAAACCGGCTATATTACAACATTTCTTACTGATGTGGTTTTATTTGTCACTATTTGGTTAAAGAAAAATCTACACACTACAGGAAATTGGTCGACATCAATAGAAATGTTGCCCTTTAAAATTAACCGGAACTAGTGCGCAAGTTAAGTTTCGTTTCTCCCTCACAGCCCACACTGACGTTTCATGATGGCGGAGAGTGACCACAGCCAGTTTTCTCTGCTGAGTCTGGAGGAAGAGCTGACCTGTAGCATCTGTCTGTGTCCCTTTAACTGCCCGGTGACCATACCCTGCGGACACAACTTCTGCCAGGACTGCCTCCTCGCCACCTGGAAGGACTCGTACAGCTGTCCTCAGTGTCGGACCCACTTCCCCACCAAACCGGAGCTGAAGAAAAACACGGTCCTCAGCACTGTCGTGGAGACCTTCAACCAGCGGACGACCAAGAGCGAGGACGAACCGGGGACAGCAGAGGACAGCAAAGAGGGGAGACAGGATGTCATACGCTGTGATACATGTATGGAAGCAGAAGCGGCGCAGACCTGCCTCACCTGCATGGCCTCTTTCTGCGAGGAGCACCTGCGGCCTCACCGGGAAAACCCAACGTTTAGAGTCCACCAGCTGAGTGAGCCTGTTGGCGACCTGTCCGAACGCATCTGCCCGGACCACCACAAGCTGATGGAGCTCTTCTGCAGCCAACATTGCCGTCCCATCTGCAGCCTCTGCCTCCAGCAGGTCCACAAAGGCTGCTCCTTTATGTCCCCACAGGAGCAGAGGAACCTGAAAGAGGTGTGTGTATGCAGGAGCCAGCAGCTGCTTAGCTTAGTTTGAAGGGGCAGTGTCCCCAAAAATGCTTTTGTGGTGCTCACTGCAAATAAAACGTTGTATTTCATACATTTAACGCACAATGCTCTTGCTTAACTGTACGTTCATACCCTGTAAAATAAAGATGCTGTTCAGGGTATTGTTTGGAAGAAGTTCCAATGAAAACGGTTTACAGATAGGAGAGCTCGATACATTGTTGTAGCATTTGTTGGACTACTTCTTCAACATAAAAAAGTCACTGAAATATATGATTTTTGCCTTTCATGACTAAAAAGCAGTATTCTATTTGTTATACATTTTATTTGAGGTAGGGTTTCTTTGCAAAAATAATTACAATTGCACAGGGCTCTGTAGTGTGGAATTTGGGTACATTTGACAAGTAAAGTTACAGGTTTAAACTTAAAAAATAATCATATAGTCCTTAAAAAAACCCAATTCCTGAAAGCAGACTTTACCTGTAATCGTTAACAGTGACATTGGTTTCTCTGTAAAATGGAATGAATTTCTGTGAACTGAATGTGTCCTGTTTCTCTGTTTTATAGTCCGACCTGAGAGGCAAGTTGGGTTTGCTGGATGAGAAAACAACGAAGAATGAGAGAGTTATCTCACAAATTGGTGACATGGAGGACAAGCTAAAGGTAGTCCTGGAGATTTCGTCATTTATTATTCTTATAAATGCCAAAAAAATAATTTCTAGAAAGGTGTGAATAAAGTAATTCTTGTTCATCAGCAAACCATAACACTTACATTTTTAGTTTTGGATGCTATTACTGTATTTAGTTTTTTTTCTTCTCTTGCGCCTATGTATTCTGATTCTCTGGTAGGACTCGGCGACCAACAGGAAGGCGGCTCTGGCAGCTGATTATCAGCAGATCCGGAATATGTTGGCCCGAGAGGAGTCTGAAGCTCTGAATACTGTTGACCGTGAGCTGCAGAGTGGTCAGACTAAACTTAAGGGTCTTGCCAAGAAGCTCAAAGAGAACGTTGTTCAAATGAGTAAAACTAAAGAAGACATCCACAGTCTGCTGAGTCAGTCCCAAACTCTGGCCTTCCTACAGGTGAGTCAATCAATCCGCACAGTCTCATAAAATTGATTTGAAAATAAAGTAAGAAATCAATATTGGATTTTAAATCCTGATTAAAACATTGATAATTTGAGCAGATTTGTTCCACATAGAAAACAAAGATTGTTAGAGTGTGTGAGAGAGAAACTCTCGGGGGAACATAGGGATTTAAACATTTGCAGACCATTTCCATGCACTAAAACCTATATAACGCACCACAGGGAAAATGGGAAAACCCAAAAAGCATGACAGGGCTTCTTTTAAATCAATATGTTTTTTGAGTACAACATTCTATATTGCTTGCATAGAAACTGTATTTCCAAATATGGTACCATGATAATCCCAAACAGAAGAACTTGCTTGCAAATTCATGTGGTTTTTGAGCAGCGGCAACTCAAGGGCCTGTAGTCACTCTGCCCAAATCCTACAAATAATAGGTGTTTAAAATCTAGGGTTAATATGTACTTTAAAAAATTAGAACTCTGCAGTTCTACACAGACACAAAGCAACATGTCTAATAGTGTCTATAAATGTTATATTTCAAATCATAACCTTTTATATTTTTTAAATGACGGTATTCTACTCATATTAGATACACAATAGAAAATAAAAAAGAGGTATTGCTTACAATGTTGTTCCATTTAAGGAAACAGTTTGATCTTCTGCCTACAGGCTTCTGTCAACCTGCCAAAGGCTGTGAGCTTTGAGCCTTACACCCCTCAAATCAACCTGGATTCTAAGAAGGTGAAAGCTTCGCAGGCCTTTTGTGCAGACCTGAAGGTGCATTTGACAGAGATGTTTAAAGAGCCTGTTGAGGACAGACCGCTGATACTCAAACCAGGTGAGAGTGCAGTTACATTAATGGGGGAATTTATCATTTTGAGGTTTGTTGTGGGATAATAAGTGGCTCAGTCTGTAGGGGCTTGGACTGGGAATCGTAGGGTTGCCGGTTCAAGTCCCAGAACAGACTTTAAATATGAGTTCACCCCCTGGGCCCTAATCTGGTACCCTTGAGCAGTTCTCTGCAATGTTTTATCTCTGCCAGGTGTGAGCCAGTAAGGAGTGTGTTTGTGTATTGGTCTGTCTGTCGGCATCTTGCTCACTAATTCATCCCATTTTTCTTTTTAAATGTATTTTTCATTCATGGATGAAAAAGAAATCTATGGCTCAGCACCTGAAAGCACTGGACCTCATCCCCAATCTGGTATGTTAATCTCTACCAATGTGTATGATAAAAACACGTCTGCACAGCTTTGACGTCGCTGATGCAATATATGAATATTTGCTACACCATTTCAAAGGAAATGTACATGTTCCAATATCCTATTTGCAGTTGCTGTAAGTGTCTGTAGCTGTAAGCATCTGCTACGTCTGGTAAAAACATACCCTATTTATACACCCTGTGCAGCTACTCATCTCGAACAAGTGTTTAGAATAACACGGCATGAAGAATCTAAAATAATGATATAACATTCTACAAAAGACTGTATTGTTAATACTGTTTGATAAAATAACTTTTTTATTTATCTCTGTAGGTCAAATATGGGCTTTGCATTTTCTAACACGCCTTTTACAACGTGATAAAACACGAATGAGTGCACAAATTGTCTTATTTCACCTTATCTGTTTCAGAAGGCACCAAGCCTATGAAGCAGAAAAAGCCCCCCAGGTCCCACAGTCCAGGTCGTCCACCCATCGAGCCATTATTTCATCCAGTTTATATGGGGTCATATCCACGCCACAATGCACCCCAGCATCACCCAGGCTACAACAAGGATCCCCGATTTATGGCAGGACAAAAGCCAAGTAAGAAAGGTTTAAATGTACCATTTGTACTCACAAAGGTCGAACAGCAATACATGCATACCACCAATCTTAATGAAGATCGTATCACTTTAAAATATATGCCATCAAAATATTTTAAAAGATGCTAGTGCAGGTCAGTTTCTAAGTGGGAAACTTTGCAGTTGAATATGGATTGAGAAAGAATAGTGAAGCCAATCATGTTCAACTTTGTTGCAGATAACCCTGGCATTTTAGGTAAGTTGGTTTTTGGTGGAACCAAAAAATCAAGAAACTCAAATGAATGGTCCAACCCTTACTCGATTTCAAGATATTCCTCAAATTGGTGCTACGTCGTTTGGTGGTGCAGTACTGGGGTAACAGTTAAAATGTGCATTTAAAAAAAGACTATAATGATACCATCTAATGTGTTCTAGGAGCTTATGGGGGAAATTCACCTTTTGGCCCTGGGACTTACAAGGAATCCGGTATGTTCAACTATCACATGGTAATGAATTTAAGTGATCTAATTGGTAAGTCTCATCCAAAAAAAATCTTGTTTGTAAATGACTTAAATACAAGATCAGTTTTTCTATATTAAGAAAAGGTTCCCTCCAGAGGGAGTCAACTAATTAATTGTCTTGCTTGCCTTAATAATATATGTTTAAAAAAACAAAACACCAGCTTTAAGAACACATGACAGTTGTGTGTGGTTCTAGTATAACACATTTTCCTTTTCTTTTGCCTCTCCCTCTCTCAGAGCCGCAATGGACAGGTCCAGGTTCTCAACACAAAGCAGGCCAGAAGGAGAAATCTCAAAGTAAGAGTGTCTTTATTTGGTCCCACTTATACAGTAGATGACACTCCAGTTCATTCGCAACAAATTCTAGCTTTTCATGAAATAACTTTCTAAGCTAGAATATTGAGTTTTTGAGGCAGGGGGTTGATTCAACTAAAAGGTCATTATGGTTGCGGTAGTTTTGGTGTTATTGAACTCTGAGACCTGTTACAAATATTTTGTCCAACCAATTTATATCAATGAGGGAAGACTTATGTGATGTACTTGTTCATTGTTTAGTGTAAGAAGTATGTTTTTAATTATGCATGTTGATTTGCAACTGAATGACATTTAAAGCGATAGTGTTGATGTTTTGAGGTGGAGACAAGTCGTATTTCTCTGTAGTCGATGTGTAACCTATAGTAAATGGCGGTTGGCACGTCCCCAGCTTAGAACAACCGACACGTTTAATGTTGTTTAGATGGCTAAAATACGTTTTGCTGCTGTCTCTCTCCACAGCAGTTCAGTACTCATACTGTACGTTTTTACAGACTGGGGTGTGCTGTTCTTTTTCTCCTATACCTTTTTTATACAAACCCTTTTTCAAAACATCAGAAATATTCCTTTAACAGCTCTTCAGAATTATTACTGCAGTTCAATAAAAACATGTCCTATCTTTTTTTTATCTTCAGAAACAAAACCTCACAAAGCTACAAAAAACAATATTGGACAAGACAATCAAGCCCGCTCAACAGAAAACCTCTTGGATTTGGAGGGGATAGGCCAACCCAGAAGCTGTTCTCCTTCAGCTGATTTTAATAAAAATGGTAAACGCCATCCAATAAAAGAGTAGGACAGCATCTTTGGAGTAAGGGAGAACCTAAAATCGAGTCAGCTGAACCAGATGATTTTATTCTACAAATGTTATCAAAACCTTTCACCTAAATGACAAACAGGTGATAGGTTTGTCTGCATTAAAAACGTGTTCACCTATGCATGCACTAGTCCTCCTCAACACCTGTAAACAGACCTAAACTGTAATCGTTGGAGATACCATTATTTAAGATGCTCTTTTCAATTGTTTTAGTTTTGTTCTCTGAGCCTAAAGACAAATTTCTTTTTGTCTTCTGTTGCAGAAATGTCAGACATTCCTCCAAGCATAACATCTGCTGAAAAAAGAACCGAACTTCTGAAGTGTAAGTGTATGATCATAGGAGCCATCATCCCCTATTATAGTATCAAAAAACTTTGTTATGAAAATGTTGTTGTTTTTTTTGTCCCGGCCAGATGGTACGGTTCTCACTTTGGATCTAAAGACGGCCCACGAACGCATCGTACTGAGTGAGAGCTTCACTAAGGCGTCAGTGTCAGATGAACACCCAGACTGTCCCGACTGTCCTGAACGCTTCTCAGTCTGCTCCCAGGTGCTCGCCTCCCAGAGCTTCTCTAAAGGTCGCCACTACTGGGAAGTGCGACTGAGCTGCAACAACTTCATTGGTTTAGGTTTGGCTTACAAGAGCATTAACCGCAAAGGTCCCTCCAGTCGACTCGGCCGCAACGCCCAGTCCTGGAGTATCGAGTGGTTTAACGTCAAGCTGTCCGCTTGGCACAACAGCAATGAGACCGTGCTGGTCAATCCCAATCCAAAGCGCGTAGGCGTGCTGTTGGATTGTGACGAGGGCACTGCTACATTCTATAACGTGGCAGATAGGGCATATCCCTTCCACACCTTTGTGTTCCCATTTGCCCAAGCTGTGTGTCCAGCTTTCTGGATTTTCTCAAGTGGCTCGTCCGTAACTTTGTGCAAGCTTCAGCCATAAGGAGCATGTGCACATAATTGGCATGCGAGCACACTCGTAATACACAGATTTTTTCTTCTTAATACACTCACAATAATGGAATATACTACTCTTCTTGTTGCACTTATTAAGACATTCCCTGTTAACCCACCCCCAGCTTACATTTAGCCAAAATCAATGTTGCATTTGAAGTTGCAACTAAATGGTTCTTTGTGCTGTTGGAGTGTGTCAACTTGATTATCCCCACTATGACTTCTGTTATGAGGATGATGAGAAGCTAACAGAACCCACACTGTACTCTTACAGTACAGCATGTGTGCGTGCTAGTCTTTCTCCTGTATTGTGATACTGACTGGATAAAGAAGTGAATTATTACGTCACTCCAGCATGTGTCAGTACAGTGTTTTCATATGTCCACATATGGAAAATGAATGATTGTTTTCGGAATGCATTGAAGTGTAGTTCTTAAGGTTATAGGGCTGGGCGATATGGCAAAAAGTTATTTGTTTCTCATTCTGATGACCTTTTTAATAGATTTCATTTAGTCTCTAAACCGATTTACCTTTTGATCCGAAAACAATAATCAACTATCTCTGTTTAATGGCTTGTGCGTTTCAGACAACTGTACAACAGCTTATTATTATCACTGTAGGCTACTAACATGTAATAATTATGATAGAGATTAAGTTGTAAATTGAATAATGTAAACCTCAGAAATTCACAAAAACGCCAATGTTCTTTGATATTATACAGGCCTACATTTGCAAGGAACCTTTCTTTTTCCCGCAAATAAATGCCTCTTATAATATGAGAGTATTTTTCTCATAATGGAGTGTTTTTATTTATGCGAGTAAAGTTTGAAAATCTTCAACGATCTTTTCTTGTTAAATCTCCGGTGTACACAGGTCATGTCTCCAGTGGAAAAGCGTGGCACCACTTCCCTACTGACAATGTATTGAAATGTTGTTTTTTCTGAAGTGCATATATCAGTCATATCACCCAGCTCTAAAGCGTCACTTCTTCATCTCTGAATTTTTTTCGGCTGATGTGAATTTAAGTCATATAGACAAGTTCCATCAAGTCCTGATTAATTTTTCCTTTTGATTGTTTTATGGGATTTTGCCTTTTTATTGGTGAAGTTAGAGGAAATAATTGAGGGAGTGGAAACGACGGTGTCATGCTTGCATGTTTTACCCCATTGATGTAAATTGATATACCATTTCACATCTATGGTGGGCAAATAAACCAAAAAGCCATCAGCCCGGTCTGTTGGCTTTTTGTAAGGTGTAATAAAGTTAGTTTCACAGGGGTTAATTATTTGTTGGGCAATACAAAGTTTACCCCGGCTTGTAAGGTGATGATGTGTCGCTATGATGCTCATCTTGCAGGTGCTTAATCTTGTGAAACAACAAACTGTATGGGTGTCTAGCAGTAGAGCTGTCTACACAACATGCAGTACGTTCACGGTGAAGTTAGCTGTTTGAATACAGTTCTCTCTTCTAATACTTTGATTTAAAAAAACGGGAAAGGTTTGGACATGATCACTGATTTTGTGAATGAATCTGTCTTAATTGTGGGACGAGTTCAAATATCTTTGCGTCGTTTCAGGCAATGCACTTCAGGTAGAGTGTTGTTATTAGGCAATATGCTGTTATGTAAAGGAACAGTTTTTCATTGCATTTAACCTGTATAATGAAATCTGCTGTTTTCTTTTAGTCAACACAATGAAGAGCTGTGGTTTGGGACACAGCTCCGCAGACTGTGGCATGATGATCATTTTGTTTGTTTGATGTGCATTTACTGAAACTGTGTTCATTGTTCGTAGCATTATATATATATATGGTCGGGGGTTGTATAACATTCGGACTGTGAAACCAACCTTTGTGTAATGCTTCATGTACGGTGGTTGTTTTCAGTTTACTGTTGTTTACTATGTTTGCTATTGACCTAAAATTGCTGTGATTATGGCTCTTGTACATTTAATCAATGTTATTATTAATAAAATATGTTCTCTATCCACAACTTTTCTTTTCTTTTTACGAAGATACAGGTTGTTAGTAGAGCACTCGTACATTTTGGGAAATTCTCCCTTTCTAATTTCTAACCAATAAAAAATAACATTGTTATCTACGCACATGTGTGTGATTCAGATGCAGACAGATTACATTTATATACTGTGCTCTAATGTCGGGAAACCTTGAAAACTAGTCAATCTTCAAAATGTCAGTGTTACTCATACTGTGACGACCATTTGGTTATCCCAACAAATATGCTTTTCCTGCTCATTCTCATCTATTCAGAATTAGAGGCATTACGCAGCTAGCAACTTATTGCATTTCAGCCTAATGAAAAGCAATTATTCAAAGCAATATAAACGTTTTTTTACAATTTACCACTGCAGCAGTGGATTGCAATATCATTATTACAATGCCATGGACATTAAAAAAAAGCTCTAGAGCCTATTAGAATACCTGCTATGTGTATGCCATATAGTAAAACACTCTTCAATGTCAATTAAATGAGCCATTGGTGCCCCAATGTCCTATATTATTGGTGCTAGATTTTCTATCAATAACATCTCGAGGTGGTTTACTATATCTTCATAAAAATCCCTCTTAGAATTGGTTTGATTAATGAAACATAGCCGTCTACTTTAAGGCTAAAAAAAGTTATGTTTGTGTAGTAGACATAGATGTCACGCCCAGCCATTCGTTTAGACTTGTATGGATATTTGTTTAAATGAATGAAATCAACAGCTTTATACATCTCTGTGGTGTTTAGAATTAATTGCTAGCCATAGCGAAAAATAAATTTGGTTTCCTCCCAAATTAAAAAGACAGGCCTGCTAAGTACAACATTCTCCTTCTTTATTTGGTCTGTGATTTTCAAAGCATTTCAATATAGAGACAGATCCAATCATAAAGAGTGATCAGTGTGACTTTACTATATGAGTAAAGACCACATATAGTAAGATAAGTAACACTAGCTAGCTACAACTGTTGTTATTCAAGTTTATTGAAAGAAAAAAAGAAAGAAATCATTGATTAATGTAAAAGTGAGATTTCTTATATGGATGATTGTCTATGTCTAGCTCTCATTGAGCTTAGAATATTGCAGACACACTTTAGACCACTTTAAGACTAATTTATTCATTTCATATTATACTGTATGCCAAGCACTGGCAGCGCATCACCCCTGCTCTCCGTCACCTCCACTGGCTCCCGGTCAAGTCCCGCATCACCAATAAACTCCTCCTCATCACCTACAATTCCCCTCAGTACCTCACGGATCTCCTCCAACCATACATGCTGTCACTTCCATCATCAGACTCCGGCCTGCTTTCCATGCATCTGTGTAGTCCCAGCATGTTCTGTTGTGTGTTTGTTGTTCCCTCTGTATACGCATCCTTGGGTTAATGAAAGGCGCTAGATACATTAAAGTGATAATTATTATAATGATGTTCATCGCTGGACATTCTGCAATATACAATATATAATAAGCCCTCTTTAATTAGGTGATACTAAATATGTAATAATGTTTGGGCTAAAAGTGAGCCAGAGGTGGGAGAAGTACTCAGATCTTGCACTTAAGTAAAAGTAGAAGTACAAGAGTGTAGGAATACTCTGTTACAAGTAAAAGTCCTGTGTTATATGAGAGCTATGACAGCCCTAAAGCTTAAATCAGGCACAGGGCTTGCTGGGAGGTTGACCCTGTTGTAACATGACCCTGTTTAAACATTAGTTTATTGGAAATTAACCCTAAACTTAATAACTCCTTGTATTCATCTGTTAAATTGCAGACACTGCTTTTGACACGAATTGCAAAAAAAACCAAAAAAACATTTCACTCTTGCTTTGTCTGAAATGTGTCTCCCAAGGCAGCTTTATTGAGAAGCCCCTGACTGCAGGCCGCAGATCGCGGCGGTGACCAACTCCCGATTCCACGGTTTCCTTCCAGATCACATGAATTAAACAATGCACATATTGGCAAGTGGAGTCACGCTTCTCCATTTTCCATGGAGGTGACATGACAAAATAAACCATGGAAGTAAGTGAGCCTGCCAATATTGCATCATTTTCTTTGTAATACAATGTTAGAGCAGTGCAGTCACAGTGGTATATTTAGAAATTACCAATTAAAGTCAAATTACCGCACCACTTTTAGCATAATTAATTTGACCTATCGTTAGCAATAAGGCGCTTTAGCACGTGAAGCTAATGTTAGCCGTTCATACAGTGCCAATATTATTAAGACAAGTTTGCCTCCTGGAGCAGTAATGTTGTGTTTGTAATAATCATGCTTTTTATGTATATGCTTATTTTCTTTGACGTATAGAGACACGTTAGTGTGATATTGGAGGGTGAGCCTCAAATAAAGAAATGCACAATCATAAAGTATGGTCTGAGTTGCAGAAATTCAACACACTTTCATTGTTGCTATTGCACCCTACCCATTATAAGCAGAGGACAGGTTCAGAAGCACTTGAAATCACATAAGCACCCAGTAGACCCTCAAGAGACCCCGGTGGCCCCTCAAGTGAACCCAGTGGCCCCTCAAGACACTCTGGTGGCCCCTCAAGTGAACCCATTGGCCCCTCAAGACACCCTGGTGGCCCCTCAAGTGAACCCAGTGGCCCCTCAAGGAACCCTGGTGGCCCCTCAAGTGAACCCAGTGGTCCCTCAAGTGAACCGAGGAGCCCCTCCGATACAGCCCCCTAAATTACAAGGCAAAAAAAACAAAGCAACTTGTCCACACTGTAGTTAACCAAAAGAACTTCAAAACACACTTACGCAGAATGCACAAATGTGTCCAAAGAAAGATACCTGACATGTGAGTGCATTGATCCAAAAAATGGTGTGTTTGCAGTGGAAAAGTCCTTTTCTGGTCCATCAACACCCGTTGTGAAAAATACTTGGGGAGCAACACAGAAAATATTATGTGAGGTTAACCAATGTCAAATTAAAGTCTCTGTTGTACTGCCCACGTTCACAAAACACACCGGCCATTTTAACGGAGGAAGCCTTGGTGAAAATGGTTCGCAACAGATGGTTTGGGGAGGATCGAAAATCAAGACTTATACAGCTGCAAAAGGAGGCAGATGCTGATGGTGTGACCCTGTCTGTACATCTGACGGTCAGTGGACCACCAGAAAAATACCATCTATCAGTGAATGAGCCCAAGGTGTCCTACTATAGTAGGCTTGGAAGGATTGTTGTAGGATATGGTAGCAAGAAAAACAGTTGGCATTGTCCTTGTTCAAAAGCAAGACAATTATGCCTACGCAAAGCCATTGGTAAATGGCACCTTTTTGACACAAAAAGGCATCTGTTTAAGAGACCGAGATCCACAGATGTAGAGGGAACCGTTCCACCACAGCACACCACAGAACAGGACGCCAGTCAGGCAAATGAGAGAAATTATCCCCCAAGTTAGAAGGGTGTAGAACGGATGCTGAAGTACCTCAAAGCAAAAAGGAAGACATGCCTCAAATGCAACATGATGTACAGGTACCAGGAATGGGAGGATGGTGTCCACAATTTTGATGACCACATAATCCTCTCTGCACTTATCCCTTTCATTGAGGAATACATTACAGATGAAACATATAAATATGAAAATATGGTGTGCCCACCCTCAGTAAAGCTCAGTTAGACACCAAAAAATGAATGTACATAGTCACGCAATAACATAAATCCAGGAGCAAACTAACTGATTTGCAAACATTTCACACACACAGAATACTCCACGTGCACACACAACACATAGTTTATGCACCCAAGCAGTAGGTTTTGAAGAGACAGGCCCAGTGGGCTTGACAACAGCTTGCTCAGCAGTTTATATAATTCATTATATGATTAAGTACATTTACCAGCAAACACTAGACAAGAATTACATGATCTACCAGTAGTATTGTTAAGTATGGTTGAGCTGCACAAAATGTAATGTTTTGGGCCTGACTCAATGTGACTCAAATCAAAATAAATAGTGGTTATTTTAAAATCGTCATTTTATCAAAATAATATTTTGTGTTTTTAAATTATACTAACAATGGATGCACCCCATCATTTTTTCCAGACCCACACTGCTGTCAGTAGGCTAACTGAAACATTTGAGGCAACAGTGAAGGTGTCCTTTAAAGATAAGGAGAGGGTTCTTCATGCCTATTTCTTCATTTTGAGGCCCTTACTGAACATGATTACATGTATGCATGTAATCATGTGGATACAATCCAACTGTTGTGGTGATGGACCTTCACAAAAAAGGTGTATTTAATATGCCAGGTGAGTTTGATAAACTGTTATTTCACATCAGTTATACACTCAGTGCTTGTGTTACGTGCCGGGCAGGCTGTACTTTTGTTTCTTGCCTCCTGCTCTTTTCTCTACTCCCTGTCATTCGCTACAGCTAATCAGCAGCTGATCAGTACCTGCCTGGGCATCTCTGACTGATGACTGATTGGCTCCTCTCACCCTCAGCTGACCAATCAGCACCCAGGACCAGCCATAAAGGAGACAACCAGGAAGCCTTCTCGGTCTCACTGCTGGGCCTGCTGCTGACTGGAGAGCCTCAATTTGACTGCGTGTTAAATTATTGTGACAATCGTGTATCCTATGCTATATGTTGTGACTGTGTGTGTGGTGGGAGGTGGAGGAGTTAGGTAAGTTTGGGGTACCCTTTATATCTCATCACGTAGATAACATATGTTAGACACACTAGGTTAGCGGATTGTTGCCACCCCTGTATTTTGCTTTGTCCACTTATTAGTAGTTCAGGAAGTGAGGATTTTTGGTTGAGTTTGTTTCAGAAGAGAGATGTAGAGATAGGCCTGGTTTTTGTTATATTTATTTCTTTTATTTGGCACAATCTCCCTTGTCTCCTCCTCCTCGTCACCTGAAGAACATTTGTTGTTTATTCGTTAGTGATTAGAAATAAACATTGTCTGTGACCTTTAATCTGACTTGCTCATTAATTGGTTGTCGTGTGTTACTGTCTCCAGGTCCCCTAGACTTAAGTGGGGACGTAACAGCTTGCATAATATCTCCTTTGTCGGAATTACTGAGCTCAGCATTATGCTGACCATAACATGATGGACATATTCTGTCAACTTTTATTGTACACATTGGGATTTTCTATAGAAGCATGCGCTCGTGTTATTTTATAGAATGATGTATAACCACAAAATATTTTTTCCCCAGTGAGTGAAATCAAGAGCCCACCGGAAGACTATGATGGTCATGTGCACATCAAAACATTCTGGGATGCTGTTACTTTGGAAATGCTCAGCCGAGGTTAATTCCATGCAAGTCAGCTTTTGAGAACAAGAAACTTCTTTAAAATGTATTAATGTGTGAGATTGAGTGGAAGTTATCTCTCAAACACTACTTATCACAACTATTTCCAAAGGTGGTCAGAAGAACCCTTTTGTTGTACACCCGATCTACCACCACTGGTCAGCATGGATTGGGCCACAAACCGAAACGGTCAACTGTCGTCCTTTGTCAAGTGATGACCAGCTGATCACCAAAGAGCAGCTAGCTGATGAGATTCTAAACTTGAAGGTAATCCTAACGTGAAACAACATTACTAAGTGCACCTCTTTGCTGTGACAAAAAAAATAATGCTTTATCAACAACAATGGATTCAAAATGCAACTGCATAACAGGTAGAGGTAGTAAGGGCACTGTGCACACAGTGTGGTTTGGACAGCAAGGACTCCAAGACGGATCTTGTCATCAGACTACGGGAGAAGATGTCAAATAGGGTTATCTATAACAAAGTGTTTGAGAAGGTATGGGAAAGATCATGTTAATGCAATTCTAAGATAATTTGTTGTGTGCAAACGGTTAATAGGTTTATCATGTAGTTATGTATGTTAAGCACACATTCAGTCTCCAAAGATTAATATTGTGATATTACTAATATTTACTTCTGTGTTCTTGTAGGTGGCTTGGCTGTCATTACTTGTCCGTGTGGGGTCGTGTATTCTATGAAATGTAACCTTAGAGCAGAGAGTCCCTGTGACTATGTGGATCTCTTGCTGTCATAGAAACACTTTCCCAATGTTGCAATTTACGACTATGCAAGGGGATTGGCATTGCACGTCAACCGCAGACAGCTGGAGACTTTCCATCCTTTTCCGGGAAGGTTATTGGAGCCTACTCCGGAGAACATCAAGCAGGTTTCAGAAGGCAAGCTTCAGGTGAATATGCTTTGGTTGAAGCACCCCAAGTTACCAGCAGATGTCAATGACCACCCACTCACTGTGTCATCAGAGCATTTTGCTTTGAGCAATGTTTTCCACCAGGGCAACAGCAAAGATGACGGTGATGTCCTCAGAAAGATAGGACCTGTGCCTGAGCTTGTTGGTAGCATCAACAGCCAGTGTGTTGAGCAATTGTTTTCAGGGATGAGGAAAAATAATTGTTTTTTAAACATGATGATGTTGGGTGTGTTGAAACATTGCAATTTCTACTTTTTCTTAACTGTTTTTTAGATAACATAAGGTAACATTTGATTTAACAGCTCCTACACCACAAGCTGTGATTTACACTACGTCATCGGGCCACCGCGCAGACAGTGAGGAGCTACAGGAGTGTAAGTCAGATGCTCGTATTAACATTAGAGCTGTATGGTCCAATGTTAATTAGTCATACTTAATGAGTATTTTTGGGTGGTTTTTCCTCTAGCAAATGATGAAAGTGAGCAGAGCGACTTCAATAGCCTTCCTAATTTAATGGAAATAGAGCATGCTGGGGACAGGAGCCTCAACACATACAGACACAACAGGTAAAGTGAACTACAAAGAAATTATACATATCTATAAAGTATGCCTTATAATATCAACAATGCATGGCTTGATTATTTTTTATCCCCTAGCTAGGGCAAGTCTTGGATAAGGAAAATAGTCTATCTGAACACATGGCATGTGTGAACAACATAGTCCTCACTCGATCAGATTTTTGGAGTCTGGGTTTGGCTGAGGAAATGAATGGGATGGTAAGAGTAGAGAACATGATGTATTGCTACTTGTGAGGCTTATTGATTGCGTGCATGTTTCATATCTGAACACAGGACATTAACAGATACTGAGGCCACAAGCTAGGGAGATTTTCTTTCAAGATCCCCTCTGTGGCTCTGTGTGGAGAGATGAAAGTCGCACAGAACCATTCAGCTTTTTTAGGCTTCCACTTTCATTATTGCTGGATAGTGGTAGTTCTGTTTTAGACCACTTATCCATATTTTTTTTTACAAATCTATGGCTCTGTTTTATATGAACTAAAATATTGTATACATCATTTACGATTTGATGCATGAAACAGAGGCATAGATGAATCTTATCACTGGGGCTGTTCTGATCCAGCAGTGGCTCAGTCAGTAGGGGCTTGGACTGGGAATCGTAGGGTCGCCGGTTCAAGCCCCCGAACAGAATTGCAAATATGGAAGGTGGACTGCTACTTGGAGAGGTCCAAGTTCACCCCCTAGGCCCTGCTGTGGTGCCCTTGAGCAAGGCACCGGACACCTCCAATCCCCCCTCCCCATTGCTCTCGCTGTGTGCATGTACAGTGGGGCAAAAAAGTATTTAGTCAGCCCCCAATTGTGCAAGTTCTCCCATTTAAAAAGATGAGAGAGGCCTGTAATTTTTATCATAGGTATACCTCAACTATGAGAGAAAAAATGAGAAAAAAAATCCAGAAAATCACATCGTAGGATTTTTTATGAATTTATTTTCAAATGATTGTGGAAAATAAGTATTTGGTCAATAACAAAAGTTCATCTCAATACTTTGTTATATACCCTTTGTTGGCAATGACAGAGGTCAAACCTTTTCTGTAAGTCTTCACAAGGTTTTCACACACTGTTGCTGGTATTTTGGCCCATTCCTCCATGCAGATCTCCTCTAAAGCAGTGATGTTTTGGGGCTGTCGCTGGGCTACACGGACTTTCAACTCCCTCCAAAGATTTTCTATGGGGTTGAGATCTGGAGACTGGCTAGGCCACTCCAGGACCTTGAAATGCTTCTTACGAAGCCACTTTTTCGTTGCCCTGGCGGTGTGTTTGGGATCATTGTCATGCTGAAAGACCCAGCCACGCTTCATCTTCAGTGCCCTTGCTGATGGAAGGAGGTTTTCACTCAAAATCTCACGATAAATGGCCCCATTCATTCTTTCCTTTACACGGATCAGTCGTCCTGGTCCCTTTGCAGAAAAACAGCCCCAAAGCACCCCCATGCTTCACAGTAGGTATGGTGTTCTTTGGATGCAACTCTGCATTCTTTCTCCTCCAAACACGACGAGTTGAGTTTTTACCAAAAAGTTCTATTTTGGTTTCATCTGACCATATGACATTCTCCCAATCCTCTTCTGGATCATCCAAATGCCCTTTAGCAAACTTCAGACGGGCCTGGACATGTACTGGCTTAAGCAGGGGGACACATCTGGAACTGCAGGATTTAAGTCCCTGGCGGCGTAGTGTGTTACTGATGGTAGCCTCTGTTACTTTGGTCCCAGCTCTCTGCAGGTCATTCACTAGGTCCCCCCGTGTGGTTCTGGGATTTTTGCTCACCGTTCTTGTGATCATTTTGACCCCACGGGGTGAGATGTTGCGTGGAGCCCCAGATCGAGGGAGATTAGCAGTGGTCTTGTATGTCTTCCATTTTCTAATAATTGCTCCCACAGTTGATTTCTTCACACCAAGCTGCTTACCTATTGCAGATTCAGTTTTCCCAGCCTGGTGCAGGTCTACAATTTTGTCTCCGGTCTCCTTTGACAGCTCTTTGGTCTTGACCATAGTTGAGTTTGGAGTATGACTGTTTGAGGTTGTGGACAGGTGTCTTTTATACTGATAACGAGTTCAAAAAGGTGCCATTAATACAGGTAACGAGTGGAGGACAGAGGAGCCTCTTAAAGAAGAAGTTACAGGTCTGTGAGAGCCAGAACTCTTGCTTGTTTGTAGGTGACCAAATACTTATTTTACAGAGGAATTTACCAATTAATTAATTAAAAATCAGACAATGTGATTTCCTGGATTGTTTCCCCCATTCTGTCTCTCATAGTTGAAGTGTACCTATGATGAAAATTACAGGCATCTCTCATCTTTTTAAATGGGAGAACTTGCACAATTGGTGGCTGACTAAATACTTTTTTGCCCCACTGTATGTCTGTCTATCTATCTATCTATCTATCTATCTATCTATCTATCTATCTATCTATCTATCTATCTATCTATCTATCTATCTATCTATCTATCTATCTATCTATCTATCTATCTATCTGTCTATCTGTCTGTCTGTCTGTCTGTCTGTCTGTCTGTCTGTCTGTCTGTCTGTCTGTCTGTCTGTCTGTCTGTCTGTCTGTCTGTCTGTCTGTCTGTCTGTCTGTCTGTCTGTCTGTCTGTCTGTCTGTCTGTCTGTCTGTCTGTCTGTCTGTCTGTCTGTCTGTCTGTCTGTCTGTCTGTCTGTCTGTCTGTCTGTCTATCTATCTATCTATCTATCTATCTATCTATCTATCTATCTATCTATCTATCTATCTATCTATCTATCTGTCTATCTATCTATCTATCTATCTATCTATCTATCTCATTATGAAAAAATTTTTATTCGGAGTTCCAGCCTTTGGGCTGATTCAGTTACAACTGTGTTCAAAGCGTTTATGCGTGTTTATGGAGTGTTTAAAAAAGCTACTGTATTGGACTTTTTCTTTACTTTCACATATACTGTGTTCACAGAAACATAGCTCAGATCTTGGACCCTGGGCCTTAGAAGACTTTTGCTGTGGATGATGTTGAGGTTACATATTTCTTTAAATCCTTTGAACTGAACTAAACAATTTGATTGTCATTTCTTAAAAAAAAAAAACATGTATACCTTCCTCACACTACAGGGCCTACCAAAGCAGGGTTACTCCAACAGCTGTGGGGTCTTTGTATTGACGGTAAGATAATGGTTATTCACTATATATTAGTCCTGTTGGGGATACTGGGGGGGTACCTCTTCTCTATTCAAAAATACAATCCTTTGGGGGTTGCTGTTTTGTTATTATTATCATTACTATTATAAACCATTCACTTGTCTGGATTTACAGTATGCACTGTACATTGTATTGGATGGCAAATGCGATTTCGCAGAGGTATGTATAAATATAAATAAGTGAATATATTATCACTAGTGGATGCAAGGTTTTTTTGGCGTGCATGTTAACCCTGAATGATTATATTTGTCAAAGACAAACATGCTGCAGATAAGGCGATGGTGGTGTCTCGTTCTTCTTAAGAAAGGTGTCTTAGATCCTTTCACATTTTTAATTGACATTCTTGACCTCACTTGTGTCACTGTATATATTTAAATATTGAAAACATGTAATGTATGTCATTCACTCACCAAGGTCTGCAGAAGAGACTTTGCAAAAAAGAAAGGCAACATCAGCATCCAGCTGTGCAGTATCAGATACTGTATTAGTAAGGTGAATGCTTGAATACACATCCCTAGTGGTTTGAAATGTGAGATGTCACTGATGCTATTTTGCTGCCATTTCCCCATTTAACTGTATTTCTCCATCCGTGTACCATGTATAGCCTACTCCATGGCTGATCTCCTATACTACTACTGCCATTATTCCCTTACATAACTTGACATTACAGACCACGATCTGTATTTTTTCTAGACAATACTGAACACCAATCGCAGAGCGAACTGGGACCTGGGAACTTGGTATGTACTCTGTGTGTGTAATGCTGAAGGCTTAATGCATAGCAAGATAAAATAGTTGTGATGATTTGTTGAGTACTTATCACTGAAAACCCTTCAGTAATAGCAGTTTTATTTGCATGCCTTTGTGGTTTTCTTCAAGGATCAATACGTTTTCTTGAGAGACGCCATCGCGGCAGCAACATGGTGCCAAACACAATCGTTTAACAGCAGAGTTTCCCTCCCGGCGGTGATTGGGATGGACGGGGAAGGCCAGAAGAGAGCCTTAAGAGAGCTGAGATCGGATGACGGCACGAATGTGGAAGAAACCCATCTCCTGGTGGAAAAGAACTGTTCCTTTTTGATTTCCAATCCTAAAGACATTATGACCATTTCTGTGGGGAGTTACTTGACAAGAGGAACTTAAAACAATTTGCCTTTTTTGAGGAGTGCCAGTGAGGCCATTTGCGTGCTGTGTGTGTGTTCATTATTATCTTGTTAAGACTACTTTGCAGTGACTTATTATCCCACTTTGTTATTGATTTCTTTTCTGTTCTTTTTCTGTCAATTGTTCATTGTTGAATAAAAAGATGATGTTGAGGCCACCTGTCTGGTATAAGTTAATGTACAAAGTAAACCACATTCAGCTTGTCACTATAGTCTGTCTACATTGCAATGAGGAAAATGTTTTGGTAAATGTAAAAGGTTACATAATGTAGTATAAGCATATCAGAATAGGTAGTAACTACAGATTAACGAATGATTCATCACAATATAAGTGACTGACTCAAGTGTACTGCAAGCAAAAACAAAAAACCATCAGACTTAATTGAAAAGGCTGGCAATTAAAATGGCAGCTAGGAATTTCTTTAAAGAATTGTTCTCTAAATGTTTAGGATAAGATATTTTTTACGTTGACTTTTAAAAAAAAAGTACCATAAGGCCTCTTCGTCAGTGTTAGGGCACATTATAACAATGGTACTCTTTGTTTAACATAACTCGCACATTCTAGATGTATGTTATAGGTGTTTAAATAACTATTTCTTCCTGCAAATAGGAGACTTTTATTAAAAAGGTATGTGTATACTATTTTGTTATGTTTATAGGAGACCCCACAATATTATAAGTGGGCTATAATTTAATTTGATTCTGCTAACTTGTCACATTTTTATTGAATTGTCATTGATTTACATGCATGCAGTCCTTGTAATACAAATTCATTGGTGTAATGACTCCTCCCCAGGTTGGTCACCGCCCGATCAGTCAGGGGTCATTGGCTTTATTCACAAACACACGTACATCTGAGAGAGAGAGAGAGAGAGAGAGAGAGAGAGAGAGAGAGAGAGAGAGAGAGAGAGAGAGAGAGAGAGAGAGAGAGAGAGAGAGAACTTTGCTTCGTCAGAAGTCATGAGTTTCTCTCTCATATTAGAGATGACACACACTATATTGCCGGAAATAAACAAGTTAAGTTTCGTTTCTCCCTCACAGCCCACACTGACGTTTCATGATGGCGGAGAGTGACCACAGCCAGTTTTCTCTGCTGAGTCTGGAGGAAGAGCTGACCTGTAGCATATGTCTGTGTCCCTTTAACTGCCCGGTGACCATACCCTGCGGACACAACTTCTGCCAGGACTGCCTCCTCGCCACCTGGAAGGACTCGTACAGCTGTCCTCAGTGTCGGACCCACTTCCCCACCAAACCGGAGCTGAAGAAAAACACGGTCCTCAGCACTGTCGTGGAGACCTTCAACCAGCGGACGACCAAGAGCGAGGACGAACCGGGGACAGCAGAGGACAGCAAAGAGGGGAGACAGAATGTCATACGCTGTGATACATGTATGGAAGCAGAAGCGGCGCAGACCTGCCTCACCTGCATGGCCTCTTTCTGCGAGGAGCACCTGCGGCCTCACCGGGAAAACCCAACGTTTAGAGTCCACCAGCTGAGTGAGCCTGTTGGCGACCTGTCCGAACGCATCTGCCCGGACCACCACAAGCTGATGGAGCTCTTCTGCAGCCAACATTGCCGTCCCATCTGCAGCCTCTGCCTCCAGCAGGTCCACAAAGGCTGCTCCTTTATGTCCCCACAGGAGCAGAGGAACCTGAAAAAGGTGTGTGTGTGTGTGTGTGTGTGTGTGTGTGTGTGTGTGTGTGTGTGTGTGTGTGTGTGTGTGTGTGTGTGTGTGTGTGTGTGTGTGTGTGTGTGTGTGTGTGTGTGTGTGTGTGTGTGTGTGGTATTCTCCTGATAGAATCTAATTAGGCTATATGAATATATTTATATTGTATGGTTAGCTTAGCTTAGCATATAGACAGACACAGCCAAGCCTGGTCACAAATACAAAAAGTATAAATAAATAGAGTATTTAAAAGAACATAATTATTTAACAAAAAATATCTTGATAAACTATTAAAAAAAGCAGTTATATTGGCAGGTTATACGGTAAAGGTCCAAGACATATTTCACATTCTATAATATAACCTGTTAATAAGTTAGCGTTATGTGCTGATGCAAAGTTTGTCACCTTAGCCAGGTTAGCTGCTCCTCCCTTTTCCTTCGTGCTTAGCTAGCTACACATACTGTACAGGGAGTTGTAAAAGTCTCTATAACACATTATACTCTTAAACTCAGATAAACTGCATAAATTATACAAAACAGAAACAAATAATGTGTGTTGTTCATGACTTTTGCATTATGCTTAACAGTTGTTATAAATACATACATAAAACACCAGCATAACTATTTATTATTGTTTTGTTTTGATGTCTCTCCGTTTTTTGCCTCCTGTGGAAGTAGAAGTGTGTTTATTATGGAGCGGAGCATGGAAAGCTCTTAGCATGATTGCAGCCCCTTTTTCATTACTGCATCACAATCAGCTTTCATCTACCTTTTAATATGTGGGTACTTCTAGTGATGATGTTTAAAGTATTTGCAGAAAAAACACAGATGGTGTTCAAGCAATATTTGAAGAAAAATGAGGCTGTGTATTGAAGTTCCACATCTGTCTTTTTAGTCCGACCTCAGAGAAAAATTGGGTTTGCTGAATGGGAAGATTGAGAAGACCGAGACTTTAATGTTTCAGATGAATGACACGCAGAGCAAGCTGAAGGTACATTTTTCAAGTTTACCAAAACAATAGAAATTAATTCCTTTACAAATGGAGATTTCATGTCAACTACACCACATCAATGTGTCCTTTAAATGGTTCCTGTATATCATGGTGTTTGCTTAGGATGCAGCCACCAAAAGAAAGGCAGTGCTGGCAGCTGTGTATCAGCAGATCCGGGATATGTTGGTCCAAGAACAACAGAATGCTCAACATGAGGTGGAAAGCGAGCTGGAGATTGGCCAGGCGAAACTTCAGGAGCACATGAAGAGGTTGACTGTGAATGCTGAGAAGATGACCAAAGCCAGAGAATCCATCAATAATCTGCTGAGTCAATCCCAAACCATGGCCTTTCTACAGGTGAGATTTACAATGTCACAGGAAAATTAGCCGGGGCAGGGAAATTAGGTTAGCAAATAAATAAGGAGATGTAAATAAATGTTGGGCCTTTTACTGAGTGAGTGTTGGTCCAAAATGATTGGTTGGTTCTGGTTGGAATTTCTTTTGCTGTTGCTCTTTAAAAATAAATGACAGATAGATAGAATAGATAGAATCGGAGGATGAAACCCTCTTTATTTGTCACATGCATGCACACAGCAGAGCACACACAGTGAAATTAGTCCTCTGCATTTAACCCATCCTAGTACTAGGAGCAGTGGGCAGCTATCGTGCAGCGCCCGGGGAGCAATGGGGAGGGGGGATTGGAGGTGTCCGGTGCCTTGCTCAAGGGCACCACAGCAGGGCCTAGGAGGTGAACTGGGACCTCTCCAAGTAGCAGTCCACTTTCCATATTTCAAGTCTGTTCGGGGACTTGAACCGGCGACCCTACGATTCCCAGTCCAAGCCCCTACTGACTGAGCCACTGCTGGACTTTTTTTTTTATTTTTTTTATTTTTTTTTTATAACCACCTTTTTTCAGAAAAGGTGGTTATTCGTTACGTTTTTGATTCATTCAGACAGTACTGCAGAATATCCCTGTCATAATTTGGATATAATGAATCACATTTACCACACACAGTCCAGATATGTTTCTGCCTTCTACCTGGTTATAAATCAGCAGAAAACATGAGTACTGAAAAGTGAATAAGCAACTATTTTGAAAATGACAAATACAGTGAGTTTCTTTAAAGCAAAAATCACATGATATCTAACTAAGATAGGATTCACTGTTTCCATGTCTATTCTTTGTTTTTCTCGGATCATCCCATCAGCTTCACACCGCGCAGTATGTTCACAATGGTAGTGTATTAAAGGGATCCTTACTCATGCTTGTACATAATTCAATTATCCACTCTAGCCGAAGCAATTGGCCCATTCTGATCATTCATGTTTTGAACGGGCATTGTACCTTTTGTTTATAAATATATAACTTACATATTTTAACATTTGCAACATCGTGATTGTTAAACAAGTTGTTCCTCACAGGCTTCATTTAACTTACCGAAGGCTGTAAAGTTTGACCCCCACATGCCTCAAATTAACCTGGACTCAAAGAAGGTGACAGCAACACAAGCCTTCTCTGCTGCTCTGAAGCAGCACCTGGCAGAGATCCTCAAACACCCTGTTGAGGCCCGAATACTGACACTCAAACCAGGTGAATATACAGGTACATAGCTAAGTGGAATATTTCATGTTTTGTGACGCATTATGAAATGATAATTAAGTCAATCCTGTCGAGTTTTGTTGGAGATCAAATGCAAATGTTTTTGTTGTTCTCAAACTATTTGACTTGCTTAGCTTAAAACACCTGTCCCTTGTGTAATCATTACCCCACAGATGTTCTAATGCAGTCCATTTAATGTTCACAGGGGAAAAAGCAGAGACTGTCTCAGGACCTGCAAGTACCCCGGATACTAAAGGTACTGGATCTCAGCCGGAAGCTAGTATGTTCATCTCTATAACTATACCTATGATAAAACATCTGTCATGCGTTAGATAAGCACACACACATATTTGTGCACGTAGCATTTATTAACATAAAATACATTTGTGGATATCTTCTTGTCAATATATACATGTGTATTGTGCTTTCCGAATCTCTGAAGTGTTAATATTTAGTGCATGAATGTGGGTTCACAAAATGTCTTCTGACTCACCTGTTTCAGAAGTAACCAAGCCTCAAAAGCAGAGAGCGCCCAGGTCCCGCAGTGTGGGTCGTCCACCCATCCAGCCATTACTAACGCCTTTTAATGAGCCCACGAATTCTTTCATGGGCCCAGTGACAGGCTGGAGTCTATCCCAGTATAGAGGGGCCAAGCCACCAGGCCCTTATTTGAGTGCTCCATTTATGGCAGGACAACAGACAAGTGAGTAAGATACAATCATACACACAATGTCGTTGCACATCAAAAATGGACATCCGTGCTGCATACATTTAAAATAAAGTCCTTTTACTTTCTCAAAAGCACATGACTGCAACATGGTTACATACTCTCGGCTCAGTATAATAAGTAATGTCTCAGTCTAAACATTCTTACACATTCTCAAACTATCATTAAACATCAAATATCAAAAGACTGCTTGCAGTTAACCAGCTAAACAAACTAACTCACACTATTCAGCCCACATACACAACTCACCATTGAGTTATGGGCAGAGCCAGCCTGTGATTTTGAAGGGAGGGTCCACAAAAAACTTCATGTGCACCGGCATAAATTAAAACCCATTGAAACGGACAGGCCAATAGCATTGCGTAAAGACGCACTCCGCT
Organism: Eleginops maclovinus; assembly: GCF_036324505.1. NCBI lineage: Eukaryota > Metazoa > Chordata > Actinopteri > Perciformes > Eleginopidae > Eleginops > Eleginops maclovinus. The sequence goes on along the minus strand of NC_086353.1, from coordinate 24,420,259 downwards.
CGCAAATACGCCCAAACAGCAACATACAAACCTCTTTTGCAACCGTGCATTGTGTGCACGTCGGCACAATCACCGGTAAACATCAGCATGCATTAGCTTGTTGTAAAGGCAAAATTCACACCAAAAAACATGACAGCAACAAGATGTATGCTTAAGGGCGCCACTAGAGGGAGCCCCCATCAATTTGGCCCCCTAGGCGGGCGCCTTGGTGGCCTGTAGGAAAGGCTGGCCCTGGCAACAGCCTTGCTTGGGCTTTACATTTGTCTAACTCTAACCTCTTACCTAGCAGCAAACAAATTCACACCATAAAGAGCGACACCCCATTACGCAATGAACAGCAGAAGATCAAATGAATATGGAAATAGTCTACTCATTGCTCATTGCCAATACAGCTTGACACTCCGTTCCCTTTTGTATTAAATCCCCTTAACAAATTGTTTTAAGAAGTGCTAGGTTTAAAAAGTTAAAACTAAGGGTTTTTAAACGTTTTTCTGATGTCGATTTATTTTTTAAACAGAATAGGCCGGCTACAGAATCCAAATTCCAAACAGGCAGCACTTTGTGTTTGTTGCACACTCCCTGTGTAACAAACACAAACTTGCGTGACATTCTGAATAATGTTTTTATTTTATTTATTTTTTAAAACATTTTATTTTGAAATGTTTCATCTTACAAAGAAAAATGATACAGAGAATGTCGTTAAGCAGTCCAATACCTACATGTGTTACAATGAAGATTTCAACCAGACTGCCAAGATAACAGATCAAATACACCCCCGCCCCCGTCCCATCACAAAAGAAAACAAGCAACTAAATAAACATTAAAGTGAATGATTAATACATAGATCATTTTGAGAAACAGAATAAAAGCGGTATGTATTCAATTTCTGACAATGGAGACGAAAACAAACAGACAAACAAACAAAAATGAAAGAGAAAAAAAAAACACAAAATAAATCAGATGCATTCAATTAGAATTGATGCATCCCACATTTCAGCAACACTCAGCTCTAAACACAATCACCCTCAAATTGTTAAATCCAGCTTGCAGTTCTCTATCTGTGTGATGAACGGCTGCCAGGCCTTGTATCAGTTGATCCCCTCAGAGTGGACCGGACTTTCTCTAGTTGCAAAAACTGCATTAGATCTCTAATCCAGTGCGTATGTGTGGGTGGTGCTTCGTCCTTCCATTTAAGAAGAATTAGCCGTCGAGCAATCAGAGACGCAAAAGCAATAGCATTTAATTTATATTTTGGAAGGTGAGCTTCTTCAGTCACCACTCCAAACAATGCTGTCAGCGGAGACTGATTGAAAGGGATCTCAAATACCTTTGAGAGAGTTTTAAATACATCTTCCCAGTACTTACAAAGCCGGGGACAAGTCCAAAAAGTGTGGATAAGAGTCCCTACTTGATTTTTACACCTAGGGGCTAACATTAGGATAAAATTTGGCTAATTTCGCTTTAGTATAGTGAAGACGGTGGAGAATTTTAAACTGCAGGAGTACATGCCGTGCGCAGATAGATGAGGAGTGGACCTTGTCTAGAATTGAATCCCATGTGTCCTCGTCCAGTTGTAACTGCAGGTCCTCTTCCTATAGGCCCCTAATTATAGATAAGGAGGGACAGTCAAGTTGCGAAATTAAATTATATATTTAAGCAACCACATCCCTTTGGGTTAATGTCCAAAATATGGTCGAATGTGGTTTTATCCGGTGGATAAGGGAACTGAACTAGTTAGTTCGAGCGAAGTTTCTAACCTGCCGATATCTAAAAAACTGGTTGTTATTAAGATTATATTTCTGCTTCAGCTGGGTGAATGAGGCAAAAGTATCATTAATATATAAATCTCCAAAAGATTTTATACCTTTTGCCTTCCAGATTTTAAAAGCCAAGTCCTGCAGTGAGGGGGGGAAGGAATGATTTTGATCAATTGGTGCTGAGAGGGGCATTGGTACAAGTCCAAATCTTTTCATAAACTGTTCCCAGATCCTAAGGGAATGTCCAAGTGTTGGGTTATTTTTATATGCAGAGAGTTCTACTGGTTTGGGGCATGTCAAGAGAGCAGGAAGTGAAGATAATTTACAAAATGAGGCTTCAGTGACCAACCAGCATGGTTGTTGTTTATGCAACGACGTTTTCCAAAATAACATGCTTCGAATATTAGCAGCCCAGTAGTAATATTCAAAGTTAGATAAAGCCACCCTGATTGCTTTGGCCTTTGCAAAAAAGCCTTACAAATTCTTGCAGGTTTATTATTCCAAATAAACTTTGAGATAAATTTGTCATGGGTCACAAAGAATTTTCTTCTAATCAATTCTGGCACACATTGAAACAAATAAAGAAATGTTGGTAAGACATTCATCTTATCAGCATTGATTCGGCCTGCCAGGGACAGGAGTTGAATAATGTTTGGTCTAAATGTGGGCTCATCACAAATAGTCTACATTACATGTGTATTTGACTTATAATCGTTTTTGGGGGATTTGGCGTAGTATCTAACATCATATAGGTCATAGCATTAAAGTGTGACTTGTAAAACAATAATAATAGTCAAACTGATTTGCAATAAATAATAATAATTCATTGGATTTATTTATTTAGCGCCTTTCCAGGTGCTCAAAGCGCTTGACATTACATATTACATTTGTAGGAGAACCTGGTCCTTCCTGGTCATGGCACCAGGCCTGGTTATACGTGGTAACAAGACAGGCGCTAGCAGGAAAAGCACATGACACACTCGTCAATTACCTGGTGAAACTATGATAAAGTACGATACAAATGTATTATCTGCTTTAACGCTGGTTTGTCGCACTTTTACATACGTTATACTGTACATCCGTGTCAGTACTTTAATACATATTTTCATAACTTAGGTCAAAAAACACAAAGACATCACAGCATGAGGCTGCATACTCTCTGCACGGTCTTATAAGTGATACCTTTACCGCTTTTGCGTTTCACCTTTGTTTACTTCTGTAACATAGTGACATCACTATCATCATTTGCAGTTGAATATGGATTGAGAAAGAATAGTGAAGCCAATCATGTTCAACTTTGTTGCAGATAACCCTGGCATTTTAGGTAAGTTGGTTTTTGGTGAAACTTAATATCAAGAAACTCAAATGAATGGTCCAACCCTTACTCGATTTCAAGATATTCCTCAAATTGGTGCTACGTCGTTTGGTGGTGCAGTACTGGGGTAACAGTTAAAATGTGCATTTAAAAAAAGACTATAATGATACCATCTAATGTGTTCTAGGAGCTTATGGAGGAAATTCACCTTTTGGCCCTGGGACTTACAAGGATTTAGGTATGTTCAACTATCACATGGTAATGAATTTAAGTGATCTAATTGGTAAGACCAAAAAAAAGATCTTGTTTGTTAATGACTTAAATACAAGATCAGTTTTCTAAATTACAGTTTTCTCCTACTAAGAAAAAGGTTATCTCCTACACAACAACTCTCACACTATGAGCTTACGATAAAGAAACCTTTTGTTTTTTTTCAACAGAACAGGACAGAAGGCTGCTACAAGATGCACGAGGAAGAAATAAGCCTAATAAGAAAAGACACCAGTAAACACAACAATCACAGAAGCCACCTTTTTCCAGAGAAATCAACTACAAAGTACACACAGCCTAATAAAAAAAGACTAGTGATATAGTGGAGATTAGTAATCATCACTTCTCATGACAGGAAAAGGCCCTATTGTGTAGCTTAAATCAACAGCATACACACACTTTCACAGAGCCAGCCTTTGGTGTTGTTTACTTGATAGTCATTTAGATTATTTTTAAATGACAAAAATGTGTATGTGTAAATGAAGGAGAACGGTAGCAATTGCATTGTAATGAACACTACATTTGAAAGCCATTCATCTCAACATCTGGTTAATTGTATATAATATCCCATTATTACAATGCAAGTGTGAGCTTATGGCTGCTGTGACATCTAACGAGAGCTCATAGCAGCAGTCATTTTTAATACATGTTAAATAAAACACAGACACACATGTGGCTTATATATGAAAATATTTATGGGAATGTGTTTAAAATCAAAAGATCATTACATTCATTTCAGTCAAAATCCATTTCACCAAATCCTACCATTTTTGTAAACAGCTATGATTACATGATTGTTACCAATAAAAGCTTGTTCTCTCCCAAGAACACTTGTGTTTCAGTCCTGTTCAGCAGAGGCCACGTAAGGCTTGCTCCTAAGAACATATCTTAGTCAAAGTGAAATGAATGGTTTTCTGGACATTCCTATCAGCCATTAGGGTTCTCTTATTTTTTAACCGCAGAAAAAAGTATTCAAATATATATTCATTATTAACGAAAGCAATTCGGTACACAGAACACAGTGAATCTTTCTTTGATGAATGGATTCTATATAAATACTGCTATATCAGCCAAGATTTGAAAAATAATACACTGACAGGTTTGAAAACATACAAAAACATCAGTCATGTCCCTCAACACATAACAAGAAAACAAGTATAGGTCTTTAGCCACGCCAGCCAGATTGTAAGGTGTAATAGTCATGATACGCCTGGAAACGCATGTTGATGGTTTGAAAACAGCTTGCAATTGTTAATCCTTCCCACACAAATGTCATTGTGGTATCACAAAAAAATTCAAAACAGTTACCCTCCACTTTCATTGGACCAAAGCTTTAAAATCAGGTTTTGGCTTTGGCCACATTAACTAAAACGTTTGACACATCATGGCTTTATCAAGTATTAGTGCAAAATAAAATGATCAAACTAAAGCCTACTTACACATCCAGCAGACATTGAGCAACATTCATTTAAAGTCATCTTTTTGGCAACCTCAAAACTCATAACTCCAATTTTCTCTCTTTTTGTAACCCAGTTTGGGCCTGTAGCATCTCTTTTACCACTAAGCTAAAGAGGTAGCCACTAGCCAGGTGCTGCTTTGCCTGTGTGCCATTCGTGCTGGGCAGCGAAAATACAGTGGGAGTTATCAGAGCTTTTTGTGCTGAAAACAGCTTCCTTCTGCTGCTGTAAACAAGAATGATGAGATTCAGCCAAAATAGTGATGCCATAAAAGCAAAACTATGAACTGAAAGATGCTAAAGGGCTGTGTTACCCTTAGGGGAGTTGGCGATAGTTCTCTCTGGGTCTGACACTACCAGTGACCAATTTCACTTGGATAAGATAAAAATATGTATTAGTGCATGTTGAGCTAAAACACAAAGGTGTTAAGGTCTACCTCTGATTAAGGTGGAAAGTTAGCATGTCGGTATGTGCTCTCATGCATACAGTAAAGTTGTATAAGACTATTATGTAGCATGTTAGCATGCTATTTAACATTAATCTCCAACTACATCTTAAATAAGAGAAATTACATAAAGAACACATTTTTGACATGTTGGTGGCTTTAACTAAATACAACACAATCATTAGGATTAATTCTCAGAGAAGCAGCAATATCTGTATCCAATGTGCATCCAACAATTATTTAGGTATTTAACCCTAAACAGGTTTCCAATCAGAACCATGCTGCTAGCGTGGCTAAAAACCTGCAAATAAACCCCAGTTACATTTACACTAAGTCAGTGCAACACAACACACACAATTCTGGTAAACATGGATGAGAAGGTAAAAGGTTATAAAGGTGTCCTTGAGCAATCAGACATTCACCAAACAAATACAGGGTGATCATGAGACCATGAGGCTTGGTTACCTGCCAAGGAGGTGCATATTGCAAAAGCAGAGGCATCACCCGGCCAACAACGGACCCCTGTTCAGCATCATGTGCAGCAAGTTAGCTTCAGGTTCATAAGAAAGTAAAACTAACATCATTCAGGCTTTCCTGGTATGGCTGTAAGCAACAGACACGCATTATACACCAAACAGCACTACCTCAAAGGATGAAATTCATTTTAGAGCTGCATCAATTCAATGTAAATAGTCAACTTATTATATTTCCATTTGATGGAAATAAAAAATCAATTAGCAATTAATTTGCCATTGATTCATGTTGAATAAAATGTCAATGCGAAAGATGCTGTTTTCAGCCTTTTGAGGATTGAGATGTACGCAACTTCTCTGTATTATATCATATTCAAGTTAATATTTATGGGTTTTTTGTTAAAATGACTTTGGAATTCAGAAACTTGGATGGACCTATTTAACAATTCTCAGGCATTTTATCTACTAAACAGTGAATTTTCTAAATCATGGGCAATTTGTCTATAATAGTTGATAGTTGCAGCCCTAATTCATTGCCATAAAAGTTGGCTACTTATAGGCAGAAACCCAAAACACCTCCTGCAGACATTATGTAGAGAAGACAAAAGATGCCACTAGGAAAACTCGACAGTTAGAGCAATGTCACCTGAACAGTACACGGAGAAGTACATGCAAGTACCCGACGGTATTACTAATAAACTGTAAAGGTTTAAGTAAAGGACCAACTCTTCTGGACCTATCTACAGAAATGTCTTTAACCTGCCTCCTTGTGGTGAACATTGGTAATGCACAAATGATGCAGAAGGATTACTTAAAGAAAATAACAACATAGGACAGCTTAATCTCATCAGCAGTTATCACTATTGGCAACAACATCAACGGTTAGCATCTTTTTTATAACCTAAGCAGTGTAAGGTATTTATCAGTGTAAGTGCCAAAACAGTGCAACACAAACGATGTAAACAGGAGGAACTATGTAAAGAAGAGGAAAAACAAAAGGCTTTACAAGTAGGCGAAAAAAGCAATCCTCCGACAAGTTAAATGGCAGTACTTTCAAAATAAAGGTCTGCTGTTTCCTGTAGCTCCTGTATCTAAGTACAATCTAGTAGATTTTGGAACTACTTGAGACAGGGCACCATGAAGTAAACAAAACAACAACCATGAACAGTGATTGACAACACATTGCAGTTGTAACAGAGGCCTTGCTCCACTGAGATTCAGAGACCTTCGGGCTAACAAACATATTTCAAAGCCTTAACACAGGTGACAAAAGCAGGAGACAATAAAAACTGTGATCCTGAAATAATCCGATATTCTGAAATGTGAACGTGTGCTCTTTCTGGAGTAAAATAAATGGCCATAAAGCTTTGCATGAAGACAAAACTCCTCTTCATAATTGACAACACCGTTCTATTTCAATGCTTATCCCCTGCTGTGGATTTACACATGGCTTTGTGGGGGTTTGAACCTGGACAGCTTGTTACGGATGGCTCACTGATACCTGCAGGGCTACACTGGGCATTCATTTGTGAATACAGTATAATAAATACAGTATAGTTTACTATAGATGTCTATGGCACAAAGGATCAGTGCAAATAAACAGCAGTGTTTCTCCAAAACATTCACCTCCCCCTGACTGTCCCACCTGTGGCCAGGGAAGTGGCTAAGCTATAGGTAACAAATATTGTGGAGTGTGCAGATAAAAGGCAGTCAATAAATCATAACTAACCATTTTTCCAAACCAAGCATTCTAAACCCTGCAAACTCTCTTAAAACATATGAAATGATTACACGGGAACACATATTTTCATCAAAGCCATTTGAGGAAGTGTGTTCAAAAATTTAAGAGGAATATACACTGCAGGTGAAGGATTAAGAGAAATTTGACTGCAGAAAAAAGGTAGAAACTTAAGGAAAGAGGACCTTCACATAACATGATGTTTGTGCGGGGTCATGCACGAGCGGAGGCGGGCCCCAGGGGCCTTGGCGAGTCGTGAGGGGTGGGGCTCTCCGTCTCAGAGGCGCTGGATTCGTCGTCATCGTCGGTCTGCTCGGCGCTGTGGTACAGCATGAGGGCCTGGGTCTTGTGGGTGATGGTGATGGTGCAGGGACCCTGGGCCCATGGCTCTCCGTCCACCTGCATGGGCATCTTGGAGCTCTTGAGAACCAGCTGGAGAGGGAAGGAGGAGAAAGGACTTTTATAGAAAAGACAACCAATACTGCAGTTAGCGCCTCAACTGGAGCTAGATGTGTTATATTTAGGTCTCGGCTGGGAAACGTTTTTATATGGTCAGAGAATATATTATAAAAGTGACATGAAAAAACACGGGGGGGAACGAGACGGACACATTTATAAAAAAACAATATAATAAATTCTGCCTTTTTTTCTGATGGGCGTATGAGATGAGGCTCACAGTGAGGCTTCACTTTATGAGTAAAATATGCAATAATGATATTAATTGCTATAAACATTAAAGTTCTGCCTTTCTGATGCTTTAACTAAACCACAACTTGCTTGTTGAATGAAGAAAAGATATATATACAATATTTTCAACATTATTTTCTACCTCATCATGCAACAATAGCTGCCGCTTGTCATGTTTTATGGCTGCAGTGGATGACCTAATCAAATATAGATATACTTTTCAATTAGATTTAACAATCAAAAGTACATATTTATTTTTTAAATCAGAAGCATCCGGCCTTAAAGAGACATTGCTGTGAATTGGGCCTACTGAGAAGGAATCAGCAAATGGATGAAGAATCGTTTTTTCTTTACAATAAAACACATTTTATAGAAACTATCGTTCTGTATAAGAAAAGGATTTACATATTAATTGGAGCTGTAGTATTCTCTAAAAAAAACTCAATACTGAACATATATCTATGTTCATTATCTATTGATGCAGTTCTCTGTCAGTAACAGAATGTCAGCATCTTTAATCTTTTGACTGCTATGGCGTATCATTTACTAATCTGATATGAATGCAAAGAAATCTAAAAGTATCAAAATAATTTCCCAATTTGGGATCCATCTATCTATTCACAATGTTTGTTTCCTTTTTCAACCCTTCACTGTTGATTAGCAGAAATACTTTTTGATAACCTTGTACATATCTATGCAAGATATATAAATAATGTTCAAATCCTTTTTCCATGTTCTGCTTCCTGTGGTCACTATAGTCACACTAAGGCTGCGGTGGAAAGAACCCATTGTTCTTCAAGGGTCTAAAGAGACAGGCTGTATTATCCATGCTCAGTGTAGTTCCTACAGTAGATGGCGGTCTGCATGACCCCACTTTGGAGAAACAGACAGGAGTACTAACACACACGCTAAACGTATTTCAGCCACCTAAAGTGAGACCGACCTTAAAAGAATATCTGTTTAATTTTGATTATTTTCACTGCTTTACCTTGCCATCACACATCAATTTCTAAAGGGGAACTCAAGCAGTTATCTATGACCTCTTCAGAGCCACCAGACTCCATTAATACAACCAGTCATTTGACCTCACGGAACACAGGAGCTGCTCTACCGCTGCTTTGATTGATTCCTTTTTTTGTGCTTGTGTTATTGAGTATTTTACAGACTTAATTCAGATTCACCTCAGGTTTGAGATCATGTATAAATATTCTTAATATAACAAACACACAAATTATTGATTTCCAATAAACCTCATACAATCTGAGTTGCAGAAATCCAAACAAATCCATCGGGATTACAATTCAATGAGCAGAAGAAGTTGGTCTGTTGGTGTGTAAAAAAGCAAGGGATATGAGCAGATGCAGGGGCCGGGCAGCGAAACATAATCAGATTAGTTCAAAATTAGATTTCATGTGCTGTGACGAGCGATACCAGTGAAAACGAATGACTCCCTCATTGCGTTTCACCATATCCACTCAAACAGGAAGCACTGCTGCTGGACCATTTAGTGTGTGTGTGTGTGTGTGTGTGTGTGTGTGTGTGTGTGTGTGTGTGTGTGTGTGTGTGTGTGTGTCTAATATTTCCTTACCCGGACAGTGTGGGCCTGTCCCAGCCGTACCGGATTGGCCAGCTTGACCTGGATCTGAGCACAGTGGAACGAGCCAAACACACCCACCACCTCCAGAAGACCATCGTCCAGGCTGCAGGGTGAGACAGGACAGATGGCGGCTTTTTTTAATAAAGACACATATACTGTACAAATGCATAAACAATGACTATAAATTCTGCCTTTTTTCAGATGGGCTTCTGATATTTCAGTGATGCGTTCACTGAGGCTCACAGTAAGGTTCCACTTTATGAGGAAAATTTGTTAAAAAGTTAGTGTATTTGGTTTGCCTTTCTGATCCTTTCATTATAATAATAATGATAATAATTAAGAAAATGTATATATACAATATGTTCAAGATTTTTTTATTGGACATTGAACTGAATGCAAAGCCAAAGAATAATAGTTAGATTTTCTATTTCACCCATCAAAAACAAGAAATCCAATGCAATCTTTCACAATGTTACAATAGGTTACACTTGGATAGATCAAAAAATATTGAATAATTGTAGGAACAGCTCATTAGTTAAGATTGAACGGTACTGCTTTGTCTTTAGGTATTTATCAGATTATCAAATCCTGAGCATACATATTCTCAACCTGTGCTTATTTGTAAAGCATCTGTTTACACAAAGTAAAAGAGTTTAATATCGCCGAACAGGATGATGAAATTATGCCAGTGCTGGTCTTACCGTGTGGGGGGGCAGGGTTCATCCCCCATTCCCTCCCAGAGTCTGCAGCCTCCGCCCCAGTAACCAATGTTGCAAACTATGATGCCTTCCAGACTGGGCAGCGCCACCCTCTCCCCATCCAGCTCCAACTGCAACACACACACACACACACACACACACACACACACACACACACACACACACACACACACACACACACACACACACACACACACACACACACACACACACACACACACACACACTAAAGTGTCAATAGCAGAGATAGTCCCCAGATATATATCTTTCACTGTCATTCTAGTTTTGTTTTATTTTCTAATTTTGAGATTTTAAGTTTATATTTATGTTATTTTAATTTATACTCTTTTTCATTTCCACATTATTTGCAATGACTTGTTTACATGCTGCTGTGACGAAGAAAAACTCCCAAATTGGGATCAATAAAGTAAATCCTATATTATGGCATGGCATAGCATAGCATAGCATAGCATCACAAACTGGAAGAGAAGAAATAAAGGGCTAGAGGATTATGTACTAAATGCCATAAATTTGTTTTTTAGTCATTTGGCACTTCTGGTTCCCTCGTTTCAAAGTCAATGGGGTTTTAAACAATCAAAAGTTGTTCTTCTCAGATAAACGCAGCTGCAGTATGGCATTGGGGAGACGGAGATAAAGACATCAAACACAGTCCTACAGTTGGAATCGAACCCGGGACGCTGCAGCTAAGTGTCATGCTGTGTCACCATTCAGAGCCACTTCCCAAGCCATTCCATTTTTAAAGATTAAAGAGAGCTAGGCTGCCCCGCCATTTCTATTTTCACCCCTGTTTCACAGCCATGTTAAAGCATTTCTTATAACTGCTTGTTGAGAGGCAGATATCCTCCTGATGAAGAATTGAGGCCATTAGTAAGTGATCCTCAGCCAAGAACATCAGAAATAACGAAACATTGTTTGAGTCTGTGCGATTGTCCTTTTGAACTGCACAGGCTAAGAGACCATGAACATGACGACCCACATGCACAAAGCTACTATACCTCAATCCTCTTATCCAGATCCTTACATTCCTGCACTAAACAATCTTTGGTGCCATACAGGAAATATACAGTCTGGGGAGGAACACACAGACAGAAAGGTAGGCATTAGTATGATCACTGTGACTGAGACAGAAGCATATTCAGGGGCAATGCAATTCCATATAATGACGAACCTTGTTGACGATGCGGCTGGAGAAGAAGGAAGGAGTTTTCTCGCGGTGTGTGTGGAAGTTGAGCGCCATCAAAGCGTCGGGCCCCACTGAGAAGTAGTTGTTCATGGACAGAACCTGAGGAGTGAAGTTTCATATGTGAGGGCCTCAATCACACTACATATCTGGAAGTGAGGTAAGAGTTCAAACTCACCTTTGGCTTCCGAAAGTACAGGCCTTTTGAAGCCACCTGCACTTTCCACCTGAGAGTAGACAGAGCATTAGCAAGGATTTCATAAATACAGATGGACACAATTTTAGTGGAGGAATTGTGAATCTTTTTTAAAGTAATAAAGATGCCTTTAAAGGTAGTCGAAAAAATACCAGAATTAGCTTTCCCATGATGTGCCTGTTATTGAACTTGCCCCCTATTTCATGTGTAATAAGTGTGCAATACCAATATCACTTAAAATAATGACTGTAATGCTCATCTCAGGTTCTCATTATCAACATTCTTAGAAATACTAATACTTCATTGTATGTGTTGTATTTTAAACATGTTTACATATGTATTTTTACATTGTAATACCAAATGCACATTTTTTTGTTAATCTTTTATTGCACTTGTTACTTTAACTTCTCTTTTTGGGTATTCTTAGGAAGACTGTCACAAATCCAAATCTCCCCAGAGATAAATAACTTTTTCTGATCCTGATTGATTCTAATACATTCCTCAGTGATGGGATAGTGATGTAGGAGGTACAAAACAGAAAACATTGACTTTAATTTAATGTATGATGTCAACACATTTCACATAACTTTATTAGGTTAGTTGAAAGCAATAATATTAAGTTTAAATAAAACATATTAGGTTCAACTTAATATTATTGCCTTCCACTAATCCAATACAGTTATGTGAAATTTGATGACATAATACATTAAATGAAAGTCAACGCTTCAGTTTTTTCCCTGTAGAGTTCTTACATTCAGTGCCTACATGTACCAGGATGCATTGCGCTCAAGCTTCTTACACAGAGAATTCCTGCCAGGACCATCCTCCTGCAGGGCCACTTCTAATAAAATAGTGTTTATGCTGATCATTGTTATCACAGTGCGGGACACTTGACTGACCCACCTGTCCATTTTGACCACCTCGGCATCAAGGATGTTCCGGAGAACCTGTTCCACGGGGATCTCTCCGGCATACCCCGCACCCCACCCTAGAGTGTTGGAGAGGTCATTTCCTGTCCCCAGAGGAAGGATGGTCACCCGTGGCATAAACTGGTCTTGACCCTGACAAAGAGAAGTATTGGAACAAATTCAAAGGCTGTATTGTCATCTGCACAGGAGCTACAGTGTAGTTATACAATGAAAAACGTTTTTATTTAGTTTTCAGGTCAAATAAGATTGTCTTCCATCTGCTCCTTTACATCATGGGCTATAAAAACTGCGTAAAAAAGATACATGTTTTGTTTTATAATAATTGCCATGTGCGGAATAAACGCATGAATGAATAAAACAATAAAATAAACTATAAAAATAGTGCATGAAGAAATGTAGAATAGAGTAGTGCAAGAAACGTATGTCACTATACATATGCCACATCAAATATCCATAAATAAAAAGCTAGAAACCCCTCCCACCTTCAGCTTCATGGTATCAATGGCATCCAGCACCCAGCCCACCGTGCCATCCCCCCCACACACCAGCACCCGGACGCTGCCGGGGGGCAGCAGGGTGCACAGCTGCAGGGCTTTGGAGGGGGTCAGCTCAGACAGGTCGAACACCTGGAGAGGAGACAGGTTGGAATCATGATTTGAGTAGAATTTAAATCTAGACTCATCACCAGGCTTTTAAAACAAAGGATGGCATACAAAAGGAGAAAGGAATATTTTCACCCAAAATGACCATTTGTATATCCGTTCGTCACAGTGTGTTACCTTGAATCCTTAAAGAAAACTTTTCTTGCATGCCACCAGGGATAACGAAAAAACAAATCCAAAGAAAAGTCTTGATGAATTGAAGTAAATTACTCACATTACTCTGAAATCTCACTTGGTTTTTAGACTTGCATGGATTGTTTATGCAGAAATGTATAAGTGTATATAAGTGTATGGAGAATAGTAAGGTTATTAATGAAACTACTTTTTTTTGTAAGTTGGGAGCATACCACTGAAAAACTGAGACCTGAACTATAATGCACCACTTGTGTCAGTTTGTAAACAGGTATTTTTGGATTCTTTTTTAGCTGCTGAGGCATGCAAGGACAATTATGACTTGTTTTTTAAAGAAATCAAGGCAACAAGTGGCGTGTAATTAATATACAGATGGGTGTTTCAGTGGAGAACAATTCCTTTAAATTGTGCTGTCTAACTGAGAGAAAGAGAGAGTCTGACCTGCACAGGATTCAGAACAGAGCGAAATTCTCCCAGCAGAGCCTCCCCCATGTTGTTACCGCTGCGTGTGTTAGCCAAGACCAACACTGGAGTCCAGCCACTGCCACAGGAAGATGCCAGCTGCAGAAACACACAAAAAAAACACACACACACAATTGCTTAAAACAGCTCCAGGACACCACCAGAACCCACAGCCTGAGCACAGTGTCCCTGCAGCACCTTGCTGTACTCCTCAGGCTGTCTGCGGCGGAGCTTGTTGACTTGGTACAGGTAGTGAGGAGGGATGATGAGGCTGTGGAACTCTCCCAGCTCACACTGGTCTGAGTCCGGGAGGTTTTCAATGCAGTCATCGTGCACTGTGTTCTGACACCACACACACCTGGAGTGAGGAGGACACGAAGCAATAAGAAAAAACAAAACATTACACAAAAGTGTGGCGGAGGAAACAGAACCCTGAAAGTTTCCCAGCTGCAGAGATGCAGGCCTGACCCTGACCACATTAGGATTAGCAGAATCATTTGTCAGACAAAATTAGATTAAGCATGCATGTGCCCTGCTAGCATAGAGAGCAGCAGAGTTCCATTAGAGGAAATTAAAGACAGATTAAAAGGAAATATTGTTGCTTCACCATATGCTATGACAGCCTTAGAAGGGCAGAAGGGAAGCAGCCTTTTTATACCGATATACAGGCATGTCAGTGTCTCTTTGTCGGAGCAAAACGAGCAAACTGCATGTATTTTACGCACACACAGCTGCAGATGTACACTTGAGTGGGCCTCATACAGTTGCACCACATACGCTACCTGAAGTCGCAGAGCTTCGGCTGGGTGCCACACTGCTGTTTGCACACCGCACAGTAGCTGGCGAGGGGGACGTTTCCTCGCACCCAGCGGTGCTCCATGGCTCCGCCGGGGCCGCAGGGGGCCATGATCTCCTTGCACAGCAGGATGCGGTCGGCCCGGCGCAGGCACTGCTCGTCTGCGCATACCCCGCAGCAGTCGCAGAAAGCCCCCTGCAGGATGTGCTGCGAGCAGATGCAGCAGTAGGTGGGCTTGTTGAACAGGTCTGTGTAGTGCCAGCCGTGCTTGCTCTTACGGAAGAAATCCTTCATGTGCGTTTTCCGCTTGGAGCGTTGCGCGCTGCACCACAGCGTGATGATGACCGGGACGATGACAGCCAGAGAAGTCCAGAAGAGCAGCGTCCACTCCTCCCGGGAGCCGCAGTCGTCCGGCACCTCGTCTCCCTCCTTGTACATCGCTGCTGGTCGGTAGTGACGAGTGATGCTAAACAGCGGAAATCAGTCTATGTAAACAACAGAGAGGGTAGGCGTCGCGCGCAACCTTCTCCCCGCGACACGCATGTTCACAGACACTCACAAACGGCTGCCACTGATATCAGCTCCGATTTAACACGGTTTCTGGAGAACTAGCTATAAACAAGAAGACGGTGATGTGACGTTGGGCCAATGAGCTACCTTAGCTTCAGAGAGTGTTTAACTGTCAAGATGACTCCCTGCACCAACAGGGAAAACGCACATGAGTACAACAGTGTGCCCTAGTTCAGACAGTTGACATGCACACAACCACATCCATGCATTCAGCAGTGATGGCAGGAGTACTCAATGTAATCTTTCTACTGGAGGAAAATGAACAAAATTATTCTCCATTACACGTGAAAGTCTTGTATTTTAAGTAGCAATATATATGAGAAAAAGCAACCAAATGAACTAAGAGTACCAAAAGGTTTGATTTCTCACTGAATGGCCTCATCAGTGCTGGAGAAGTAGGGGAAACAGGGTTGAAATTGACTGTCAAATACAGGGCAGAGCCTCACCTGTCACACCAATGTAACGTTAAAAAAAACGTAAGAAAAATATAATAATAAGAACAAAAAATGTCTCCACTGATCTGTGTTGTAAATGTGATTTCTCTATGATTCCAATCGCTTTTTATGGTCAAAATCGGCAAATTTGCCGAGCTCTGCTACAACTTCATGGGAGCGATGATAAGTGAGGCAGGGACGAGCTCTGCCTCACCTTACCCCACAAAAACTGGTTGGAGCGAAGTCACTAAGGGCATGCCTGTTACCATCTCACTGTAGGTCACAAATGTAATGTTTGTAGATCCCTTTATTACATGTGTCCTCGCCATCCATAGTCTCTAAAGAATGTATTTCACGTAGCCTATATATGATATTTAGGCTCGCTGGTCTCATCATACAACCGCAATGGAAGGACACTCCTCTGAGAAAATGCACTGCGGCTACAACTCCATTTAATTGTTTTAAAACTCAAACTCAATAAAGAGGACATCAACAGCAAAGTTATTGACATCTTTGTCCAGAAGGACAGGATAATGGACTTAATTTATAAGCAAAGGTAAGGCAATGCAATATTTTCATTTGTGTTGAATGTATGAATAGCGGCAGTAAAACATTTTTTGTAATATACTATCTGTGCCTCCCCAGGCATTGTCCTCAATGCACGTCACTGGTGCACTGGTGACGACCCAGTGTTTGTATATTTGTCAAAGGGTCATTGTCATAGACGATAGGGGTGTCACTGCAGTTTTGTAAAAAGGAATCATTTAAAATCTTTATTTTAAAAGAAACTGCATCAGTCAAATAAACTTAGAGTAAAATTGTTTCCTTTGAAATGGAGTGGAGAAGGGGATATTTCAGAATGCATCAGTGATTAAGTAAATGTAGCTACTTGTAGGTTAGTATGGTTTACAGACAAATGTTCTGCAGGTATGCCTTTATGTTTCAAAGAATGAAATCAGACATAGACACAATACATGGACTATAGACCTCCAGCAATTTCAACAAAACGTAGGCTTACAAACTAAATGTCACTTTTATATTTCTATACTCTATACTGGATTCCTGTTTACTGGCTGACTTCTGAGCGAACGCGGAAGACAACACGGATAACCTCTCGTCTTTTATATCCTCTCTGATCCTGACCTCCTGATGTGCATCCTGCTGCCCAACATCGCGCATGCGCTCTGAAGTGCATCGTCATTTCATAACGTTTGATAATCACAGTGAGGAAACAAAAGCTTTTCGGTCATGCCTCAGGAATCAATCTGAGCTCCATTAGTGCGCACACTGCGCGAGACACAGGCAGCAAGATGCGGAAGCAGATCAGTGACGCACAATGACGTCTCCCTTCAGACGTCACTGACAGTGCTCCGATCCAGCATAGGAGGAATAAATAAATAAACACACTAAAACATTGTAGGGGGATACATAGGCAGGAATGTGATTAAAACTGTTACAAATACAGCAATACAAATCATTTGGGTGACATTTTGAAACTAGGCTACATAACATATGTATGATCCTTTGGAAAAGTGCGATGAAAATAATTACACAAACAAAAGATACAAAGAGTGTGGAGTAATGATTCTGGATATGCGTTTGAAATGTTGCCTCGAAGCTTCCATGAATCCCAGTGCAACCATAAGCCTACTCATATTTAAATCTAGGAAAGGACTTTAATTTCATAGATTTTTTTGTATTTGTTGGAAAAACATTATTTATATCCTGACAAAAAAAATCTATGAATCAAAAGTTCTGACAAAAAAAACCCAATACAATTTGGATCCACAAGACAGCTGTGTGTATTATTCATTAAGCTTATGTCAGCTGCACATGTGAAGAGAGATTAGGTAGTGTTGCCATGGAAGCACTTCAATGTGTAGCTATTTGGGGAGGGACTTTGCAAGAAGGTCAATTATTTCAATACATCATAAAAAGGCAAATAAACAACAGTGTTCTTAACATTGGTTCAAAACTGGGGGCATTACAGAAAAAACAGTGGTCATTCAGGAACTCAAGTTGTACAATTTGTACAAAAGCTACAATTTTTTATGAATTGTTATTCCCAAGTTTGTCTGAAGGTGCCCACCACAGTTTGAAAGTGTGTTACTTCATGGTAATCAAATTAATCACAACTTTATTATAATGTAGGACTAAAACTGAGGCTCAGGCTCCCCTCAAGAAGCATGGTTACTTATATAGGAGTTTATTATTTGTAGGCCTAAATGTTGTTTTTAAGTGGTGCAATTAACCCCAAAATGAGATGGAATATCCCAAACCAACTGGCAGGCCGTGAAACTGGAGCTTCTGGCGCCGTTCAGTTACTTGCCTGGCCTGGTGGTAATTCAGCCTTGACAGGAATTAAAAAGACCTTCTAACAAAAATATTTGGTTAAATAGATTGACGGATGGATGGATAAACAGGCAGATATCACATTTGAAAGAGCATCTGTATAGTTTACTTTTTCCTTATACTTCATCTACAAATGTGAAATATTTTTATCACATTAACATTTTAACTTGATTTACTGTAGCCTATTTAATACCTGGCCATTTCTCAAAGGGTTCATTACATCGTTGAAAAGGTCTCCTGTCTCTACATGGCTGTTTCCATCGCCATCTAGTGGAGAGTCTCTCACATTTTACAATACAGATATTTAAAGGGAGATTTCTCCAAATCAGTTTTCTTCTCATAAACTAAAATATCTCACTTCAGTATTTCATACCCAACCTTTCCAGTTTCATTCTCAGCTTTATTCTGAAGCTTTTTTCAGAGGGCTTTGTTCACATATGATCCATAGCCTTATATTCCAGTTATTCCTAAAAACGGTGTGCTTTTTTTATGGCAGTTTATGACATAGTGATAAAAGGATATATCACATATTCCCTTTGTAAAAAGCTTTGACCCCAATATGTCAAAAATATAGCAAGAATTCTGAACCTTATCCAATGTTCTGATGCTGTTCCGGAAATGTATGCAAATTAGAACTTATTATCTAAAATAATGCCTCATTTTTATATAACAATTCAGAAAACGTACATGTTTCATGGTGATATAGGTGTTTTTCTTTACGCTTTACACCTATAATGTCTCCCATTAAGAGTTGTACGTGGAAATAAGTAAATATATCCTCGTTAATGGTGATTTGTTTTAAATATCTCCTCAGTAACATGAGCAGGTCTGTGACAGTCTTTATGTGACGTGCAGTAGGAGGAGAATTTCCCCTTTCACCCCCTCTGGACTCTAGTCAGGACCTCATTTCAGAGAAGGTTCAGAAGCAGAAACAAGAACAAGAACAAGAACAAGAACAAGAACAAGAACAAGAACAAGAACAAGAACAAGAACAAGAACAAGAACATGAAGAAGCTGGTGGTGTTTCTGCTCTGCATGGTCCTGCTGACCCTCTACACAGGTAGGAAACTCTCAGGGATTTACCTTGAGGGTGCAGTAGCCTGTCATGATAAATTATGGGAGACATCCAAATTGAAACAAAACCCTTTTTCTCAACAGAGAGGAAATTAGTTTTAGGGACACATTTTTCAAACTGAGCTTCAAACACATATACAAAACCTATCCAAAGTGAACTAAAATCTGCTGTTGAACATGTTATAGTATGTGCATGATTTTTTTCTTTTTTTAATGTGCACTCTGAATTCAGGATGACGGTTAGTGCTGCTGGCACTGAATAATAGAAGTTTGAACACCCTGAAGAAGAAGTCTTTTATGCCCACCTGAAAAACATATTGAGTTCATATGCCTGCAGATGACTAAAGAAGGTGTAACCATAACAGAAAATGGTGATCTCATTCATCAAACAGTTTAGATTCTGAATTTAGTGCATCTTTCTTTCTTGGTAGTGTGATGTGAAGACAGGCCAATGGAACGCCATATGATTTTTGCACAAGTGCATTATGAACAGTGGATTTAATTTCAGCATGCATTCTTGCGTTGAACACAAAGTGCACAAATGTTAATGAAGTAGCTGGAGAATGTGTGTGAGTGTTTTGCCACGTCACGGTGAGGGCCCGTGCAGCAGCAGCAGCTCCAGCCTCGTGTTGACAGAGCTGGGTTCATTCACAGCAGCTCCCTGGCAGGAGAGTCTTCAGGGTCACGTGTTGCATGGACCCGACTCCCCGGGGAGCGAGGAGGATGAATGGGCACTTTGTTACCTTCCACCAACCATACAGGCCTGCGTTAGAGAGAGAGACAGAGAGCCCTCACTCAGGAGCCAAAGTGTGTGTGTGTGTGTGTGTGTGTGTGTGTGTGTGTGTGTGTGTGTGTGTGTGTGTGTGTGTGTGTGTGTGTGTGTGTGTTTGAGCAGCTCTTTTGGGTCAGCCACAGCTCACAGCGGATAGTAGAGTTCATGGCTCTGAACACAGCGCCAATGTTAGTGTGATCAGCCAATTCACAGCAAACAACTGGGGTAGTCCACACACTCACACTTACTTACAGTCTACAAAATTATTTTTAGGGCTGCAACAAACAAGTATTTCCATTATGGATAGCTCATTAATATCCATCCCAGTTTCTCAAAGTTCAAGGTGATATCTTATTTAAAACTGTAATAGTGTTATTGTGTTAGCCCAGACCCAAAGATATTCACTTTCACATAAAATTGAACACAGAAAAGAACACTATCTCCATAGCTGTGAGACTGGAACAGCATTTTCTTCCATTTGCCAGAAATGAAGATGAATCAACACAAGAGTAAACTTTTAATCTCTTTGTAGTCAAACTCTCCTCTCTCTCTCCCTTAGATGCCAACCCAATCATCAAGGAGAGCTTTGCTAAGCAGCTGCTCCGCAGCAAGAGGCAGGCCGGCTACCCCGACGAGCCCATGAGGGTAATTCTATTTTAACCTTCCATTCATAAGCACTTTATGAACAATTAATGAATTGCCTCTGCAATCATAAAGA
This sequence comes from Eleginops maclovinus, assembly GCF_036324505.1. Taxonomy (NCBI): domain Eukaryota; kingdom Metazoa; phylum Chordata; class Actinopteri; order Perciformes; family Eleginopidae; genus Eleginops; species Eleginops maclovinus. Next base: position 24,399,503 of record NC_086353.1, on the reverse strand, counting down.
AGTTTTAGGTGTTTGTTAATGTTTTTGTTTTTTGTGATATTTCCTCACATGAAACATCCATTCCTGTTTGTGTAACAGTAAATGATGCTGAGAACACTAAACACATACGAATCATGGTGTTATTTCATAATAGTAGCTTTTTTAATTGTATACCAATCTCATAAGAAATATAGTATTTAGCTGCAACATCATTCATATCATTGAGCATTCATTTTGTGTCGGGATGTGATAAACAATGTAAATCCACATCTTCTCATACGAGTCACGAGTATTATAACCCATTTATTAGGGAATTACATTCTGTGTATTAGTATCTTTCAAAAAAACACCATTTCAAAAGTTGTTTATGTTTTGGAAATTGGTGATACCTTTCTAAGTATCAGAGTTAATCTAGCCAGCCCGCGATGAATGCCAGCAAGGCCATAACAGTGCCTCTCCCTGCGTCATGCGGTGGACCACGGGTGCCCAAACTACAGCTCGGGGGCCAACTGCGGCCTGTGGTCCATTTTTTAATTGGCCTGCAGCAAATTCTAAAAGTATAATGGAATATAGCCCACACACTAAGCTTGTGCTTTTCTTATATTGTCCTTCTCAAATATATATAATATATTAATCAGTATTCATTTGTTAATAATCCCAATTTTCCAATAACTTCTGTCAATAAAATTGAAAGCATTTTCTTACAAATCTTTTACCAATTACTTATTTGCATAATGAGCTTGAAATATACATATAAAAATATATATATTTGAAATAGTTGTTCACTTGAGTTTGTTCTTTCTTTACCCTATTACATCTTAAACCCTTCTTTTTACAAATTAGAATATTTGCACCCAAGATAGATGATGAGTTCTATAAAATTCTATTTACTATTTCCATAGTATTAAGACCGACTTTTTTTATTCAAAAACTAAAATATTGTTTCCAGCATATATGTAAGGATTTGTATATTGCCTGTAGAGTGAGTCTTTTGCTTTTAATACTTAATGCATTTTCCTGATTACTTACTTTTACTTAGCATTTCCAAAACAGGACTTTAAGTTGTAACACAAAGTAGTGTTTTTACAGTGTGTTATGAGTAATTTGACTAAGTATAGGACATGACTACTCCGTTCACCATGATCTATAAAGGAATCTATCTCCATCCGTTTGTGCATTGTAATGCTTTGAATGCATCCATTCATCATTGTACAAGTCCCTGCATGTTAAGCTTCCCTCCTCTCTGTAATCTCACTCTCTCTGTTGTGCTGTTATTGTGCGGCGCTGCTGTGATGCAGAAACAAGCGCAGAGGAATACAAAGTTCTGAGTCAGCGCTGATTCCCCCTTTAAACATTCAGTTTCCTTTATGCAAATGTTCAGATCAACAGTTCCTCATGTTTCTCATCTGCTGGTACCTCCACCCTCACCACCCTGTTACTCCCCCTCCCACCCCAGGAGCATATGCTCCACATGCAGGTTCTGGATCAGAGGGCCCAGGAGACCAGCATGGAGAACTGGCTGAACCCTCACTGCTACCCCCGCTGTGACAGGAACTACGGACACCCCCACTGATCACGGTGATGATAGCAGAGAGCTGCAAACATGAATGCAACACTGACTGTGTACATAAACACACCATAACCATCAGCTGCCCTATCAAATAATGGGACTTTTTGACGTTTCCAAAGTAGAAACGATCACATATTGCATCACTGTAGGAGTACAAGTCCTTAAATTCATCTACAACATAATCTCTTTTTTGCCTTTCCCTGTTTTGTATATTACTGATTCCTCACTGCTGGTGTGTTATTTCACATCCTGTTGTTTTGTCATTTATCACACAGCAGGAAACCTCAGAAACCCCTGTCAGGCTTACAGTATGGCATGTAATCATTAAAACAGTCAGTTATCTTGTTTTAATCATTTAAAACTTTCTTAAAGTAAACTGTTTTCCATTGTTACCAGACAACTACAGTACAAACAGAAAAATGTGTGTGTGATCCTTTTTAAGATTTCAGTTTACAAAGAAAAGAAAAGTTGCTGTTTGATATGCATGCTGTTTAGAGTTTGAATGCAACTAAATATGTAACGTGTTTTAACTTTTCTTTTTCTTTCTCCCTAAACAGAAAAGGACCAGAGGTGACAACATGACCAAGATGACAAATGAAGCTCTTGAAACAATGGATGTCTCTCTCTCTCTCTTTCCTGAAATGTGATCATGTAAAGAATAAATGGTCATTTATGTAATCATATTGTAATATGGCTGTGTAGTGTACTGTAGTGTTGAATGAAAACAAGGTTGTGTACCGTGTATCATCAGAATGGAAGGTTTTAATGCCATCACAAATATTAAAATGCATGCAACAACACTGGGTTACATGGTTGTGTTATTATTACCAAATTTGTATTATTTATTTATTTATTAAAAGTGGTGATTTGGAAGGCTACTTACTTTACCTTAAAGCCCACTCTTGTTATATATTGATATATTAGCCTATTAGGCATATGGTTCCAGGTATTAGTCGGTGACAGAAGGAATTCTCTGCGTCTAAATGAGGAGCGAATGACGTTTTCTTTGACAGCATTTTTGTTTATCCTCCCATGTTTGTTCTTCTAACTGAAGTTCAGTTTCACTTTTTGTGACGTACACGCTGTCTCTTAAATACAGGACCTGGCATGTTATAATGGGGGTCAGAGCACAACAGGTGGAACTATTTCTTTAGGTCTATCACCGCCGCACAAAGAGAGAGCGCTTGTTTCGGGTTAAGATGTGGTCCCAGGCATCTGAGGTATGTTTAGGCTTATTATATTTAGATCGAATGAGTCCTGAATGAAAAGTCAAAGGTGCAGGTCCTTCGGGCTGCATGATGCCTGTAGAAAATATAATAAGATACTCTGTTAAAACTCCATCTGCATAACAGCTTAGGCCATAACTGCGGTGGTGTGTGCGGCATATTAATATATAGAAATAATCATGAAACAAATGGTTAGTATTGCCGCTGATACTGAAATTTAATACACATGTGTTTAGAATGTAGCAGTTAGGGTCTATGAGTAATTAACTGGACTTGTTTCATTTGAATTCAAAGGCTATAATTTGAAGTGGCGTAAAGCAGACGTGAGAAGCACGAGGCAGTAACATTAAATATGCATAGCAGGTCTCTGGGTCAATGTCTGCTGTGCGTGTCTTTCTTTAGGCTAACCTGTTTATGAGCAGTGGATGCCGGCCCGCTGGTCGCAGTGAATACTTCAGGTTACAGTTTTCCTCCAAGCCTGAGGCCATTTACTTCGCAGCTCCGTAGGCCTTTATTGAGCTCGCAGGAATTTAAAATAACGCATTTTTCATAATTCCACATTACCTCTGAGATAAATTGATGCCATTAAGTTATAAGAAACAGCCTTAACGATGTACATGGTTGCTTAAGGCCTTTTTGCGGAACAGTTTTGATAAATCCTTTAATTTATTCAGGCCTTTAAATGATTCTAAAAAACACGTCGAAGCGCCGGAGTTACAGGGTAATACAAACTGACAGTAAAACACAACGAAATGAGAAAATTCAAAGTATTTATTGCAAAGCGACTATAAAGCCAAATGACACCAACTTTGATATTATCTTCTGACAATAAAGCTTTATGAACGTTTTCTATGAAAATGTAAAATATACCATGTTAATGGAAAAAGATATTTTAACACTTGGGAAAACTCCTGTGTTGAATTTATTTGTTAGGTATACAATTAGAAATGTTAGAGACATTACAAAATTCGGTCTTTGAATACAACAAAAACGGATTAAATCTTAATACTTTTGAATTCAAAGTGCTTGAGTACATTTTTAAATATGAACCCCATTGAATTAAACAGGTTTTTTTTCAGTCAAATCGGTTCAAATTATAGAGAAATATTCAATCCCTCAATGATCATATTTGCTTGAACGTTTGAGAATGAAAAAAATACATTCTACAATTCAAAATAGAGGAATTCAGAAACTCTGTACATAAGTAGCCAGCTGCAAAGGCAACACACAACTCATTCATGTTAACCAATACAAGATGTGAAATAACCTTCATTTGATTTGGTCAATTCATAAAACAGATGTTCAAATGTATAATATATACATATGCACATTAAGTAATTAGCTTTTTTACAGTACATACAATAAGGGCTTTGCCTAATATTCACACTATGTCCTAGAACTTTCAGGAGGATTCTGGTGCAAAACAAAGCGTGGCACAAACAAATCCATCATCTTTTATCTTTGAAGAAGCCTTTCGAAGTGCTGCTCTCCTTGATGGTGACGGTCAGGAAGTTGGTGGTCACATCCGTCACCATGACCTTCTCCACGTTGCCGACGGAGGGCCTCCACGTCACTTCCTCCAAGTCCAAGTCGAGTCTGGTTGGGGACGGCCTGTCCATGAAGTAAGGCTTCTCCATCTGTGGAGGCTCCACGGGGCGGCCCAAGCTCTGGCTCATTCTGGACTGGTGCTTGAAGGTTACAGGAGCCAGGTAGCCGGAGCTGTCCTTAGTCCTGTGAGAGTCTGTTCTGTGGGGGTGCAGGCTGCGCTCTGAGTAGAGCTGATTGAAGGAGCTTCCCCCAGACATCCCCCGGTTGAATGAGTGGTGATGATGATGATGATGGTGGTGATGGTGGCGTTTATGAATTTCTGGATGACTATGAGTCACTTTGACCAGCCTCATATCTTCACCCCCCTGGAGTTTAGCTAGTTTAAGCGGGAGGTGGCTCCCCTGCTCCTCAGCTCTCCTCTTGTGGGGTTCAAAGACCGCAGGGCTGCAGCTACCGTCCCTGAAGCGGAGTTTGGGCTTAGGGCCTCTTTTTTTGGGGAGGTGGATGAGTTTGTCTGGACCAGTTATATGAAAGGAGGGCTGCCGGTACTCGCGGGAGGTCAGCTCTGGTGGTCGGACGCGCATGCTTTCTCCCCGGTTTACTGTGCTGGGTGGGAAGATAGTGGGAAGAACTGCTCTCAGGCCCTCTCTGGCCCTGGGAGTGACGACCGGCTCTGGGGTTGGGTAGGTGATGTGCATTCCTCGGACTGCGTCACCCCTGAACTCATAGGACTTGGCCTTGATTTTAGCCTGAGCCTGTTGAAGTTAAGAAAATGAGAGGGAAATCATTATTTCATAAAAAAATGTAAAAAACATAATTCCACTCCTCATTTTTATTTCTTAGTAGACTTAACAAGCCTTTTCCCGAGCAGGTATTAAGAAGTGTATCATTAGGACCACCACAGTGTGGCATGCCAGGGCCTTGGAACCTGAGCAGCCATATGGAATTCAGCCTTTCATTTTATTACTCACACCTGTGTTGTTCCTACTGTTACATGTCAAAATGTGTTCTATGAAAAAACCTGTTGATTGTTTAAATAACACCCTGACACTGGACACACCTTTTTAATGTATAAATAACATTTTTAAGTGTGAAAATGAGTAGTTGCAAACATAACTAATGGGCTACTGCATTATCATTTACATCAACAGGCGGTTCCTGTCAGGCAAAAGTATTTATGAGTGAATCTCTACTTATAAAAACCTCCAACAACGATTCTGGTTTTTAGTTCAATATCAACTGTCGGTCATTAGGCTATGGTCCCGGTTCGTTGTCCTTACAAGCTGAAACTCTTGCTGACTGCACCAGGCTATTCTCAACGACGATTTAATTCAAACATAGGGAAGTAGCCTGCATTTTATGTATCTACATTTAATACCTGTTATTGGTCTAATTTTAAAAAATCATACAGTTGGAGATAAATAACGTAAAGAAGGCGGCAGCTTGCAAACAGGAATTGTTAGCTTTAAAGTATATGTCAACAGCTTCCCATTCGCTAGTACACAAGCTGCATATAACCATCATTAATAAGCCTTGCATTTGGAGGAATGCAATGAGGCCGAAACGAAACAGCCTGCTGGGTTTACCTTGAGCAGGAAAGTCTTGGGCTTTGGTCCTCTCTTTTTGGGCCCGAAGAGCTCCCTTTCACGCTCCCTGTGGAAAATAGACAGACGCCCATTTTGAGTGTCACGGGAGCAAAGTGAACCGAGGTCACCGTATATTAATCGGACTACATTCACTGGCTGTGTGCCCAGACATCTTAAAGTTACCTCTCTTCAAAAGCGACAAACAGGCGCGAGTCCAGAATATTCTCCTCGGGTTCCCACGTGCTGTATCTGGGAACAAGAGCCTGAAGTTAAAATGAGGAAACGACCGCTGACACACTGTGGGGATGACCATTGCGTTAGCCTACGAGCTAAACATCTCCATCGTGCTATAACGCTGCTCCTCAGTTTTAATCCGTGACTGTCTCGCTATCTGTGGCGAGCTAACGACAGTCACAGCCGAGGGAGTACAGCACAGTACAGACTAGAGAGTACAGGCAGAGACAGCAGACAGCAGACATAATGTAGGACTTACTTGGGAGACCAACCCTTCCATTTCACAAGGTATTCAATCCGACCCTGCATGCCATCAGAAACAAACAGAAATTAGTTCATTAGCTTGCAGGGCAACAGTAGTATTATATAGCGGTGTTGGTGCATTATATTTAACGCTGTGGGAGAAAAGAGCACGTCACATTTCGCGCCTACCTTCCTTATCCTCCGTTTGATGATAGACTCGGCGGCAAACACCCTCTCCCCGACAGCAGACAGCTCCATGTTTACTCCAGTGCTACCTACCGTTAGCTCAGTGGACGCTATCGTTAGCAGAGCAGATATTTTTCTCCAGTCCCAGCCACTCTGAATTCCCGACAGACCATAATACTCCCTTACTGAATGGACGTCAGCGCAATTTTTTACTGCGTTGCTAAGGAACCACAGTCGGTGGAACCTCAAGAAGAACGCCCATTGGTCCAGCCGTTGCTACGTGCTCGGGTTGCTAAGTGAGGGGGAGGAGCTTGCGCCTGTGAATTCTTTCGGGGGGAAATGGAGGCTTTTTTTCCCCCCGCGCGGGGAGTGAATCATTTCGCTCAAGTTATGTGTGATATTCAAATATGAGCGTGGTATCAAACGTTGTTTGGTTATTATGCACAGGAAAGTATCTTCAAAAACATAGAAAACCAGGAAATAACTGTGCCGTTCGATGACTGCGAAGAGAGACGGAGACATGTTAGCTATGCATCTATTTGATAATGCAGTACAACTTGGCTTGCATACGTTATTAAAGGAATATTAAGCATTAAGCACTGTGGCTGTGTTACCCCTGCCCGCATTTGTTTTGTCTGTTCTCGTTGTCTCAGGCCGAGCAGAGGATCAATGCACTCTTCCTGCCAGGCTAAATTATTGGCTGTTTGTGTTCATATTATTTCATCTAACAACCCATTAGGTTAAGTTAGACTGCACAGTCTTATGGGATAGCGTATGTATTCTTTTTAATGATGCATTGCTATTTCTAAATATCTCCGCGTTCGATGACATTCAAATCAAAGCCGTCATCCATGTTTTACAGAGGGGGAGTTAGTGTAGTGCTCACTGCTCGATTATATGTTTTAAATGGAAATCGGATGAAATGTCCGTCCTTGTGATATCTGTCCCTCATCATTGTGAAAGACGTTAACTGACTTTAATTTATAAAGTGTAAGGAAAACGAAAGATGATGTCATAACCCAGAATTAATCAATAACAGATCAGATGATGCATGTATATGTCTGGCCAGCTTTTCATGTGTATGTACGTTATGGCAAATGTCCGACCACGGTTACCTGCCGCCTGTCTCTTTCCATTCTTCAATAAAACAAACATACAGGCCTCCTGGTCTGCTTCTATTCCTGCTAAACTATTCACATTTCTAAACATGTTCTGCTAATGAGATTACACAACAATAAATATCTGCGAATCCAAAATTAATCTGTTGTTTTTAATGCAACAGTTTATGCAACAAGAGAAACAGAATATATATACATTTTTAAATCAAGAGCAAAAGAATATAATTTTAAAGTCTCTAAAAAAAATCTAAAATGTTGACTTTCAATGAAACAAAATCCGATATACCAATCGTGACCTTATAGGTGACGGGCACTTTCTTATGAACAATGCAGTCTTCAATGCACAGGTCGATCGGTAGCCTATATTTATATTCTAAGAAATCTATAAATAAATAAAACGTTTTTCAAAGGGTAACAAAGGTACAATATAAACAATCAATGATATCATTTATTTCAATTGTTACAAACTAAATATGAATGTCTAATAATTCATAGGCGACAGAATAACTATCACTTTAATAAAAACAAAATTGAACAGGGCAAGAATATGTCAAATAATAAAAACTATAAAAATAAATGAGGCCTTATAAAACACAAGTCTGAATAGATATGACCATATATTGGTCAGACCTGATTGAAAAATGTATAGCTGGCCCCGTTAACGCCTATCCTTTTACTTTTCATTCATTATCTAAAATAATAAAATAAAAATAGCAAATACATTGTTCATGCAGCAGGAATATATGGCCTGATAACTGATAGCTGATTTTACCATACAATCATTTGGACTTTCTTCCTAACTTAATTTCCATGAAAAGGATAACAAATCATTTTCATATTTTAATCTAGAAACAAATAACTATAGACAGAAGAGATAATGGCACATATTTATCGAAATAAAGCAGCTTTAAAGCAATGCACAACAAATCGAATTAAATATTAAAGTACAATATTTGAAACATGTCTATTTAAATGAAATCTGCTCAGCTGGAAAAAAGTATTGAATGTGGATTTTAGCCACTGCGGCAATCATACAGTCTCTTAATACCAAAGTAGCCTTATACATTTAAACAGATGTTATTTTGAATAAAATATATAATATGCATTCTGAAATCGTTGTAAATTCGTCTGAATTAGAGCTATTGCGTAATCTGCAAACTGCACGTGAAAACAATATTCTACTCTTTTTGTTACAAATACTGTTGCAAAATGTATTTATTAAAGTCCCTTTCTTCTTATTTGTTTCTGAGGTTTAACTAAATTCATGCTATAGGCTACAAGCTCCATAGAGGTATATATATGCAAACAGTTAAAGGACGAGAGATACATATTCAGGTGTGTGTATGCTCAGCATTATTTGTGAATTTGTTTAGTGCTTGCACAATAACTGTTTGCCAAAAGAGAAACGACTGTTTTTCTTGTGTGTATGTTTTTTAGAGCTCACGCATTGCTGGACAGCTCAGAGAGGCAGATGTTTAACATGTTACAATTCTTCTCTGCACCGTTTGTATTGTTTTCATGTATAATGTATTAACATACGTGGCTATGTATTGCTTTAAGTTGATGCAGCTGTGTAGCAACATTACACAATATTTGTTTTCTCATTGATAATACACTATATCTTACATGTCAAAGCCATCTTTGCAAACATTTGATTTTATAAGGTATCAATATGAAGATTTCATGGGAATTTGTGGAGTTACATTATAATCTGTAAAGGCCAGCAGAGCCAATGCCACATTATTTATTTCTCAGTGCAGAGGCGCGTGCGTTTGACATGATTTTCTCTGCGATCCTAGCCCTTCTGTTTTCCTGTCAGATTGTTCAGCGCACTAACCAGCCCTCCGCAGACTCAGAGGAGATGGGCGCAGCTCACACTCTGGCTGCGATTGGTTTCGGCGCGCCTGCAGTGCAGCAGTGCTGCCGCCGATTCAACACCATTGGCTGGCTTGTATCCGGGCAAGACGCTGCTGCTGCTGGATCCTCCTGTGCAAAATACCCGGAGAGCCATAATACAGCACACAGGCAATCTGCATCATGCACATGGAGAGAAAGATGCTGAGAGGGTTAAGGCAGGTGGGGGCATTATCCAATAGGTTAGGTGCGGCGATGCTGAAATGAGAGCAGCCCAAAATGAATTTCTATGGCAACCGTCCCTGCCACTTTAAGGGTCCACACGCATTTAAATATGACAAGCAGCTGATGGAAAGGTGATACAGACTTCAGTTATGGTCTCATGTCATACAGAACATGCAGTTGGTTTGAACCGGGGGTTGTTTCGCTGAATCCCCCTTGCCATATCGAAAAGTAGATTTCATTTACATAAGCACCAGACAAGAAGGCTATTTAACAAACATGAATAATGAACACAGAACGCACACCTGTTCTGCACGCGCACTAATCTGTTTCGTAGATTTCGTCACATTTCTAATTCAAGTTAAACAGTGATATCTGGATAATATGACAACACGCAACACCTGCGTCTTTGCCCTTATTAAATCCTGGACAAGGATAAATGTTGGATGATTTGCAGTTTACTAACGTGTGTGTCACTAAACAGACACCGGCAGGTGAATATGCGTTTACCGATATGCTGACAATACAAAGGGAAATACAGGTTTTTGTAAAACGTTGTGACAGAAGAGGCCTACATAGTTCATGGATTTGTGTGTATACTTATGTGGTGCTTCTAAGACAGAGATCATCATGGGTGGATATATGTATTTAAAATAATTCATTCTTAGAGGAGTTTCATATCTCAAGACTTAAGTTCACTATATTAAGAATATTGTTTGCATGTATTTTAGCTCGAGTAGGCCTGAAGTCTGTTCTTGGATCCGTTCCTTCCAGTTTAAAACGACTGCAATGTATAATTAAAAACAGGGTGTTGAAAGTATTGTGTTTGTTACAAATGTTGTATTCAAGCCCCCGCCCTTATTGAACTGCTGTGACTTGATTTAGAAGTGTTTCCATGTACTGTGTGCACTTTGTATATCTCTGCTTACGGCTGTGCAGGCCTACTGAAGAAGTATGGAATACATATTTGGACCGACCCTTACATTATGTTCCTTTCAAGAAAGCCAGTCCTCTCTAAGACCCCCTGAATATATGTGTGAGTTTAAATGACCAGCACACTAAATGTAAGGGTCTGTCAGAGAGCTGTTGTTAGGCCTCACTTAACCGCCATGCCTACAGCGAGAATGAGGTTGCAGATAAGAGGAAGAGGAAAGAGGGTGGATCACCGACGACAGGAAGTGTTATTACAGCATTTTATACACTTCTTGTTTTATTTATGGGCTAACCTGACCAACTTGTTTGGAATTTGGCAGTTTTTGTAGCTTACACAAAAGCAAACGGACCTGATTTGGGATACTTAGAAGAAATTATGTCGTCTAAAATCCTGCGGGGTGTTTTACCGCCGGTGAAACATTGTAGCAGTTTTTGTCCCGCTGCAGCTGCAAGGTGTTTTAGAGACACGACTGGAGACGACAGGAAAGAGGTGGATGCAGTAGAGAGAGGACAGCCATTTTCTCTCTCGCTACTCACATCCACGCGCACAGAGAGCAGGTTTATTGGCGGGCTCCACGCGCAGGAAATGGTCGGGAGCTGCTGACTCGACCATTTCAATTGACATTGTATGTTTTTACAGCATCGGAAAGGCAAATATTATGTATTCCCCCTTTACACACACGGGTTTGCGTTCACATGCTAGTCTTTCGGAAGGTTTGTGCAGCAACAGAGCACGCATATCCTCACATTTAAGCGCCCTTCTGTTATTGAAAAAAAACCAGCAACTGTCTTCCTCATTATATGAGCGGCTGACATGTGAAACCGTGCAGGAAAAAGGGAAATAATATCCCACCTTATGTAATTTAAGCTGTATGTCAAGTAAGGAAATCCGCAGCCATCTGCTGTGCTGTTCAGCATGTCAGGAGGGTTTATTCAGGTAACATTAGGCATGAACAGCTGCCAGGTCACAATTATGAGCTTTAAATGACTGAAATCCTCTTTAAGAGCTCATATAAGTGTTTGTTAAACCATAACACGATTCCCAGCTCATAGTGGACACCACTCTGTTGGTCTCTGGTTTAATGAACAGCATTTAATAACAATTATTATCCTATCATCTCAATATCTTTCACTTTTTCTCAGAGGATAGAAGAACCAGATCTTATACTAACGTTAAGCACTAATACCACTTTGAAAATAATCAAGTAGGCCTACAAGTTAAAGTTGCAATTGTGGTTTTATCTGAATGAAACGAAAAATCGTTCTGTAAATCAACCAATTGATTAATCAGCAAATCATTTTAGCTGAATGCTACTTGTCGGCCTATATATTGTTAATAAAAAAAAATAAAAATTGGTATAAAAGTTATATGTTTTGTGTACACATTTCTCTGAAATGTAACTTATGCTGTCAGTTAAATGTAGAGTAAAATTAAACAGAGGCATTAAAGGAGATACTCAAGTACAAGTATCTCAAAAATGTGGGCAATACTTAAAATAATGATAGTAGTAAATACATTCAACCCCTGTACACCCCAAATCCAACTGTGGCATGTAATGTTCATTTTACCATGCTACTGTATCAATAATAATAATCAAAATTGTTATCCACTTCCAAGTAAAAGTAAAGGTGTCACCATAGCAGCAGTGAACCTGACCTGTCGCTATGCACACAAGGCAAATACTGGTCGGGCAGCCCATCTGAAAATAAACTCACTGCAGGCTCTGTAATAATCCTCACGGCCGCAGCCTGCACATACACTCACACACAGCCACAAATAGAGCCATGTACAGATTTAGAAACTTCTGAGGTAAGGATGGCCATTTAGGAGCAGCCGCCCTTTATGGTTAACATCTTTAGTTCTCGGTAGGAGGCCAAGGTCACATGTCAAGGTTTATAACCACGTTCTTAATATAGGAATATGTGCATAAAACAAGAAATACAATTCCATAACTTACTTGCAAACAATTTTATTATTGCAAAATGTATCATAGGAAGCCTTCATTTTTTAGTCAGCACACAAAACATCAAAAGTGCATCTGATAATCATTCTCACAGAGCTGCTCAACGCACCTCAGATCTCATACAGCTGGAAGGGATATGGAAATTAAACAAAAGTAGAGTGGGCATGTATGATGGGAGAGAACAGATGTGATTGTGATAAGAATGTGTGCTTTTACAAACTTTTAATGAGCGCAATGTAGCAAAAGTTACGCAAAATATGACACCAAGACAGGTCCATTCAGTTCCATACATAACTGTGTCTCCTCGGAACATGTGAGGGAGGCAGAGAACGGAAACATGAGAAAGTGAATCATAGAGCACCCAGCTGATGTTGTAATATATTGGATTACACATGTCAACTAACAGTGCTAACACAGATTTGTGACTGATATGGTTCAAGTGAAAAAAACGCCATTTTATTCAATGCACTGCTAGAAAACATTCAATAAATACAGTCACGGGGCTGGAGGTGATTTGTGCTCATCAGAACTGGAGATTCATGACTCAAAGAACCCTTTGAACAGATAGAAAAAAAAGCGTATATCAAACATTAACCATTTATAGTCTGTCATTTAAAACAAAGTTTCTTTCAGCTGGAAATCGCAGAAAGGCGCTTGGTTTTTCTGATCTGGTTGTTTAAGCGTGCCTGACAGCATAATCTGTCCAAACAGCATGCATCCTTGTTTCATTCTGTCCATCTGTCTCACACACACACACACACACACACACACACACACACACACACACACACACAGTGTAATTTACCATGATTTCATATAATCTTTCTTTACAAAACTCCATAAAGCCTACATTTGTTTAGCATGGCCAGAGATGCCGACAAGTTTGAGTGAATAATCAAATTACATCCATAGAAAAGTGAAGCATATTTTTAAGAGATAAGTGCATCTTCAATCAATTTCAGACATTTATTTAACCTAATTGGGCTTTTTAAACTAAGTTTGGAATAACATAACGCATGTGATAAAAAATCTCCAGGAGTAACAACAGAGAGCTTATAAGAAATATGCCAGAAAGAAACAAAGGATCTTTTCTCTTTATGGGAACTATACAAAATGAAAAAAACATTAAGGGTCCGTTTGTACATTCAACCATCCGAAAATATATCTAATGTACATTTATGCAGTTCCAAAGGTCCGTTACGCTGTAATGTATTCCTTAAAGGTGACTGTGAGGCAGTTTGTGGTAATGTCTGTGATCACTATATTCCCGAGGAAAGGCTGGAGAGAGGGAAACGTCTCCTCTTTTCCCTTCTCATGGTTACATACAGACAATGAATCGACTTTATCCTCCTCTGTAGTTTGTTGTGTTTCAGTTTCTGTCCGTGCGTCCGTTTGTGTGTCTGTTTCATCCTGTGTGTGTGTTTCAGATTGTGTTACAGTTTTAGGTTGAGGGTGTGTTTCAGGCTGTGCAGCTTTAGGCCTAGACCTGACAACACTTAAGTCAATAGGTTCCTCCTGGTCTGCGTACCCACAGTCCTGCAGTCCGGTGTGACTCTGGTGTGTGTTTTGGTCGGTGCTGATGCTTTGGGTGGGTGGAGATGTGGCGTGAGGAAGGCTGATACTCCTGGAGCTCAGACACCTCTTACTGCTCCCATGATCCTCGCTGTCAGTGTCAGAGAGGTGTCGCTTCAGTCCTTGAAATCCACCTTGGTTCCCTCTTTTGTCCAGTGTGGAGGGAACTCCCCTATCCAAAGGCAGGGAGAGCAGATTAGGCTTGGTTGTCAGTTGTAAAGGCTGATCCGCTGAAAGCTGCCCCTGACCCCTGACCCCAACATGTTTATCCTGTTCCGTCACAGTCGGCTCCGTTTTGGGGGACTGTTGCTTTTCTTTGAGGCAATGCACGTTAAATCCAGAACTGGGAAAAGTTGTTTTGTCTTTGGGGTTTTTGGCAAATCCGTTCATGAGACCGAGCTTCTTGACAAGCTTCATTTTCTCGAGGTGGTTCTCTGCGCTGCTGTCGGCTCCTTGCAGTGGCTTTCCAGTGATGTCTGAGTCGCCGTTTTTAATCTTAGCCGCTTTCATTCCGTTTTCCATGTACTTGCTCATGACAATAACAATCCTCCCGTTGTTGTTTTTGTTCTTCACAATCTTTAACTTGCCGTTGCTGACTCCGTTAGACTGCGTGAGTGTAGGATCCTCTTTGGGTTGGACCTTCTCCGGCTCTTTGTGGCCGTTGAGGTCCGCTGGGAGATTCTTCAGCTCCATTGTGATATCCTTGACTTTTGTCAGACATCCTGAGTCCTTGTCCCGGACCCACTTCTGCTGCAGCACAGGGGGAAGGTTGTACCCTTTGTTAACCAGCTCCGGAGCCTTCACCTCTCTGGGTTTAGCAAATATGGGCTCGTGGCCCTTGAGGTCCGGCTGATAGTGGTGGTGCTTCTTGCTGTTGAGCTGATAGAAGAACTTCTTGCCGTGCGCCTGCTGCTCGGCGTCGCGCTCCCTGCACAGCGGCTGGTACGGGTGGTGCTTCTTGCTGTTCAGCTGGTACTGCTGGCCCTGGGGACGGAGCATCTGCATGGGGCTGGGCTTCTGACAGCTGTCCTCCTCCAGGGACGCCTCATTAAGGTCAGCCAGGATACTGGATCTCCGGGCGAAGGAAGGCACCTGTGTAACCAGACAGTAATGTGTGTCAATAAAAAAGCACAATAACATGGACCTCCATAAATATCTTGAAATATCTGATGTATTTAAAGTCTACAGGTCCACAGCATCTCTGTGTCTGTGTCAGGCTACAACAAAGAGCCACAGTTTAGTGGGGCCCCGGAGTCGCACTGTAGAAACACTGCTTGGAATGTGTGAGGGGCTCTTCTGAGACACACACTTTATTTCAGGGGACGGGGTCCATGTTCACACAGCTCCTGTGCCCGGCACATCACAGTGACATTTCATAGTGACTCCCGTGGCTGTGACCTCAGCTCTCAGGAATGTCCCTGGCTGCTTTGTGTCCTGTCATTGACTTTATCCCGTGTGTTACCACCAACACCCTCCTGAGAGGAACAGAAACCCTCCTCTGAGGGGTTCCCGCGGCCTTTTGGACCGCTGATTAATGCAGCAAATGCACAATTCACAGGCATGTAGATAAAACTGTTAGGTCAGGGAACCAGCTGCACAATAATACATATTATAATTGTAGTGTTAGCACTCCCAACAACTAAGATAAAGGGGCATTTTTAATTAAATCAACACAATAATAAACAAAAAAAAAATTCCTAGGCAACAAGAAACACAAATAAGAAACTAAATAAAAGGAGTTCAATTTAAGGCAAATGAATAATCTCATGGTGCTAATCCACTTAGCCTGTGAAAACAGTTGTTTAATGTGTTCTGTGGCTGTGGAGGAGCTTTTAAAATCTTAGACAATAACCCTGATGATGTCAGCGGTTATTTCAGCAACACGTTTATAAGAGTAAGCCTGGAGTACAGACAGGGTGTTGAGTTTGAGAGGCATGGTCTAAAAATATTGCTTGCAGAATCCAGCATTTCCACAGCTTGAACCAGGGTTCTTGGGACTAATAGTCAGGATATAGTGACCTTTTACTGCTTCAATTATGACAGCTATTTTTAAAAGCTGCATCTATTGAGTGCCCCACTTTATGTTAGTGTAATATTAAACCTTCTGATCGACCCTTTGAATCTGTCTATATCTGAAATTTAAATTGGATCTATACAGCTTTCTGGTTTCAGACAGATTTAAGCATGAAAATGGAACGATAAATGATTTTCTCACCTGAACCAGAAGGTGCTTGGGTTTGGGTCCTCTCTTGCGATATCCCATCAGCTGCTCCTGGCGTTCCCTGTGGGAGAGAAAAGCAGCCGCCAATCAGTAAAACCATTGCCCCGAACTGAGGCGCCGTTGCATGGCAACAAAACGTCACGGGTGTCCTCCCCTGGCTCAAACACAAAAACACAGAGCCTGTGTTACAGGTTGGAGTTACACTTCCTCAAGCAAAACTCATTCAGCACGGGTTCACTTTGTTTTGTTGTTATGTCATAACCTTTTCACAGTAATCTTTATCTTTCATATCGGGTTAATGCAACAACAAAAACTCACCAGTGTATTGGTGCTCCTCCCCCCTACATAACAGCATGTGATGTTTGTATCTGCAACTGAAGATAAAGGCCTGCCCCACTCTGACTTCCCTTACTTTTCCTTCGCCTCTCTAAGGCAGTAACTCAATACCGCAGACAGGAGTGATGTCAGTCCCATCCCCCACCCCCTCCCTCACATCTAATTACAATGACGACTCAGTGTATTTTCATAGCCTGGCATTCAGACGATTCGGCTCCCCGGAGAGACACGCAATTAGTTTCAATAAAATCTCTCCTCTTTAGACAGAGGGGGTAATTGCAAAAACAGACACAGAGTGACATCAGCGTTTGGCTTTAACATGTGACCTGTGCCTAAAAGGTGGGTGGGGTGGTGGGGTCAGGGACAGTTTAACACAAATTAAAGAAATTCAATTACACACTGTCCTTCAGTCACTCAACAGACTATTTAGCAATTAGCCGAGCAGCTAATTTCCATGGCAGGCTGCTATGAAGCCACTTCTCCTTCACTAATGGAGAACATGAGGAAGTTCCTCTGGCTGGACACTGAGGCGGCGCACACTCCTATGATTTATAACAAAGCCTAAGCTGCTATTTAGTTCCTGCTGCTCACTTCAATCTTCATTTCGTCGTGCCTTTCTACCACATCATGAGCAGATTAGGAAAACATCCAGTCCCCAACCATTTAGAAAATATATTTTCCTTGTAGCTGCTTCACTTGGATGTTGGGCCCTCAGTGTGTAGGATGATGTGTGAGCAGAGTTTGACATTACAAGGCTGTTTTCACTTTAATCTGCTGAAGGGAGAACGCTTCTCTGTGCTCCCCTTAAATCTGAGGACAGACGAGTCACTATTTAAGTACAATAAGATTAATCAGTGGTTTAGTTTGCACAATTATTTTAGGAGAAACTTGGTTAACCAGATCCATGGATTAGATTAACTAAATTTATGAGTTGACAAATGTGTAGGTTTGTCGACAATCCTTTTTTACAGTAAGGACATCACAGATGGTTAAGAAGCTAATTATTCTACCTATATGTGTAGAAATTTGAAACCTCCAGCACACACTGAGAATGGACATTTCAGTGTAGTAGGGAAGGACACATACTGTAGTCATAGCAACCTTTGAAAATAACAACATTTTAATGAGGGAGAAGTTGTTTCCAATTCAGCAAAATTGACTTAACTAAGGACGACATATCAGACATACATTATTAGGAAACACTTTACTCGAATGGGTGTTCATAAGACTGACACAACATTGTCATAACCATGACATGACACCTGTCTTAAACATTAATGAACACTTATGACAGTTGTCGTTAAGTGTCATTTGGTAAGTTATGTCACTTCTGATGCAAAGGTGACATTGTTTGAGATGTCCTTGTTATGAGAACTTGACATAAAGCAAGACAACAAAACCTGTCATAAACATGTCATAGCAGACATCCATATATGACGGTTTAATGTCGCGCTAAGATATCAAGCTAAACATCTTTCTTAAGTTTGACAGTTAGGTCTGCTATGACATGTTTATGACAGGTTTTGTTGTTACAATTAGCAATTAGCCAAACAGATCTTTTGTTTTGGTAGGTTCCTCATATTGTATATTTGGAACTAATTGCTTTATTGGGTAATGTAATGGGTTACCATATCCTGTGGAAGATGACAGGTGCATCTGGTGAGTGGAAGGTGGGACAGCAGGCAGCAATTGAGCATGATAACCTGATGCTGCTGACACTCACTGACTATCAGGTGACAGAGAGTAGGTGCACCGAAGTGTCACACTTTGCTCTAGTAACCCTGACCGGAGCTTTACCCTAGCCTGACCCTCTGATGACACTAGTGTTAATCCTAATCCAAACCCCCAGCCTCTGAATTTCTGAACACTGACTGACACTTATGGAGCTGCAAGGGCTGCAACCTACAACTGCATTTATTGTACATTTTTATATTAATCAATGAATAGTTTGGTCTATAAAATGGAAGAAATATAGGAATATAATGTCAATCCCACTCTTCAAAGCTCAAGGTGTCTTTCAAATGCTATTTTTAAAAATCTAAAACCGTAAGATATTCACTTAGATATATTTCATAGAGCAAAAGGAATTCACAATATTTCAGACTGAAAGCACTTTCTGATACTTTAGTGCAAAAACATGTATTTAACCAATCCATTATTAAAATTGTTTATGATTTTTTTGTCTACCTAATCGTTGCAGAAAAAATAAAACTAGTTATTATCAACATTATTCAGGGTCCCCAGGAAACAAATCTTGAAATAACAGACAAACAACAAACAGAGTTTCTAATTTCAACATGAGGAACAGATCTTTTATCTATTGGGTGCAGAACTAGAAATGTAAGGGTGTGCCTTTATCCCTGTTTGTGATGATTAAATTGTGAACCTCATCTGTTGTGAGGCGACTTATCTAACTCTAAACGTACCTGTCTTGGAAAGCATCAAGCAGTCTTGGGTCCAGGATGTTTTCTTCTGGTTCCCAGGTGTTGTATCTATTCAGAGAGCATACAGTTAGGACACGCTGGCCTGTCACGCAGTGGCAAACAAACACAGATCTATGGCTGAGGATAGAAGATCATTTTTTTTGCTCCAAAACGACCTTTGACTTACAAATCCTCCAATACTTTCATATTATCAAGCATGTACATGCGTAAACAACACTCTGAGACACGTGCACTCCCTGTGGATGAACGTAATAAATCATAAGTAACTTTTACGCGCAGCTGTATAGGGAGGGGGGACAATGGCCCAGCCCCCACTCAACTGTAGATATGTGGGAATTTCATAATCATAGGGTTCAATCACAGACATGTCTTCCTTTAATTGGCACACTGGGGATTGAATACATTGTAAAGACACATCCATCATCGGGGCCAACGCATCGAGCGCCCAAAGCAAGAACGCGCAGCCGTCCGTGTGCGCGCTCACAGATGCAATAACACTTGTGCTGTAATTGTTGAGTAATCATTGTTGACTGTTGTAGTGTTTTAAAAAGGACTTACTTTGGAGACCATCCTCGCCACTTGACCAGGTACTCAAATCTCCCCTGTGAATGGAGAGAAACGCAACGTTACTTTACGCAGTAAAATGCACTCTGCACGGCAACGTCTCCTTCAAAAAGCTAATAAAAAAAATAATTTAAAAATGTAGTCCGTATAAAGATAAGGGAAAAGCAAAGCTAATGATCTTCCTTTCCATGTGCATATGTGCAGAGATGTCCTTCAGCTCTAGTGACAAACCTTTCTGCTGCGCTTCTTCTCGATGCTCTCCACGGCAAAGACGTGCTCTCCAGCGGCGGGTAGCTCCATTTTCCGACACAAGAGTAGCTCCCGTGTGTTCCCTCTGCTTTGGCTATCCGACACCTTATCCTCGCTTTTGGGACGTCTTTCCCTGCTGCTCCTCTGATGTGAAACAAAAATCTTTCCCCCCGCCTCCTCCTTATTTCACTGCACCTCTTCCCTCGCTTTCCCCTCGGAGAGACTCGTTCTGCAGGAGGAGACTTGAAGCTGCAGCTAGAAAACACCTCATGCAAATAGCCGTTGGTGTGACATCAGACAAGGGGCGGTAATAGGGGGCGGGGGTTGTTGCCGTGCCGCTTTCAGGGGCTGTTGGGGAAAGTGTTATCACGATTTCGGTTGCATTTGAACAATATGTACAAATGTAGAATGACTGATTTTTCTACAAAAACAACAAGGCAATGGGTATGAAAACCATGGAAAAAACTGGGTTAAACCTACCAGAGTGAATTTAAGATAATTCCAGTTTCTCTCTAGACTAACATGGTGACATTTTATGTTTATTAACTGTTTATTTGACTGTTAGGCAGAATCTGCATGACTGAGACATTAATGTTGATACAAAGCTTAATAAGGAATCATATAAAGCACTCTGCACACATATTCTTTGTTATGCTGTCTTAGCATAGCACTTGTCTAGCAAAAATAACATAAGAAAACAAAAATTGTTACAGGCATTATTTCTTCTATCAAAGGTGGTAGACTTGTAACATAAAATAATGTAAATATTTTTGTCACAGCTGATTTCACTTGGGTTTCCCTCTTAAAATAAAAAGCGTGTATATACAAACATACTCCTTGGCATAGGAATCCACACAGATATTAATCCTACATCAGTTTATTTCCAAAGTTGAACCAAGGCAAACAAATTTGCCAAAAATGAACTTGGTTCTCCTAAATACGAGCTGAGATGAGATCGTGAACGCCACATGTCTGCCTCCTGTGAAGCTGGATGTGAAGCGAGATGCAACTGCAAGAGGGAGCTATGAAAGGACACAGCGGTCCACCCTGAACCGGGCCGGCCTCAAGGTGCTGCCCCGCTCAATGTACAGCTTGTTAAGGCCTTCTGCTTTTCATATTTACAGTCCCTATACAGGATGGACTCGTTTGGGATAGGATTCAACCTGTGAACCTTCTATAGCAAAACATGTAGGCCTATTCATGAGCACATGATACAGTTGGGTTCGTTTGTAATAATAAGAAAATCAAAACGAGTTCTTTCACATGGGAACACAGAGGAGGCCACACCAAAGTCAAGTCCACCGCATACACAGCGCCGCCATAACAAGGCCTCCTCTATCACGGGATTCCTGGTGTCACAGGGAAACAAGCGTTCCCATCAGATACTGATGTAATGTGGGACTGCCCCCCTCTCTGTACATATATAATGCACTGTGAATCCTTGCAAGTGAAAAGCTAAATTGCGGGCATATCCCGGCCGATGTGATGCGCATTACAATGCATAGATTTGGTCAAGGTCACACAAAGAGAGGACATTTCAGAGGGCCCCGTGTCGCGGGGATTTTCTAGTGGATTTTAGCTAAGTTAAACCATAGCCCCTGGTTGTGTGGCAGGCAGTCGATGTAGGTCAGCATCCCCTGCCCGCTGGCTCTAACTCCAGCGGGTTAATGTGAGTGCGGAGCCCCGACCAGACAGGCACCAGCCGGCTATCTTATCACTTGGCACGAAGAGCGTATACAGACATGACTCACGGTGTAAAGCAGTTTAGGCCTGACGTTGAAGGGACACACAGACCTCTTGAAATGAGTTTCCACATCAAAGGGCAGAGTAAGGTTATATACATAAATGAAGATTAAAAAAGGAAGGTATATAGCTGGACAAAGCAGGGCTAAAGCCATCTCATAGCCAGTCCAGTTTCTTACGGCTGTTGGCTCTTTATGTATTTATATCTATTAATGAGACTTATGTCTGCTGCAAGGATTCAGGTTCGATGCCTTTCTTTTAAAATAAAACAATATTTGAATCCCTCCTTACATTGTTTCATAGGCTTGGAGCTAATAAAATTCAGCAGTGAAAGGGTTAAGGTGCTGGGTTCCCGCAGGCTCTGAGCTCGGCCTATTGCAGAAAGGCACGACAGTCTTTCCTTATAAGGCAATGAGTGCAAATCGGCGGTGAAACATCACATTAATAAACGAGCTTAACACATTCACGCTGCAATATTTGATTTAAGTAGACTCTCTTAAGCACAAAGACTGTCAAAACCTCCATTCTTCTTCTTCGCTGGTTCTGCATGCGGCACTGCGGGGCTCGCGCGAAGCAGCTTCGTCGCGCGCACGAGTCGGCCAATTTAGAGTCATTACTAAATCAAACACGAGCCAATGAAACATAGTGTTCAATTAGAGCTGAGGAGGTTTGTGTAAGGTATAACTCTCTTTAAAAACGGAAGGAGCGTTGACGAGACAGCCCTCCACCTGTCTGCTCCTCCACCCGCCACAGCATGACGATGTCACAAACATATTGATCAGATCGGCTCATCAGATGTTATATCTAAGCAGTGGAACAATGCTGCCAAAGGTGGATACACACAGCGCTCATACGTCGATTTTGTCTAAATGTAGTAAGAGCTTAAATTCTAATAAGGAGATGATCGAAACTCAGCACTGAGAAACACATCTAGCTCCGCCAGTTTCCCAGCAGTTACCTAATGAGATTTTAATGTACCATAAGGCATCATTTATAGAAATTATATTAAAAAAAACAGAAAGCAGAAAACAACGTGACACAACAGGCAAAACACAGGTGTGGTGTCTTTTGAGGAGCGGATTCCGAGTTAAAACGTCACACCTCTGATCTCCTTAGTCCGTCTTCAATAAATATAGAAACACAGATGTGCTGCCAATTTCTCAGAATAAATATTACTATCCCTGTGTGACGATGTTTTTCTAATTTATTGCAGCTCCATTTACAGAACTGACTTAACTAATGCATAGATATGGCTTAAGAAGACCAGTTCCCTTCCAGAATAACAAAATCCCACAGGAAGGACAGAAAAAGGAGCTCAGAAAATGTACTGTATCACGTTTACATTAGGCTATATATCCTTGTATATATCTTGTATTAAATATTTTTTTAAGGACATTAGAAAAATGTATTATTATGTCAATCATCATTTAGTTCATTACCCTTTGTCCTAATAGCTCTTCCGGGATTTTTGCTGAGTCATTTGTTAGCTTTGAATATGTAATCTTTACTCCACCTGCACCTTTTACAAGTGAGATAAGACAGTGAGTTTCCCCTCTGACTCATCGAAAGCACATGATTGTTAGTCTTCATGTCATTGAGGCAGAGGCGTAAAAGGAAAATATGATCATTTATTAAAAGGAGAAATGACTTCACTCTTAGGACTGAATACAAAGATAAATTAATTTTTTCTGAACATCAACTATATATGTTTTTAGAGGATGATTCAGTACCTCACATACAGACACAGAGAGGACCTGGAAATCCTCAACAGTGTCAGTGAAGGGTTTTTAAAGTGGAGTTTTTGCACACAGGGAAAAGGAGCAGCAGGTGAAGTGAGAGCTGATGTTTACGGACAAATAGACTTAGATCCATGGATCCCGATGACGCTACTGCTTTTAGTGAGGGCATCTGATTAAGATGACATTTCCACGTAGGAAAATGTGACGCTCAGTCTGCGTCACAGTGCAGGACTACAGATCAGATGACAGCAGAGGAAAAAAGGAGGATGGAAGGGAGACAAGCGTTAAGAAACAAAGTCCAGGGGAAATTATGAGCATCATTGCAGCACATATTTTCTCATCAGGATGGCAGAATTATAGTCTTCTATAAAACAGAACTTGGGAGGGGACTCACTAAAACACTTTGGTGTTTTATGATTGATAAATAACTGAATTTACTAAAATAATCCTAAAGGTTAGGATGAACACCTGCTGTTAAAGAAAGGCTAATGGACTGCAAAACTAAAAAATCCAGATGTTCGCATTTACAGAGTTCACCATCAGCTGAAGGACAGCATACTCCTCTATGGCTTTGGAAAATTTTACTTGCCATGTTTGCTTTAATACTTTTACAAAACTCTAAATGCCTGTTGTTTAACCTTGGAACAGGACCTGGAGGTTTAAATTGTAGTTGCAGTGAGTGAAATGGGTTTAGTATTACGTTAAGTATTTAAACAGTGCAAAGGTTGCAGCTGCAAATTCACTGTTCATTTTTTTTTCTGCTGGGACTTTAGTTTTCTTCCACAAAGACAAATCAAGTGAGTCATCACTGCACAGCAGGCAGGCTTTAATGCACCTTTAACAACAGCTCAGCCTGCGCGCCTGACGAAGTTTATTGGTGCTGCAGAGGGAAAAGAGAATTTGTTGGTGACCTGAAGAGAAATTGCAAATTGTTAAAGTCAAGTCACACACTTAGTCATAATGTTCTTTGACAGAGCAGCTAAAGAGACTTAGCATATGATGTGACACGTAAGCTTGTAAAATAATGAATGGCAAAATAAGCTACTAATGTGATTGAAATAAAACAAGTCTGCCAGGAGAAAATATATTGCTTCAGAGTAGATACAGGTGTGTTGGAATTGACATGATGTATTTCAAGCAGCAGTGGCATGTTAAATGAAATCACTCCTCTAACGTCTCACTTCTATGGGGGTTTTTATCTTTGTGGCAACAACCAATGGAAAATGTAATCTCCACAGCAGCTTCTGAAGAATCTGATTTCCCACCATGATAAATGTTGAGGAGGAGACAGAGTCAATTCTTTGAGTTTCATGAAGTCACACTCATTATCTGTTCCTTTGAGAATGAACCAAAAGGCAAAGCCAGATACACAATAAATCACCCGCATGCAATTAGCAATTCAAGGCGCAATCCTGATATTGTAAGTTATTTTTATCTTGAATGACGTGTAAGGTAAAAGGTGCACGTGACTCATAGGTGAAATGAGACTCATGGGAGGTTTTTCTAAAGAGTCCTCTTACAGTTACGTCAGTGGCGCTCCTGCTCACGACACAAGCTGTTTGCGTCTTCTGCACATCAGAGAGGAAGATGTTCCCCGGCATCACAGTGACTCAGACTCCAATGAAGACACGTAATTGATGATGTGTGTATTTTGTGTGTGTGTGTCAATGTCAGAGGCAGGTAGCTGTCATGACTGTCGGCAGTGGACGCTGTTCTTGGTGACTCATAGTCGAAAAGTACATAATGGATCCTGCGTTGACAGTGACGTAGGTTCAACCTCCCTCAGACATTCTGTGCGCACACAATTGAAACTATTCATTATATCTGTGAATTTTCTGTGAAGGTCCATTTGCCACCCTGACTTGATAAAAAGCATATAAAATATTCAGTCATTTTTGGACAAATACTGCAGAGATATTGTGGGGTTGACCACTGGTGCTTTAGTAGAATATTTAAATAATAAGATTTTTTATACATTTTCATCAGTTATCTGGAAATAATAAGTTAGTGGGTAAAGACAATAATTAAAAAAAAAGGGAAAATACATCAACTAAATGTAATGCAGTCTTTTAAACTAGGTTAAGACAACTCACATTTAAAATCTATCTTGATAACATATTGCCCAGACTTACTTGAACCATAAACTGACCTGGCCTGGTGGTATGTATGCCCTGAAATGACTTCTGGGAGATGTAGTTCTTTGTAGCAGCTTCTGGCTCTTTGTCTGCTGCTCCTCCGATGCCAATGGTGGCCAATGGTTGTAATTGTGTGTCTGGCAGGGAGCGGTGTAGGTGACATGTGTGTAGTTGGTGGGGAGGCTGGAGGGAGGCACAGAGACAGCAGCTGAGCAGAGTCTGCTTCGGATGGGGCACATGGTTTCATTTGATGGTCAGGTCAACAGGTCAAGAGGGGAGCAGCCGTGTACATGGACCATGCAGACAGAGGCACGCGCGTGTGCATAGGGAATGCATTTCACAGGCAGAAATCCTGGGAAAATAAAGGCACATGAGGAAGTCATGTCGAGCGGTGCCAAGCTAAACAGAGCCGTAACATGTCATAACCAGGCGGCAAATTGATTTAAAGCCCAACAGCCTCAAATTACGAGAGTCAGGCTGGAGGAGCGCC
This sequence comes from Eleginops maclovinus, assembly GCF_036324505.1. Lineage (NCBI taxonomy): Eukaryota > Metazoa > Chordata > Actinopteri > Perciformes > Eleginopidae > Eleginops > Eleginops maclovinus. The sequence goes on along the minus strand of NC_086353.1, from coordinate 24,373,347 downwards.
TATAAAAAACTAAAGAGAAGTCTCTTATGCTAACACACTCTCCTGGCCTTCTCCCCTCATCGGAAAAACACTTTGACATAGACCTTCACAAGTGCTTTAAAATCACCATTAAAATCAATATGTGCGTCAGATTAAAGAACAGACTAGAAGCTTTGGGATAGCAGGGGAGGGTATTTTTCTCAGTGTGGATTTTCAGCATTTTATTTAATTCAATCCAAGTGAGATCAAACAGAGAACTTATGATACTATATGATATAAACAAACACTTTAAATTCCTTTAGTTCCTTATTGCTGTCTGTCTCACAGGGCTTTGTGGATATACAAACATTGATTGGCAGTGCTTAAAGATAAACAAAAGATGGAATGTCAAAAATAAAGAATACAAATTTAGAAAGAAAAAAGTAAAAAGGCAGAGTTGCTCAAAATCTAAGTTTATAATTGTTTTTATAGCCCAATATCAGCAAATAATCAGACCCTCACATCGGACAAGGAAAAACTTCAGAAGAAACCCCACAGTTAAAGGGGGAAAATTGAAGAAACCGTTTCTGTTTTGTGTTACTTACCCATCAAAAATGTAATAGGGTCAATACTCTCGATCATACATAACGTGGATTCCTCATTTTTCATTTTACTATAGTTATTGAAGACATCATCTTTAAACTATTGATGCTGAAAGATCTTCACCTTTCAGCAAAAGCCTCACTCTCAGGAGCATAGAGGTTTTTTGAGCTATAAAACATTTGTTCTAAAGAGTTTGAGAAACTATTACAGTAGGTTGAAATAATGTAGAGAGGCTACGAAGGAGAGGGAAAAGGGGACAGGATGCAGAAGGAGGAAAGCCAAGGTGTGGAACATCTTCAAAGGACCTCAAGAGGAGGAGGAGGGGCTGCCAGGAGCCCGCACAAAAATCCACCATCAGGACCTGGCCCTTCTGAGCCAGGAGATGGAAGCTCTCAAAAAGGTGACACTCATAGAGGAGTGTTAAAAACTAGCAGTCTGCAGAGAGTTGGTCTCAAAGAGGAGCCTCCTGTCAACTAGAGAGGAGCTCCGGTTTCAGGTATCTGAAGAACAAGAGTAATCAGACTGCTGCGGAAAATAGTTCTTTAAAATAAATGTGAGAAACACATACATTATATGAGCCTGTATAAAGGCTTTCTGCTTGGATTGCTTGAAATGAGAGCTGGTTTTCAGCTGTCTTTTACCAATAGCTTTGGATATGAAGAAGGTAATCCCATTTACAATAGTGGGGTGATCCAGTCGCCTAAAATTGTGTGACACGCGCGACACACATTAAAGAGATAGTTTTGATGTTTTAATTAAGGTTGTTATATTATTATTATCATCCATAGTCTACCTAGAGTAGATGGCAGTTTTTAGAAGTGACAGGAGTACCAGCACGGATGCTCACTGGACATCATCTGCAGCAAATCGTATTTTTGGCCTAAATAAGACAGTATTTGTAAGTCTTATGTTTAGAACATTTCTAATGCTTTTCAAGCAGCAGAGTCCCAAATATATGTTGTGTCAAGCTTATATATACAGTCTATGGTTAAGCTCGTAAAATGCTGGATCCTAACCTCTCATAATGCTACTTGAGTTTGCTTTTTGGTACTTTAAGTACTCTTTCACATTTCTTTTTAACTCCTCACTACACATGTTTTTTTTTAGACTCCACACCAGATTAACCTGGAGGCTAGAGGCCAAAAATGTATTGTTTTGCCCTGACTGACCTCAACCCCCCCCCCCCCCTCTTCTTGTGTCCTCAAGAGTGAAAGAGAGAGAGCATATGTTGCACATGTTGCCCTCCAATAAATACACAGTTGGCAACTTATGATACTTTTTCATCTCTTAGGTTTAATACTTAATATACAAGAATAGTTAAATAAATAGACCCCCGTCTTCTGAGGCTCAGATGAGCAACGGATTTCTCTCTCTTTTAGGATCATATGAATGTAAACTGTTGAAGTGTTTATGTGCAGAAAAAACTAATGTATCCCAAATATTCTCCCAACAGATCTTCTGTAACAACACAATGTGTGACAAGATGTGGTAAAATCTCCATCAGACATTGCTTATAAAGATGCAAACCACTGTGTGTGTGTGTGTGTGTGTGTGTGTGTGTGTGTGTGTGTAGACTTCACTGATAGCTTGCCAGAGAGGAACCTTGAAGCCGACCACATGATGCTGAGATAGGAGCGGCCTTCCTCCCGGCTCCTCTGGCAGGCAGCCTCCTCTCTCCCCTGTTGGAGCGGGTGGAGAGACAGCTGGAGGCCAGAGCTACAGCGCAGCCTGATGAGACTCCGGCCTGGAGATAACGGCAGGAAGGCGCTGGGTGGTGAGGCGGAGGAGGAGGACTATCTCCCTCAGCCCTCCAGACATAGCACTGAATCCATCCAAGGTGACAGCGAGGGGGGGCCTTGAGCAGAGCGCCGGGTGGGAGGGAGGTGAGGGAGCTGGAACCTGAAGGGTGAGAAACAGAGAGAGTGAGAGTGGATATTCTCACTTATTGGCTTGTGTTTATTGTGTGTGATCGTGTGGTGTAAATGTTAAGAGCGGCCTGCAGCCATGCTGACAGAGCACTGCGGGGGGTGATTAGGGCTGTGCCATCCATCCCACAGGCTGACTACAGGAGCAGCAGCGGTGATGGTGCTGCTGCTGATGGAGGGAGAAAAAGGGGCTGTTTGGAAGACATGACGGAAAGAGGGGGAGATTACTAGCCAACGCTGATTAGCTGGCAGCTTAACGACACGCTGTGTTTTCCATCTCATCGTCAGCACATGACCCGGGGCTGAGGAGGGGAATGAAGCGGTATTTCTGATTATTTGTGGAAAGAGAAAGTGAAGTAGGGCTGGTGGCTGTGACATGAATATTCAATTCAGGCAATTACAAGATGTCCTACTTGGAGAAGGATAAGTGATGTGACACTTGCCTGCCAGGAATTTGTGTGTCATTTTATATCAGATATATATTTATATCAGGGACTGGTTCATGGCGATTCATTATTTACTATTGTTTTGCATTTTTGTACGTTTTATTATTCACAGCCAACTCAGTAGGTCAGTAGTAAAAAAAAAACCCAGCAGTTAAAGACGTTTCTTTTAGTAGTCTTTGTTGGATTGTATTAAAACCCATGTCGGCTATGAAATAATAACACATCTCTGCTGTGAAAGTTAAAACATTTTAAAGTATTTTTGACACTGAGGCTTCTCTAGTGTCCTGTAACACTGTGGTGATCAAACAGTTAAATATGCATATTATTTATTGACTTTTTTAATGCAATTTTGAACCAATTTCAGTTTAAATGGAGCAGGAGAGGACGTACCGCACCATCCCTATCTACTTTTCTATTATTTTTTTTAGGAATATGAGTCACTAGGCAGAGTAGAGTGCTCTGCCATACATTGTGTTAAGCCTTTGCTCCTCTCTCAGAGATGGATGTGATTGTGTCGTGGTGGTGACTGAGTGTCGTGCTTAGGAGGATGAATGGCAGCGGCGGCTCTGCGTTTTCTGGCTCATTGCTTCGAAATGACTCTCCCAGTGTCATTGTCAGCGAGCGCTGGGAGAAGGAGGATCTTTATCTTTTTATTTCAAGCTCTCTCTCCCTCTCTCCCAGTAGTGAGGCAGCTTTGCTTCTGTCTCTCCCCCTCGCTCTCTTCCAGGCTTTCTTTCTCTCTCCGCTCTCAGAGCAGGGAGCTCCCACGTCACCGCCTCCCTGGAGCTGCCGGAGTGGGGGATGGGAGAGAGGGAGGAAGGGAGGGAGGTAGGGAAGGGAGGGTGAACAGATAGTCTGCCAGGCTTGTGGGGAGGCGGTGGAATTCTGCAGGTTGCCACGGTGAGCGAGTCGATGGCATTGAGCCACTTAGCTGCCTGCATGCACAAACCCTCTCTCTGCCCTTCACCTGCTACAGAGGAGGCAGACAGAGTGTGTGTGTGTGTGTGTGTGTGTGTGTGTGTGTGTTTGTGTTATCAGTAAGGTTTACTAGGCCCCTCCTTCCTAGGTTACTGTTGCTATGCCTTTCAAGCTTTCCTTTCTGATAGCATTACAATAACATAACAGTGTTACAGCTGGAAATGAATAGTAACTTTCTGAAGAATAGATTTCAGAGCTAGTCATTTGTAGTCAACGCCACATGGTTTTACAGGCTTAAAAACAACACTGTCACTGTCAGATGTTATCAGCGAGGTAGCTTCTTATTTTGAAATGCAACATAAGAATAAACAGAAGCAACACAAACATTACATTTATCCTTCATTATTAGCAAAGGCCTGTTAAGCTGCTTGGTCCGTAGAAGTATTCTATATATGTGCAAATTATCGTACATTTTAAAACCTTAACATATAGGTTGAGAGTAGAGGACAGCTGTTCTGAGAACTATTTATAGGGCAAATACCAACCTAGTGGAATAATCACAACACTGATTTTCAAATAAATGGCTTACTTTCCCAAAAGTAAAGCTTTCAAAGATTTGGACTTAGCAATGAGTTTAGCATACATGTTTTGGTTGAATTCTACAAATTAATTACGTGTACAACACTTAAATGTTACGTTATCTTCAACTCCAATGAAGTGAATGTGTCCATAATTCGTTTTTTTATTAGCTGCAACCCACAGATTACAGTTCTGTTTGTCAGTCAGAGTGTCCGCAATAATGTTCCTCCCTGTGGCGGCCACAGTTTTGCCCCAGGAGACTGCATCTGGCTTTGATCTCAAGTGATTGTGAGGTCATGTGTGGGTGCATGAACATCTGGATGCATGAATGTTAATGTTTGCAGCTATGCAAATTTGCACTCGTATTAAACCTGTAGTGTGGAACACTTCATTTTGAGCTTGTGCTTTTTGATTTGGAAAGGCTCAAAATATACACAAACCTGCAATTTTCTATGCATAATAAATATTGTTTTATCACTGCCTCCTGCTCATTATTCCTGTGCTGATACACCAAAGATTGACAGTGCCTGGTTACTGAACAAACTTTGTAGAAATTTGTTGATTTGTAGAAAACAGACCATACACACAAAAAACATACACCGGTCAAGGTCTAGTGATCACCCACCAGCAGCAGCAAGCAGCAAGCAGCAGCAGCAGCAGCAGCAGCAGCAGCAGCAGCAGCAGCAGCAGCAGGAAGCAGAGTACTTGAGGGCTGCAGTAAGTCAGATTAATGCACAGTGGAAACTTCACATCTATGTGTCATGAGGACGACCCGCCTCTGTTTAATACTGCAGTTTTTCTCTTACTTTAAGTGTGTGTGGGTGTGTGTGTGTGTGTGTGTGTCTTCATTTTAAACTATTTATTGTTTGAGCCCACGTGGTCCAGCATTCTTCCTGTGTTGATATCCTTGCCTTCAATGTGTTTTAGAGTGCTATAAGTGTGTGTTCATAATATGCATGTGTGTTAGCTGTGAGAGTTAGCCAGAGACGGCCTACTCGTCCAATGTCATGCAAATTAGGAGCTGCAGGCCTGTGTTGAAGGAACAAGGCCATTGATTGGAGCACTTGCACTGTTGCTGTGTGCCACTCAATGATGTCCTGTGGGGGAGCAAATTTGCTTATTGTGATTGAATTTCAAATTTATTTTTGAGGGTTTACATGGTGTGAAGAGACCAGAATGAAGGGAGGGAGTGAAGCTGGAAATGAGTCGAGGTTTCTGAATGAAAGGGGCTGCCACTGATTGGAAAGATATTTAATGGAAAGAGGGTTATTTCCTTACATACTGTTATAATGAATCTCCACTCTGAATGAGTAGTTTATACATTTTAAATAACAAGGCAGATATATTTTCTATATTTTTCTTATTTAAAATAAATAAATCCTATAAGAAAATCCATAATAAATATAGGTCTTCCTGTCTTGCTGTGGTGTCATGCTATCTCTGTGCATTAGAACTTGTCACAACATGATTAAAAACACAGAGTGAACCACACTGTTGCCCAGGGTGACATGTTCCTTTATTAGAATGATTCTGTACAACATAGTTTACTTAATTTTACCCGACATATACCATCCTGCTGCTGTGAATACTAACTTATGCACCAAATGTGTATGAACCCACTGCTGCAAATAGTCCCCGACAATTGGACTACTATTAAACTATGAAAAAAATAGCTGAAAACTACAGTACCAAGCTGAACAATATTATAAATGATTTGTGAACTATATTTAACTTTGTTGGTCTTCGGTTTAAATGGGGTAGTTAAATCCAAATATACTGGTTTTTGCTCCTGGGATTTGTTAACCATGAGGAAAATGAAATACTGGATCCTTTAAAATATGGGTATTTTTCATGCTAATGCTTAATGGTCACACAGAGGGGAAATTCACATTCTGCATTTGACTCATGCTAGTGTTAGAAGCAGTAGCCTGCCATATCCACATCGGCCAGGGAGCAGCTTGGCCTTTTTGGGACTTGATCCGGTGACCTTCCGTTCCCAAGCCAAGTCAACTTCACCATCACCGAGCTAAACCAGTGTTCGGATTTGACCCCAGTTTCTAACAATGGAAACGGTCTCTCTCATAAAAAGCACTGGTGACCCGAAAGATAATCTTAAAAACATCTCACTTTTTTTTGATAGCATGTGGTTCACTTATTTAAAATATAAGTGAATATTATTGGGCCAGAGCATCCACTGCATTGATCTAACCAAAAAGTATTCGAACACATTGATTGAGACGATGGGGAAGCCCTGAATGGATGCTTCAAAGAGGAAATAAAGGACAAAGCAGTGCAGTATTAGTTCCTCCCTCTGTGCCCTTTCAGTGGGGCTGGTATTAATCAGCCCTGCCCTCACGCTCCATCCTCCACCACTGTATTCAACTTGACCTTTTCCTTCTCTTGGCCGCTTCCACTCACCCAGGAGCCTTTTGATATGTGGGAACATTTTCTGGGACCAGACATCTCGCACCCTTGGTTACACACTGGAGGAGAGAGGATGGGGGGAGAGAGGAGAAAATGTTTGGGTCGAAGGGGTGGGTGAGACATAGTATGTGAGAGAGATGAAAATGGAGAGTGAGACAGGAAGCAATGGTGAAGAAGAAAGTGAGGTGGAGAGAGTGAAAAAAGATCATCTGTTTGAAGACACAGAGATGTTGGCTTGACCTTTAACTGGTCTTTTTACAACATTATTTCAGGTTTTACTAATCAAGTAAATAAGGAATCTTTTTGTATTCACATATACAGTATGTAAAAAGAGTCCCTTTCTTTCTTAATATATCAAACATTGTACTTCTCTCCATTTACTTCTGAAACAGAGACACACATACGAGAAGGATGGAGAACCAGAAGCACAGAGATCAGAGAGAAATAAAGCATTAGATCTTCATTAATACACATTAGTGTGAGAGATGGTGAGAAAAATTAGATTTTATTCAGTGGGAGATTTCAAAATTACACTACAATTTCATTGTGAGTAAAAGAGCTGCAGAGAGATAAGAGAGGTGGAGGAGCGGGGTTGAAGCATTAACAGCAAATTAGCAGGAGTGGACCTGAGTGAAATTAGATTTGATTCAGAGGCTGAGGGAGGGGGAAAAGAATCGGAATTATCCCTCGGATCCGTGGAAAGTATTGGATATGGAAGACAAAAGAATGGAGGGGGAAGGGGGGTGAGAATGAGAAGGAATTTTGTAAAGGGAGACGGAGAAAAGCTTGTCCTCTTTGGCAGCGCTTCTGTTGAATGAGCCATCCGCTCCGTCCAACCTCACCTCTGCAGCCCTCCTCTGCCCCCTCAGTGTGTTAAAGAGCCCATAAATAACTCACAGTCCCACACAGACACACAAAAGACAACAGGACGCTCTCCGGCTGCCGTCTCACTTCAATGCTCTCTCGTCCGTGTGGCTGTGTTGAGTCCGTTAGAGGCTGAAAAACATCATTAAAAACCAATAGCTTCCTTTGGATGCGCACTCCGTCCTCCGCCCCCGCATTGTTGTGTGTTAATCATGTTAAACAACACTGTGTTTGACTACCACACGTTCCCCATAGGCCCGGAACAGGTGGCCATTAATAGGGTCAGGCTCATTTCAGGATCAAAAGCTCGTTAAGTGCGAGTTTAGTGTGTGCTTGTCGCCGAGGAAAATAAAAAACGGCACGAGCGAGGAGAAAACCCCAGGAATAAACATCAGAGGTAAGACACAAGTGCATGAGAATAAAAGCTGTGACTCAATTTGGATACTTCACTTAGTACACTGCCATGTTGTGAACTGTGAACACTTTAATGCAGTGTTTGAATTCCGACTGCGTGGTGTTTTAAATCGCACACGGCGGCTGGTGGGCCTTCACAGGAAGGGACAATTATCGCTGTTAGCTCGAAAGCTACCGACGATTGTTTTTGGTACCAAATCAATAAATGTAACGATGGCTTCTTTTCAAGCAATTAAATTGTGAAAAAATATAACTTTTATTTGTAGTGCCGTGTTCAATGGGGCAACTGCAAACACAGCTTGTTGCGTAGCTTCTGTTACGTATAAAGACGGTGATCGTTAAGTGTTCCACTCTTCACTTTTTGACGTTATGAGTGCACCATCCAGGTACTCAGTGTACAGCATTTTTCCATTTTTCAGATCCGGACGCACTATTGCACCCAAAACAGCACATGTAAGTACACATGTACACAATTTTAGCCACACGTACAGGGATCATAAACGGAAGAATTTGATGGGGAATACACTGAAAAAAACACCTCACATGATGTTCAGGGTGCGGAACTTTTACTGAATGTTTGTTACTTGGAGCTCATTGTTGATCTAAAGCAAAACTCAACTTGACTGAACTCAACACTTTCTAAACATTCTAGAACACCACAGGGATACAGTGCATTTTGCCATACATACGCACTCAAAACAGCAAATGTAAGTGCAACAGTACGCTACTGGAGAACTAGCATAAGACTAATATACAAAACAAATATGTGCATGCACAAACACCTACACACTGAATGCTCTGCCTGTTTAAAAGCCAAGTGACTGAGGGGCCGGAGAGGGAGGGCTGTCTGCAGATTCATAACTTAGAGGCCTAGTGTAAGTCCACACAGCTCAGAGAGAGAGAGAGACAAGAGGCCAATCTGGCAGAAAAACACAGCAGCATTCATTGGACACACACACACACACACACACACACACACACACACACACACACACACACACACACACACACACACACACACACACGTGCTTCACAGACACAAATAAACGCGCACATGCTGCACACACGGGAATAAGGATCCAGGAGCAGCCATAAATATGGACGGAGCCTCACAGACATACAGAGGGAGGGAGGTGGCGTGGGACCAGCAGGTCTTGCCTGTGTCTGCTCCACGTGTCTGAGCTGTCGTTGGGTTTCCGGCCCTCTTAGAGAGCCTGCTGATTTATTAGACGGATCACTCTGTGTGTGTGTGTGTGTGTGTGTGTGTGTGTGTGGGGGGGGCATGCAAGGGTGTGAGATGAGGTTGTGTGTTTAAGGTAGTTTGAGGTAAAGAGTGAGAGATGAATAAACTATATAATGTAAAGTAAATATACAGTATGCTTTATATACTGACAGATGTGTAAGTATATGGATTTTTGGCACGGTTACTTCTGAAATGTAATAATGACAATATTAACCTTTATTTTTATGGCACTTCTTTTTTTAAAACAGTGCAAGGGGGAGGCTGTGGGTTAAGTGGGTTAGTGCACTTATCTTTGGATCAGGGGAGCACTGGTTCAATCCCCACTGCAGCTGTGCCCTTGAGCAAGACACTTCCCCCCAAATTGCTCCTGTGGGGGTTGCCCACAGTATTGAGTGTATGTAAGATGCTTTGGGTAAAAGTTTCTAACAAGTGACATGTAATGTTTACAGTGTGCTTTACATTTCATGCAACTCAAACAAAAAAGTAATTAAAAAAGATGAAATCAGGAACAGATCAAAACGGGTTATAAACGTAGGTGTATATAGAGTGTTTTACATAAAACCCTTTTTAGAAAGGATTTAAAAGAAAAGGATTTAAAAGAAAAGGATTTAAAAGCCTGATTTTCCAAAAGTATTGTAATACCTTTGCTGTTCAAATATGTATTAGGTAATGTAACATCAAATAGTTTTATTCATTAGATCTAAAACAATGTTTAAACTGTACAATTAAGCTAGAGACTTCCTCAGATTAGACATTGAGCATTTTCTCTGCTGGGCAGAAAGGGCTTTAACACTGTATGATGTTAAAGCCCTTCCCTGATTTAAGTATGAAAATATTGTTTAAAAAAGGGGTTCTTACCCAACAACATGACCCCAGCGCCTTGACATGGTCGGCTGGTTGCAGACTTGGCCCACTTTCTTTGAGAAATGCATATTGATTACATTTCAAGACAAGAGGCGGCGCAAATTCAAACAAGATAACCAATTAAAAGCCATATTGAAAATTTGAGCGCATACCACAAAATCAATGGAGCCCTCCACTCAAAACCTTTCCATGGATTTATCTTAGTGGACTCGACTACTGTAACAGTGTCTTCTGTAGGTCGATTTGACCGCTGAATCACAACGCTGCTGCTCGAGTCCTCACCCACACCAGAAAAGTGGATCACATCAGTTTAAGATCTTTATATGGACTGTCCAAATACTGCTGCTGGTTTATAAAGCACTGAATGGTTTACTCTGATGTTCTGCTACATAATGAACCATCCAGAACTCTCAGCTCTTCTGGGACGGGTCTGCTTTCTGCCCCCAGAGTCAGAACTAAAGAAGGAGAAGCAGCGTTCAGTTATTATGCTCCATTTAGAACAAGCTACCAGGAAACAGCAGGTCCGCTGAAACTCTAGCCTCTTTTAGAGCAAGACTGAAGACTTTTATTTTTTATCAAACTAAATAACTAATCATGTCTTACACGGCACTGTAATTCTTACTCTTGTATTTTATGCCCGTCTCTTACTTCAGCTTGTTTTATTTGTATTTTTACATTTTTAAATGAGTTTCTATTCTGTTAATGTTTTTGTAAGGCACTTTGAACTGCCTTGTGTTGAAATGCGCTCTATAAATAAAAGTGCCTTGCTGTAGCGACTGCTCCTTGATGGTGAGGCACTCATGTTTCTTCCAAAAGCTTTGCTGACCAGCAGTTTGCCAACAGAAGGCAATAAAACATTCCAGCACAGCGAAAATCAGCGGAGAAGCAGAATGAATATTTAGCCTCAACTGAATTATCATAATATTATAAAGATGTAACCCCTTTGTATTTTCCAACATTGTGATTAGTAAATGTACTTTAAGAGCAAACAGATTACAATTACACTGATCATTAAAATAATCCTTTTAGCTCAGCTCGATACAGTTGATCATGTTATCCTATTAGGTCGTTTTGAAAAATGGGTAGGCATCAGGGACACTGCTCGCAGATAGCCAACATCCTATTTATCAGATCCAACATAACTTTCTCCAGTTAAATTACAAAAAATCAGAAGTACTCATTTATGGCCCTCCTAAACCAACACCTGGGGAACCTTTGACCGCATTCTTTGTTGCCGCCTGAACGGCCTGCTCTTAATCCATGTAAAGCTCTATGTGATGTTGTTTTGAAAAGTGCTGTGTAACTGCCATCGAAGTCAGAATAAATAAATAAATAATAGATTAATAAATATTAGGTTAAAAATATAGAGTTCATAAAATACATACATTTCTAGTAATAATAGTTTAATATTAAAAGCATCATTTCATATATTTCATGTATATTGTTTGTTTTGATACGGGAGAAAAGTCTTAATTAAGGGGGGAACCAAAGTTTGCTGCCGCAGGTTGACGGGGTGTTATGATGGTCGTTACTTGTTAGTAACATTCTGGACCAAGCTAGCAGGCAGACACCTCGCGGATTCCTCTGCCTAAGACCAGCGATGTTATAAGGAAGATTTGAATAAAGTGCATAGTGCAATGAAGGACTGAAGGAAGATACCTAATTGTCTCTCAAGGGAAAGCGGCCAATGAGGTACATTTGTGTTTTGTTACTGTTATTTTTGTAAGACTGTAAAGATGTAATGTGACGGATTTCTGTTGAGTCATGTAACTATGGTCGCGTTGTGTCTTTGATGTTTACGTGGGAATAATTTGTTTTTATTTGCTTTTCTGTCTGTATGTTAACAGTTCTCACGGCACACTATCATGCTCTTCGTGTGATTAAAGCCAGTAAACTTTAAGAACGACTTGGTTTCGTAACTTCGACTTGAGAGGGAATTACATGCTGCATAAATAAAGTTATTATTATTTTTAGGTCTTTTTAGAATAAACTTTCTTTTTTTCTTTCACAGTTTTGTCCATCACCTTTTTCAGAGATGATAAAAATGTATACAATAAATGAATTGCTGAAATTTGGGAGGTAAAAAATTGTGCCAAATTGTTGCCAAATTGTAATCTGAATTATCCTCTAAGGGACAAAGAGGCCTGGTTAAAACACAGCGTTCATGCAATTAAAAAGGCTGATACACATCCTCTCATGTGCCTTTGCTTTGACGGGTCCAAATGTGTGCTGTGAGGCCTGTTGTTAATATCTTATGAGTAAAGGCTTTGGAAGAGCTTGTAACCTAAATTCAGCTATGAGATTTATTAACACGAGGAAAAATATTCTGTCCGATCTTAGAATAACATTCATGTTTGTGCTATTAGCTGGGAATTCAGCTGGGAGAAAAGAGAGGGAGGGGAGCACTAAAGCGTGAATTATGGATTTTGAAGGATTTCCCATTGCTGCAGGAGTGCGGCCTGAGAGAGAGAAAGACAGAGGGGAAGTGGAAAGAAGGCAAATGTCCATGCAGGTTGGAAACAGCAGTCCTGTATGCTCCAGGGAGCTCTGGGGCCAGGTAAGAGAAAGAGGGGGAGAGGGAGGGGGGGAGTCGGCATGCCTGACCAGATCCACACCTCTTTTTCCACAACTTGGACTTTCTCTGCTCCTCCTCGCTCTGTCTTTTCTCCCTCAGGCCACTGTGTGAAACGAAGCGGAGTCAGATGGTGAATGCTTAACCATGTGTGGCAGCGGATCAAAACATTTTTCTGGTGGAAGCGCTTTAACACAGGCAGTAAAACTCTGGGTAGCTGATAACCTCCGCACACGTCTGCACACACACACACACACACACACACACACACACACACACACACACCACACACAGTGTTACAGATAAGATTTAGTGTCCTATGTTAACTGCCAATCCAAACACATTCCACTCTTCTCTGTTGTTCTCATCTGCTTCACTTTTCTTTTCTGCATCTTACACACACACAAACACGCATGCACACACACACTTTTTACAATCAGAAGAGAATCAGAGGATGAAGCCCTCTTTATTAGTCACATACATGCACACAGCAGAGCACACACAGTGAAATTGGTCCTCTGCATTTAACCCATCCTAGTATTAGGATGGGCAGCTATTGTGCAGCGCCCGGGGAGCAATGGGGATTGGAGGTGTCCGGTGCCTTGCTCAACGGAACCACAGCAGGGCCTAGGAGGTGAACTGGGACCTCTCCAAGTAGCAGTCCACTTTCCATATTTTCAAGTCTGTTCGGGAACCAGCGACCTTACGATTCCCAGTCCAAGCCCCTACTTACTGAGCCACTGCTGGATCAAGCTCAAGGCCTGGAAATACAACAGGGGTGTGACTGCTGCTCTTTCCAGGCCATATCCTAAACACTCACACACACACACGCACGCAAACACACACACACACACACACACACACACACACACACACACACACACACACACACACATACACACACACACACACACACACACACACACACACACACACGCACGCACACACACACACACACACACAGCTTATGCATTTTTCTATGTCCTTAACAGCTGTCTACACAGTCTCTGCATATTGTAGTAAGTGACCCTGCTGATTTGGACAATGTTAGGGAGGGCCAGCTCCCTGATTGGAGAAAGAGTTAGACCCAGCAGAGACTCATTCCTTGAGCCTAAAACAGTTATCAATAATCCTAATTAATAAGAACTGAACGTGACTTACTGTAAAGGAATGGTTTAACATTTTAGCCTAGCTTAAAGGGGCCTTCTGGTGTTAGCAAAAAGTGCATGAGTAGCTCTGAAGGGATGCAAATATATTTCCTTTCTTCTGTAAAACAACAAAACAATTTAAACACAGTTTTGTTTGAATCCACGTTTACTAGCTGGTAGTTTTCTGATATATTCCACACCTTTAAAGTAGAGTAACAATAGTTTCGAAATGATAAGAGTTAAGAGAGTCATGTGGGTTTTAAATGGTCTGTTGAATGCAGATTAAACAAACACTCAGTGAGCTGTAGACATGTTGCTTGATGTTGTTTTGAACTCTGTAAATAATTAGATTCCCAGGGCTGAGCTAATTGTCTGAGCTCCTGAAAATCTTCTCTCATTTTGAAACAGAAACAAATAGTTTAGAATTTATTATACATTTTAAATGATTATGTTTGGGGGGCCCTGAGACCAAATAGAGTTGGGGCCTCTGGGCCGTTCTAGTCTTCAAGTACAACCCTTATATCCTTATCTACACGTATCAAATATCCTTTAGTTGATGCATTTGCTATAATTTATACAGCTTTCTTTACTCTTATGGTTTTATTAGTTTCCTAAGCTGGTGTTTTATTATTTTAGACATTTTATTGCCATTTTCTTCCAAATGTTTTATTTGTATTTCTTGATGCCTAGGATTTTTGGTTTATTGCAAATGAAGTTTCACCCTCAATGTATTTTGGAGTTCAAATAAAAGGTGAATATAATGAATGGATATTCACATACAGCAGGTAAAATATTGCACATATATGCAATAAATCCTGTGTCAGCAATTTGCCTAGAGACCCGTTAACAGAAGGGAAATTGTAACACAGTGCTTGTAAAAACATATTCCTCCAGTGAGTGGCACGGTGTGTGTGTGTGTCATCGTTAGCAGGTGCTGTGTCATTTCTTCCAGTAGTAACGCCAAACGCCTTTAGAGTGGACACACAGACAGAAATGCTCAATGTTTGTTCTGTTAACAAAGCTTAGCTGACTTAGCTGTGTAACTGTTTCCCACAACTGATCCAACCTCAGACGGACGCGCGCGCACACACACACACACACACACACACACACACACACACACACACACACACACACACACACACACACACACACACACACACACACACACACACACACACACACACACACACACACACACACATCCCCAGCTTAAGCTTGTTGTCCCCTGTAATGATCACCTAAGGGAAGACGTGACTAAACTGTCCCTGGGAACATTCTTTCCACATCATGTTTTTTTCATTTCCAAAGAGGAAATAGTATAGAAACATACACAAAATACACATCTACAACTCATGAAAAGCTGCTTCCTGTTTTGAAACTGATGCTGACTTTATCTGTTTCACTTTGAATGGAGCAGGTGCCAGACGTAGAGGTAACTGAGTGTACCTACGTCATCACAAGAATAGGTTGTTAAGAGCGCCTAAGAACAGGTTTAGGAAACACACATGGGAGTTTCTAACACATTGTCCCTTTCACAGATAAAAAATAAAATCCTGTTGAATTGTTTCAGAATCATCTATTAAGCAGACAAAATCACTCTTAATTCCAAAGCTTCAACTTCTGTATGAACTTTAAGAGAAATGCGTTCCCTTTATTTATTTTGAAATGGATCATTTTAATAGCTTTAGAAGTGATTTTATTTGAACAAAATGAAGATATAGGGAGTAAATCATAAACAAAATTGAACCCTGTCTCCTAAAAATGAAATTTCCATACAACAGAACTGTATTCTCATTTTGATTTAAAGAAAACGTAGGAAAGGTTTAGGAAAAAGTCCTAGTTTAATGTAGGTATGTATGTTATGTAATGTAAGTTAAGTATTCAGGTTAAAGATGCTTTTTGGTGGGTTGCCTTTCCTGTAGTGTGTTCTATAGGTTTTTGTGCATGTCAATGGTCTGCAAAGGCTAAAAATCCCTGAGTTTCTCCACTGGTTCAGATTCTCCACTGACAGCAGCCTCATGGTTAAAAGTCCTGTGATTTTGTAGAGCTCCTATTAACCCGACTGCCTCTTTACTTGCATAGACATTGATTAGAAAGGCATTTGTGTTGTATGAAAGCAAACTGAATCCGGGAGAGAATTCCCTCACATTGAACGTGCTGTTTTGTTGTACGGTAACATAAGTTTACTCCAGAGCCTCACAAATCATTTGTTAGAATTAAAGCAATGTGTGCAGGAAATTACTGTAAGACAAAATGTGAGGCTTGAAGTCAATTCATGGAATTTATTTACAACAACAAGAAAAAACTCACATAACAGAAACCACTTGTACAGCACACCACCTGTGTTGTTTCCTGTCACGCACCAAACTATCAAAGACAAAGTATTGCTTGTCTCATGAGTCCTTGAAGTGAACCGAGCTTGTTTTTGTATGTGTGTGTGTGTGTGTGTAGACGCTCAGTGGAGCGAGAAGAGAGTAAGCACAGGTCTGGATCAAACTGGCCCGAGGCAGCGTTAAACCGCACTCAGCAGCGTCATCCACTGCAGCCTTCACACTGGATGAGTCCCCGGCTCAACTGAGGCTCTCCAGAGAAGAGTGTGTGCTTTGTGTTTGTGCTTGTGTGTGTATGATTGTAGCGCAGAATAATAATCATAGCCCCGCAGATACACTTCAAACTCAGCCAGACGTGACATAAACCACACAGTGTTTTGTGTTCCTGTGTGTGTGTGTGTGTGTGTGTGTGTGTGTGTATCCCTCAGTCAGAGCCCCTGGGACACACTGTACTCACAGCTGGGGAAAACATCAGACAGGTGTGTGCGTCCGTGTGTGTGTTTCACTTGTCCTCTTGCTTTGTTTACATCTCTTGCATGACCAACACATGGTCCGCAGAGCTGACTCAGCTGTTTGGAGTCCACAGGGAGTCCACACAGTTATATAAACCCCAGGTGCAGCGAAGCCTTATCTCGATCAATTTGTATTGATAAGTTCTATCAAAAAGCTGCACCACACCTCACCGTGGCGTAACAAACAGATCTGCTTACCGAACGTTGTTGGTTGGCAGTGTAAAGGTGACCGTGAGGTGAGAATCCAGAGACAGGAGGACTCAGCAGTTTGTTTTTGAAGTGACAAATGTGATGCTTTATAGATCATGGTGGATAAATGTTGTTTTGGCATATTTTACTTCACAGGTTAGTTAAATAAATGACGTAAGTTAAGTGTTTAGTTAACTTTGTAACCTCAACCCAAACTCAATATTGACTTTTGTTTGGCAGGATACTGACAGCAGACAATGGGTAAAGTTCCACCCGACTTCCTCTTAACCGACACAGATTTAATAGGAACACTTTGGTGATACGTCAAAACAAACAGAAACTGGGAAAAAGGCATCCCCGCAAAATGAAAAAGACACATATTCAACTTGCATTAAACCCTACCAAAAGTTTAAAAAATAAAATAATCGCAAGTGACATTCCTGATTCAGATGTGAAGCTTGTATCAAACGTGGAATTTCGTTCCCCATACAAATGAAAATGAAATCAAAATGAACACATGAAACGTCTGATTCATATATGACACGTTAAATATGATATAACAATAAAAAAATCCTAATGTGTGCTTTTTTTGAAAAAGTCAAAGTATGATATTGTATAGTACAAACACACTCTTACATGTGGCGTACAATAAAACAAGGGAGGGGCCTTGGCCTATTCTAAGGTTATTTCCCTTACAAACAGCGAAGCAGGCAGGACCCGAATGCAGGGAAGACACAGGGTTGAACTGAAAATACCTTTATTTCAAGGCCTAGAGAACTAAACAAACAGATCGGAACTCTCTTCCTGGATAAGACATCCAAAATCAACGGAGGATCTAACAACAACTGAAGGACAAACAGAACTCAAATACAAGAAGAGTGATCACAAAGACAAGACACAGGTGGGGAGGGAGGACAAACCCAGGAGCACCAGGGGAACACAATCAGGTAATCAAACAAGAGGGGAACACAGAAACAGGAAGTAGAACCGGAAATAAGCAGGGGAGTGCACAGTTTTCAAAGTAAAACCCAGACAAACAGAGAAATCCTGACACTTCCCTTAAGGTACGGTTGGTTGGATTCCTATATTTTTATGGTTGAATAAACTACTTGATCACAAGTAAAACAAATAAAAGGAGTATATAATTTATATCCATATGTGACATGTTATTATCAGTCTCTGCTTCAAATAAAACTCCTTGTTGGATAAAAAAATGAATGAAATGTTAAATTGAATTCATATAAAGCTGCATTCACTGAGACAACAAGCAGAAAGTGGATCTGACCTGTTGCCTCGTACGGTTCCATAAAAGACATTGTGATAGGTCAGAGCAGTCATGATTAAATGAATAATGGCTGGATTCCCTTTCTGTGATTCAATTTCAGGGTCATGGACTGAATTGCATCAGTTATTAATAAATACATGACTAGGTTGTTGTGTATCTACAACTAGTTATCATCTAAATCGGGTTGCACCAGTAAGAAATAGGGAATCAGAAAGAAGTAAATGTTAAAGTAGCTATGACACATCTGTAGAACTGTCCGATCAAAAGCTGTGTGAACACGAAGTTACTAGGACATCAAGCTGTAATAACCTAGGGAACACATTTTTGATATGTTTATATCTGTGGGTTCTTTGCTCAGAGCAAGACGTTTCACACAGTCACTAGAGGCACTGTAAATATGAAAAGTGGTATTCAAATATAGATGAGTGAAGCACCTTGACATGAATGCAGCTGACCTTTGGACTTAAACACACAGCTGTGCTCGGTGACAGGGAGACATCTGGTTGAAGGACAGTCCTCCTACTCACTGTAGCACTGCACAAATAAACACACTTTGCACGCTCAATGGGAAATCACACGCCAACACATAAACACACCCCTCCATATTGTGGTCGGTTCAGAATCACACTCTCACACACTCCTAGCTGTTTTGTGAAACAACACTGATGTGTGAAGGGAATCCATTATTCTCTAAATCACATTTCTCTCTCTTTCCTCTCCCTCCCTCCATTGTTGTAAATGATGAGTCACAGGAGCGCTGAGTCACCTCATCTTCCAGGTCTTAAAAACACACACATACACAAACACAACCTTTAACGCCCTTACTGGAAGCAGGTTCCCCTTTTCAGTCTGAGGAATATTTTTGTTTTTCTTCACTGGTTCCCTTTTCTGCCCCGGACCCTCTGGGGGGGCTGTGTGTGTGTGTGCCCACGTTTGTGCGTGCATGTGTTAATTAAAGTTGGGAGGAGAGTTTTGGAGGAGAGAGCGAGCTGCCAAAGGCTGCAGCATAAAATAAACAAATGCAGAAAGCATACACACACACTGCAAACTGCCACCATGTTTTAAACCACTCTAAATACTCTAAGAATGATCTGGTTCAAATGGTTCAGTCACATAAATAGAAAACACTTGCATTTTATTGTATTTTAGAGCACCGACTATACCCCTCCAACCCTAAACATACTTCTTTAGCACTGTTCAAGGGTGAGATTAAATATAACAATGCAGTCAAACTTGATTCAAATAAGACAGTACTATAATATGTCCCGGCCTTTGGTTTGTAGCCTTTTTAACATATTCTTAAACTCCAGGAGGGGACCACAGTTTATCTTGTAGCCAGCGCGGTAACACTCACCACTACAGCTGTTCTGCAGCTAGAGCAAACTGTTCAGACATCTTCAGCCTTTACCCTGTTTCCTCAGCGGGGACATGATCGGCTTTATTTTAATTTAAACATTTTGGCTGTTGCATATTGCAGTATAGTTTTTATGAGTTTCCCCCCCATCATTAATTGATAATATATTGTGTAGCTGAATAACAGTTTTTTTCCATTGCTTGCACATGCTTTTTGAAACATGGCTAATTTTTCTCACAACACTAAACAAAATTCACAAAACCACACACTCAAAGTGCATAACACCTCATACACCTTTGGAAAAAAGACCACTAAGCATTATTAGTTTCCCTGGTCTTATTAATTATAGATATGATATTTATTATTGTATTCTATAAACTGCTGACCACATTTCTGCCTTACATGTAGAGACAAAGATTTAAGAAACATGTGGAGTGGGCTCTTAATTTATTCCAGAGCTGTATCTTGCAAAATAAATCACTGCACCCAAAACTACATAAACACTTACCAAAACCAAACCTTTGAAACAAATGGCACACACTTCATATGTAGTAAAAGACATTTTGTCCAACCAACTACACACTGTTGTTCTCAATCTAAAGCACACTCATCTTTATGGGCTTTTTCAGTTTGAGGAGAATTCTGCACCAAAGAAATATGCGCCAGAAACACAAATAATCTGTTGAGACAAACCTTATTTAATTTCTACACAACTAGTGAGCGCAGCAAGCACAGCACATAGTTACAGTTGTGTGAACCAAAATGTGCTCCATCCAAAGACTGTAAATGGAAAAGAAAACTTTGTGGAAAAAATATAAAAAGATTTTTCCAAAAAATAGAGGATATAGAAATACTTTCACGGACCACCTGGCTGGGTCTGGCCTCATCATCAACAGTAACATCTTCCCTGCAGACAGAGGGAAGAAGCTAGATATCCCACTCCCAAAGTGCAACACACCTGGCAAAATGAAGCACTGCACTCAAAACTACATTACAGTGTTTTTCCATTGCTAACACACTAAAGTTACACATAAAGCAGTTATTTAAAGTGACACTCAAAGAGCAAAACCTCAGCTCAAGTCTCCAAAATCCTCTACTCAATCTCACCTTTGCACTCATTTCAATTCATCTAGGCACTTTTTGCAAAACACTGCACACGGTTCTCTAAGTAAGACACAGAAATCTGACAGATTCACTTGTTTGCCATTTTCAAAACACTGCCATTAAAAATGCCACATACAGAAACCAGTTAAACACATGCGCCAAATGACCATAAACACGGAACTGCTTTATTCTTGACACAACAATCAGGATGTAAACACTGGAAAAAGACTAAACGTAATAACGGTTTACAACAACAATGGATATATGGACATAGCAGCGAGAGGAAGAGCTAGAGGAGTGGTTTTCAGCATGGAGCTGTATGAGCATCAGCCCTGTGTCCGTGCCTCTTCTACAGGCAGTGGGAGAGAGGGGAGATATCCTCTGTGATGGTGAAGAGGTGCTGGCCCACACACAGCTAGGACACAAATCATAATAATTATTTTTTGTATAAATAAATCTTGACATTTTTAGCTCAAAGTTACTTTTCAATTTACTGTTTTCGATAGAAAGCATATTTTTGCTAACACAGCTCTCACTGTGCATGCATGGTGGTAGGTTTTGTTCCAACAGTGTATCGGTGTTTCCTGCACATATTTCTCTAGTGCAGAACTTTCTAACAAAGGTTTTCAGAACAAAACTCAAATGAAAATGCTTTCTTTTACAATAAAGGTTTCTTTTGGCCAGGTGGCCTTCATTGGAGATGTTAGAGTAAAAGGGGGAAACAGAAGGGGGGGTCATAGCCAGAAATGTCCAGCCAGCTCAGGACTCGAACCAGCCCACTATACGCTTAGGTTTTCTGTGAGTAGGCCACCAGCTCTAACCACTAAGCTATCTGCCCGCCAGATGAAGGCGCTTTAGATTGAGAACAACAGTGTGTAGTTGGTGTGACACAGATCTAGCTTCTCCCCTCCATGTCTGCAGGGAAGATGTTCCTGTTGATGAGGTCACACCCAGCCAGGTAGTCAGATGCAGCCTAAATATTTCTCTATTTTTTTGAAAAATGTTTTAAGATGTTTTACTCAACGTTTTCTCTTCTATTTACTGTCTTTAAAATTCAGCACATTTTTGTTCACATAACTGTAACTGTAGGTGCTGTGCATGCATGTTGCCTAGTAGGCTGGTTCAAGTCCTGGACTGGCTTGACCATTCTGTTATTTACCTCCCTTCTGTCTCCCCCTTTTACTCTATATAAAGGTCACCTGGCCAAAAGATACCTCTAAAAAAAGCATTTTCATTTTTGTTTTGTTCTGAAAATCTTCATTCTTGAATTCTGCACCACAGAAATATGTGCAGGAACACGATATACTGTTGGAACAAAACGCACCACCATGCATGCGCAATGAGACCTGTGTGAACAAAAATATGCTTTCTATATAAAAAAAAAAACAGTAAATTGAAAAGGATTTTTTTATTTAAAAGAATAATTATTTTGATTTGTGGCCTCGCTGTGTGTGGCCCAGCACCTCACCACCATCACAGAGGATATCTCCCCTTTCTCCCACTGCCTGTAAAAGAGGCAGGAACACAGGGCTGAAAACAATCACTAGATCTGCCTCTAGCTCTTCCTCTCGCTGCTAGCTCTTACATGTAGTCTTTTTACTGAGCTTTCTTCATAAACAGTCAGAAATAAAGCAGTTTGCTGTTTATGGTCAGTTGGTGTGTGTGTTTGTTAACTGGTTTATGAGTGTAGCATTTTTAATGGCAGTGTTTGGGAAATGCAAACCAGTGTCAGATTTATGTGTCTTAGGCCATGTTTACACGGAAACGATCTGAACAGAAAACGCAAAAGTGGCGTTGCGTTCTCACTTTTTTTATTCCACGTTGAGACAAGCATTTTTGGGGGGAGATCTGCGTGCATACGGTGACGCAAAAGTGTGTGGAATTCCAAGTTGTATGCAAGCCAGGCGGCTAGGTGGTAGGTGGTAGTGTTTTTATTTTCCTGTACTGGCGCATGCCTGTGGCGTAAACGCCTATGAACGCGACGGTGGAGCGATTGAAGATTTCCACTCTGGAGGGTGGTTTCACTTTTTTGTGTTTTTAAGCCCAAAAAACACCGTCGCCGTCTAAACGAAAGGCTGATCTGATAAAATATTTTGTCGTTTTCACGCGCGAGCGTTGTCGTGTAAACAGGGCCTTACTTAGAGGACTGTTTGCAGGGTTTTGCAAAAAGTGCCAAGTTGAATTGAAAATTGAGTGCAAAGCTGAACATGTGTTTAGAGTTGTGGAGATTTGAGCTGAGGTTGTGCTCTTTGGGTATCACTCATATTTGCTTTAAGTGTCATCTTAAAAGGGTTAACATTCTTAAGACTCATGAAAATAAATTTGCTATGATCGTGACTGATGATGGATCGAGATTTTAAGCAGAAAGTAATATTAATTTATAATATTTTTACGGCAGTTGAGGCAGAGATGTTAACATTCCTGAACAAGGCACCCTCGATGTACCTATAGTATCTGGCTTCATATTTTCAATTACACATGAATAAATAAAACTGCACCTGTTGGACAAACATGAAAAAGCTGAGACGGCGCTGCTGCCAGAGTCAAATGAACACCAGACAATCAGAGTACTATCCCTTGGGAAGCGATCGGTTTGGCTGCAAACCTCAGAAATGTTGGAGTAATCATAATATGTAAACCATGTGAATCAAATATACCACACCCAGACATTGTGATGGATCATAACCTCTGAATAAATCTTACAGGAAGCAGTCATGTGGTGTGACCACAACACATTAACTCACACTGAATGCGAGAGGTCATTTGCATATTTTTACTTTGAGGTTTACAAGTAAAGCGAGCTTCAAGGTCTTGGCAGACGCAACGATACCACATGGAAAATGTGTTGCTCTTAATCGGCAACCTGTTTTTTTTCCTTAATTCCTGATGAAGATAGATGGTTCTCAGAAATCCCCCTTCTCAAGTGTCTCGCCTCTCCCTCCGCTCTCCTATTTCCACCTCGCCCTGCAGCCTTTCAGTCAATTGTTTCAAACTGGTGCTCCATGTACTTGGACTACAGGTCCGAAAGAGCACTGTTCAAGCCCTCAAAAGAGTTAGGGACAGAGTGTGTGTGTGTGTGCATGTATATGCGTGTGTTTGTGTGTGCGTGACACTCTTCTTTCAGTGAGAAACATAAGGATAGGGAGAGAGAAGGGGGCTTCACAATGCAAATCCCTCCTACTGCTTTATCTGCCTCCTCTAATATCGTCCATAGCAACACGGATATGGGCCGTAATGAAGAGGACACGCAGGTTAACAGCACTGAGCCGTCTCAATGGGTGTAGTTGACATGTATTCATGTGCACACACACACTTCTTATCAGAGAGAAATCATGGAGGTGTATGTGTTAGCTTAAAGCCACAAACAGACAGCAGGAGCAGGATGGGTTGATTCCGTTGATGAGCTTTGTTGTAATGTTGGCAGCCTGAAACTTAACACCCCCCCCCCCCACACACACACACACACACAGCCCCTCTCCCTCTCTTTTATTTGACAGTGCCGGGCTTATTTCGATTTATGAGCGTATTAGTGCCATTACCCGAACACGTGTCAAGGCGCTGCTATACTAAGGAGGCGGAGGGTCACGTTTGACTGCACATACACACAGGCACAGACACATACATATACACACACGTGCACATGCGCCCACACACATGCACACCACAGGAGTTGGAGATAGAGAATGTGAAAGAATATGAATGTTTTTTTTAATTTAAATCAACTGTAGCTCCAATGCCAACAATGTGATAGAAATGTTAGTTATTTCCTTTTTTAACAGCTGTCTATCTGGGTGTGTTCTTACAGTGAAAGGAAAAATACAGTTTGATCAAGGTTGGAAAGAAGAATATACTATAAATCTTAATAACTGTCCGGGCATCACAATAACACTTGTGTATTTTTTTTGTCAACACAAGGGTCATCATTGTTGAACGGAGGACCTTTTTACGTACTACACTCTTAGAGTGGTAATCGTCACAATTAGAGGACAAACCAACGGGGGCAGCTGGCAGGAGAGGTACGTCTCAGCTATGTAGACAATGTTGGGTTCTGACAGCAATTTCCAAACTAAATACCAATAGGAATGTCACATGAGTTTTCCTATAAAATACAATGCAATGCAAAAAAAAGAGTAAAGAATCTGGTTGTATCAGATACATAATTGGCGCAGTGTCTATGTATACATGTGGCACTGTGTCAAATAAAAAATATCCCCCCAAAAATCAACAGCAGTACACTCAGCCAATCCATGATAGTCAATACATTTGTCGAAACCCCGGACCGTAACACACACTGGGCCTACATCACATCCTGCACATCAAAGACCATTTATTTGTTACTCCTGTAACGCAACCTTGGGTCCGCTGAAAGGTGCTATAAACATTTAAGTTATTATTGTTATTATTATCATTGAATTTGTTCAGGAAAGTGATGGTACGCAGTTACTCTGTGTGACTGTCATCTCGTTAAGAAGTTTTGGTTGGATATTACTTTAATAAAATGTTTATATATGTGGTTTAAAAATGGCCATTGTACAATAAATGGACACAGTGTTATAGGCTTGGCCTTCCTATCGGCCTAATAAACCAATTTATTTATTTAACCTTTATTGAACCAGGTAAAAGACCCATTGAGATCGTGATCTCATTTTCAAGGGTGACCTGGCCAAGAAGGCAGCAGCACACGTCAACATACAAGATACAAATACATTACAATAAATAGGGCCACAAGTGAATAGAATAACAACAAAGTGCAAGAGCAAAGGAATCGATCATAGGAAATCATTAGGAGCAGAGGCACCGTCCAAATATGTTTTGGTGTCGGTCCTTTAGGAACCGGCAGAAGACATTAAAAGATACAAGTTCAGACATTTTTAGTTCGGCCTGAAAATTGTTCCAAGTTGATGGGGCAGCAAAACTGAACGCTTTTTTCCCCAATACCGTCCGAGCTCGTGGGATATGCAAACAGTAACTATCGCTGGACCGTAAGGCATACCGGGTTTCTGCTCCTCGGAGGAGTGAACACAAGTAGGAGGGAACCAAGCCAAGCAGAGCCTTATAGATCATAAGCAACCAGTGAGTTTCTCTGCGAGTGCTCAATGATGGCCAACCAGACTCGGCATAAAGCTTACAGTGATGAGTGAGGCGGCCACAGCCAGTAAAAAACCTCAGTGCACTGTGATACACAGTGTCCAAAGCTGATAGGCTTTTAGACGAAGCATACATGTTCAGCACATCTCCATAGTCAACTAAAGGAAGAAAAGTTGACGACACAACAATTTACGCACTCGCAAAGAAAAACACAGGCGATTTCTGTAATAGAATCCAAGCTTTAGCCTGAGTTTTTTTACCAGGTTTTCAATATGTGATTTAAAGGAGAGCTCCTGATCTAAAAGGAAACCCAAATATTTGTAATTGGTGACAACCTCGATTGGATTACCTCGAGCAGTTATTACAGACGTACTTTCATTTGAGTAAGGAGCTTTTGAGAAAACCATGATTTTCGATTTTTTGGCATTCAGAACCAGTTTGAGACTTTGCAGGCGGGCCTGTACAACATTAAAAGCAGACTGTAACATCTCAAATGCATGCACAACAGAAGACGCACAACAATAAATAACAGTGTCATCAGCATAAAAATGATAAGCAGCATTTGACAAATTGACACAAAGATCATTTATATAAATAGAAAATAGTCAGGGTCCTAGGACCGAGCCCTGTGGCACACCTTTAGTGATCTCTAGTGAGGATGATGTGGCATTGGCCATCTGAACACACTGAGTACTGTTAGACAGGTAGTCAGCAAACCAGGTAGATGCCTGGTTAGAAATGCCAATTTTCTTCAGGATACTGATCGATATCTCGTGGTCGACCGTGTCAAAAGCCTTAGAGAGATCAATAAAAAGGGCCACACGTACTTTTTTTAAATCAAGCGCTTCAATTAGATCGTTTAAAACTTCCAGGGCAGCAGTAACTGTACTATGTTGCTTCCTAAAGCCAGATTGAAAGTTATTTAAAATACTATTTGATTCTAAGAAATCTTTTAATTGTTCACTGATTATTTTTTCCAATATTTTTTCAGCAATGCATCATTTGGAAATAGGCCTGTAATTATTCACGTCTGATGGGTCACCCCCTTTTATCAAGGGAAGGACAAAAGCGGATTTCCAAGCTTTTGGGAGTTTGTTGGTGCTGAGGCTGAGATTGAAAATGTGAGTCAGAGGCCCAGCTATATGATTGGCAGCCAACTTCAAGAAGAAAGGGTCCAATTGGTCGGGACCAGCTGCTTTTTTAGCATCCAAGCTGATTAGGGCTCTACACACCTCAGATGCGGACACAGGCTCAAAGTAAAAGGAATTATCTGTGAGGCTGCTTACAGCCTCATCCTTAGAGTCCTTGGCCACAACAGAATTTAATTGATTGGAATTTTCCTTATCAAATAGGTGGCCCACAGAGACAAAATGCTCATTGTACAATACTGTCAATACTGTTACAGTGTGCAGATCTGGGATAGAACTTGCTATCTATGGAACAGGCTGCTTTAAATCTGCAACACTGCGAAACGTATGATGGACGTGAAGGGCCCTGCACTTTGTTAGATCCTGTCCTGATAAAAGCTTGAACAGAAACTGTATTTTTGAATCACTGTTGTCTTATTTTTTTATGTCTTGTTTTGGCTCTTATTACAATCACTGTAGTTTCTTTCAAGCTAACAATAAAGAAATAATACAGTGGTGTTCAGATATAAAGTATTTATGTCATTATCTTGACATTGTAAAGCTCATAGTTTAATCTCGAAAAATGGGCTTGGGATTTTTAAGAACTGCACCCACCTGATAAATTGCTCTAATTGACCAGCAATATCTTGTAGTAAGCTCACCTGAACCCGCTCAAACTGCGGATTGGCCTGTCAGTTAAGATTTGCTCAGAAAAACTCAACTACAGATAAATGTGAAAAAAGCTTCTACTGTCAAACCAAGAGAAAAGTTTCAATAAGACAAATATATTTGGAGTGGACAGAGCTTTGAAAAGCTGGCATGTGTTGTCTTTATTGCAGTTTTTGCAGAAGTTTTGATTTTTTCACACAAATAAAGCACCTATTTACAATGTTATCTACTTAGCAATACTACCTCACTTCCTGTGTGCCAGAGAAATCTCTCTGAAACCCTGCTTGTGTTTGAACCTGCAAATAGCTTTCCTGAACTGCACACATTCATTGATATTTTGCTTTACTACTGAAAAACTCCATTATTTGCTCATTTGTTTTTATTGTGAAGCTTTCAAAGGACATATATTTAAATTAAAAAACCAAACCTGAACAATGGAATCATTTTTTGCTGCTGTGAGCCCAAACATGCTCTCTGAATCGACTGCCTTCATTCAGACATTAAAACATCAGAGCTGCAAAGGATGACAGGCGCACAAACATGCACGTGTACATGCTAAAACAACAGCGCGGCAGCTAGCGACCACCATGCGGGTAATAATGAGGGTGCAGAGAGGAGCCTCGGGCCGTCCCTCCAGACCGGAGGGGGGACAGGGTCTGGCTGCGGCTCCCTCGGTACGTGGGGATGCATCACTGGAATCATTTAATTCATACCGTAAACGTGACAGGGTTAATGAGTGGCAAAGAGAGCCTGGGGACCATGGGGGCCAGGGTGGGAGGTGGGATGTGTGTGCGGATGGATGGGCTGGTAGTGTGTTTTGTGTTGGGTTGTGGGTATAATGTTTGTGTGTGTCTTTGTAAAAAATGGCCGAATGGCAGCATTAATGGTGTGTTTGAGTGAGTGTGTTATAAGTGTGTGTGTGTGTGTGTGTGTGTGTGTGTGTGTGTGTGTGTGTGTGTGTGTGTGTGTGTGTGTGTGTGTGTGTGTGTGTGTGTGTGGAGAGAGAAAGAGACAGAGGTGGTTGAGGAGTATCAGGTTTGCGGGGAACAGACGGTGAAGCCTGTGTGTTGTTTTTGTTTTGTTGGACGTCATTGGTTCTAAGTACCAACAGAATCCACCAACACAAAATCTCGATTCTCCCAAAGACCCGAACACAGACAAACTAACAAACAAAGCACACACAGCGAGCTGTCTCTGACAACAGACGTCTCAAATTCTGCGATCAGAGGGAGCGGGTGTGGGTGAGGAAAGAAAGAGGGAGGATGGGATGGAGGACAAAAGCGTGGCGCTCTGCAGAGGGGAGAAAAATGAGTGAGGACTAAATTGGCTGGGTGGAGTGATGGAAGACGGAGGGGAGAGGAGAACGAGGGGCGATGGTGATGGATGAGCAAATGGTGGGTGCTTGATGGGGGAGTGAGCGTGCAGAGGAAGGGAGGAGGTGATGTGATCCCCCCCACCCTTCCTGCTTCTCCATTAACACACTGCGCAGCCTGGTAACACCAGCACTTATTGTCTGTGAGGCGTGCAGTTTACACTCGCCTTTGCCCCACACAATTAAATCTGGCATCCACACACTGGACTGCTCTCACCGTGAACGTGCTCACCATCCTCGTCTGCAGGTCCGTGTCAAGATGTCAGAAAAACTGGATTCATTAAGGGTTTGTAGCTTAATAGTTCAAATTCTTAACTGAAAGAACAAAAGATTGAAAAAGATGTCTTCCATAGTCACGCTTAAATTCAAAGGATTGGTGGATTTAAAGGCGTTGTTTTGACAACAAACAACTTTAGCTCCTCCAATAATGCAGCCTATGATATACGTAACATAAAAGTAAAAGACATAAAATAGTGCAGACAAAAGATTTCAGTCAGGAAGAAGAAAATATGTACAGATAAAATAGAATATAAAGCAGAATGTAAAATGAATCACTGTAGGGTAGAATAAATACTGTTTACAGATGTGAAAGGTGACACTTCACAGACCTCAGGAGTTTAGCAGTGTTACTAAAAAGATATTTGGAGAGGAAACTGAGACACAGCAGCGCCATGTTGTCCACCCGGTAAATATGAAACATAAGCTGGATGCGTCTCGCTGCTGTGTATCATAATCACGTTTCTATCCTCGTTGTAAGTGTACGTTTTTAAGATAGCGTCCCAAAAACAGCTTGTCTGCTCCATCAAAGCTCAGGCTGCGGTGACATTAAGGCCTCCAGTAGAAAAACAAAGGCCTCCCCCCCCCCCTCCTCCTCAGCCTCTAGCTGCAACCCTCTCTCCCAAGGGACGCTATCAGGACATGTAAAGGTCAGGGGTCTGGTAGCATCGCAGTAACCACAGACGCGCACACACACTGATGTCACACGCTACCTGCTCACAGAAGGCACCTGCAGACAGTCCCCTCTGCCATGTAACGTCTTCAGCGATCTATTAGAAACCTCATTTTAACTTTGGCAGAGTGGATAATTGAGGAGTTTCAATTTCATTTTTCAATAAGTCAATCCGACGTTTTAAGGTGTTTCGATTGGTTCGTCCTTTCTCTTTTAGTGGCAATGCAACTATCAATATCATCTCAACCAATTATTTGCTTTGTGGTTCATTCTGTAGTTTACAAATCTCATTTATTGAACTGCAACACCTTCTAAAGAAAATGAGCATATTTAATTCTTAATATTTAATGCTTCACAGATGTAACAGGCAGGTCTGCTGTCTGCCACTATTTGTTCGACAGCATTAGGGCGATATAAACGATACACATCGTGGATAACCCACTTATGCAAATATCGGACCCGATGTAAAGCATGCCTTATCTTCTCTTCTTGATACAGAGATTTGGGAGAATTTAGTATAAAATTAATTGGTGAAAATCTCTACCGTTTACATCGAATGTGCTGGCGAGGCAGGGGAACTATAATACTTTGCCTTTTTACGATCAAAAATATAAATGTACTTGGAAATTGATATGTTCATTCAAAAGCTCTTTTTTGATTAAGAGTGTAAATCTATTTTAGAACATACCCGATCCCCTTTTCAAATGATTTAGATTCTTCACCCAAAATCTATATTTGTCCAGCTGTAACGCCTCATCTCCATAAGAAACCTGCATGTACTAAGACAAAACTTGGATGGAGTCAAATCTGAAGGTGTTTTGGGTCTGCATAATTTATTATTGTATTACTTAGATTATAAAGCTGGGGTGTAAAGACTGTAATACCTTAAGAATATAGCTCTGGAAAAAAATGAGACCACTGCAGCATTATTTCTGATTTTACTATTTACAGATATGTCTTTGAGTTAAAGGCATTTAAAAAAACAACGTTTTATTGTATTCTATAAACTGCTGATAACATTTCTCTGGAAAGGCTGCCATACATGTAGAGATAAAGATTTAAGAACAATTTGGAGTGGGCTCTTAATTTGGATCTGTATAATATGCAAACATTTGTATCAACATCTGGATTAAAGAGATGCAAAGAGTAAATCAGTACCATCACTCCAATAGACCCTCATAATTGAGTTTCTCGCGGACATTCAAATCACAGAAATAAGCCTCCAGTTGTTCTGATAAATGCTGGGAACACCAAGCAATCTTTGTACAGAATTACACATAACACATTTCACTGTTTTGAAATGATTACCAGAAACATAAAACATTTTTTGTTTTGCACAGTTACATTTTTCTTATCCATGAGGACAGAAATCATGTCTGCTCTAGCATTTTTATACATCAGAAGAAAGATGAAAATGCTTGACTACGTTAAAATCTGTCCTATAAAGATCATCTGAAGTCTTTACACAATCATGCCAAAATACCATAATTCAAGGACATTGGTTTATAGATATGTGTTGCTGCACAGTGGATGTATTAGTTAGTTCTGAATAAACAACACTATGTTTCCATTCAATGGATTCACAAGGAGGAGGCAACACATAATGACAGCTGATAGAAAAAAGGTCTAACTGATTACGATTTTCTTTTAATGTTTTCATACAAATTGGGTTAAGGCATATATAATTCCTGCCATTCTTTCTCAAGTTGAGAAAGGAAAGAAAATCATTCAGATGGTTTGAGGACTTCTGGAGAAAAAAAGACCTACAGATCAATAGTACACAATTTCGTTTTAAAAAATCAGATGTTAAGCTGTGTGCCTTGAAAGTAAGTGGCAATACACAGGAGACACAGATACAGTACAGACCACGTGTCTATTATCTCTTTAAAGGGCAGATCATACAAGAGAGAGGGGCACCATCAGGGTCCAGCTTCTTATAAAGAGCCCATACGTGTCCCGTGATGGTGGAAATCCCTCTCCTTCACAGTGTTATCCAAAGGAAAGGACAGCCAGGCTTAAGGATGGACAGATATGTAAAACCTGAATCTCACTTCTCTGTCCATTTTACAAAACCAAATCCAGAGAGGAGCTCTGAAAACGCTGTCTGGAAACTGCTCTCTGATTCGAACTATTTTTTAAATCATGGCTTCCAGGGATAGAAACCATTTAAAAAAGGAAATATAATTATGATAACCAGTCACATGTGAACACATAATGTTATTATCTTTGACTTTCATGTAGAAAGCGATCATTGTAAAATCTATCTTTTTTTGTATTTTGTGTAACCATAAGTGTGTATTCCTGTGTGAGAATAATGATGACAAATTAATGATACAGTATCTACTTAAATAACACATCTCATTAAGCCTGCTGACTAATGAGGTGATTAGCCTCGGCTACCAATAACTAGCGTTAGCCTAGCGTAGCGTTAGTTGCTCTCTCAAAGGGTTTAAGCACAGTGATTCAGATGGAATGGCTAATATGGCTGCTGGTAGGGGCTTTTAATTGCCTGAAAGCTATTAGGACTAATGTGCAGATATGTGAGCGACAAATGACTTTAATTAGCCCGTTAATGTGTTTGCTCGCAGAAATATTAGCACATAACGTCAGCGGGAGGAAACGTGGGGCAGCAAAGAAAGGCTGGGTGCCCTGCTTTGGATTAGGGGTGTAGCGCCTCACATTTTGTGTTTGTGTGTGTGGTTGTGTGTGTGGTTGTGTGTGTGTGTGTGTGTGTGTGTGTGTGTGTGTGTGTGTGTGTGTGTGTGTTAGCAGCTCTTTGGGAAGGGAAGGGGGCCTCAGCAGCAGTGAAGTGTGCCACAGCTATTTATAGGCCCAGTTGATTGCAGATTTATTCTCCTGGGAGGGAGTAACTCGTAATAGCGTATGGTGTGTGTGTGTGTGTGTGTGTGTGTGTGTGTGTGTGTGTGTGGGAGGTGCAGGTTATGAAGAAGACCCACTGTGGGAGGAACAGCTGTCTGTCAGGAGGAATCCGTAGGTTAATTTCCTTTGGGGAAGAGGCGGAATTGAAGGCTGAGACGAGACATCTCTTGCTACAAAAAGCTGATTGTTCGTCTTCTTTTGGTCCAATGAAATCAAATATATTTGAAAATAATTTATTTTTCCAATTGTCTCCAAAAAAAAAGTTGAATCACAGTCTTACCTCATCAATTGATGACTGTGCAATTTTTAAAATATAATCAAGTGTTTGGATAAATGTGAAACCACTTGAAACTTAAACTCAATGAAAGCTTAATTTACTTTTAAACCAAATACAGGGCTTGCATTTTTATGATGTTAAAACTCAACCAATCTTTAGCCACATTTATCTAGAAGAAAAGTGAGAGAGTCTTTGAGACAAACACTATTCTAAAGGAGGTTCAGCCCAGTGTTGAAAGGAAGGTGTACACTGTGTTTCTAAACACATTTGTGTTTGTCTTGGCTGTAAAGGGCTGCATGTGTAGTCGAAGAAGGAAGAATAAAGCAGCACAGTAAACAAGGGGGTGCATGAGGCTGGATACGGCTTTTGACAGGGGGATGGGAAATACTGCGGCTGGTGCTGTGAATTATATGAATTCCTGACTGCTGGCATTTATGGCGCAGACAGCAGTGGGCAGGGTAGGAGGGGTGAGAAGCGAAAAGCTGATGTTGACATGGTAAACCAAAGCAACGTATGCACAAAACATGCGTGTTGTCAGTGAAACGCTCATGGTGAGAGGGTTGTTACTCTGGTGTGTTTTTAAAAGAGTCCTCTCATTCGTCAGATGTCACTCGCTCTGCTTCTTCTTTATTTTTTCAGATTTTTTCTGAAGGCGACAGCAGCACTGATTTTTTTGCTGCATTCAGAGATGCTGAAGGGCAAAATAGTTTCAGGCTTAACCCCTGGACTCTGCAGGCCGAGAGGCAGACACGCGATGCCAAAACATGTGAACAATGCCAGAGAACCCACGCAGCACTGGCTTTACAAGTAAATGATGTATTTAAAATGACTATCATTAAAGGTCTGAGTATGATTTGCAGAGTGATCTGACACATTTTGTCAGGTTTTCGTTACTTTGAAATGAATCGGTTTGGCTTCTGGCAAGTACATGACATTATATTATATTGACGCTCATAAAGGTTTGTTTAAAACATCTGTGTAATCGCATCTAGTACATTTACATTTTTAGGTGGGATAGGAAAAGGCAGCTCTAAAAAGGTTGCTTTCAGGCCAGTAAACATATGAAAGAAAACGATGTGAACTCACAGAAGTTGAAATGAGATATGAATGAGTGGAGTTTTGAGTTGCAGCAGTAATGAGCACTTACTGGCTGTAAAGACACACAGCACTGCGGCTAGAGGGAGGACACAAAGAGTGCTGTTTACAGTGACAATGAGATGACTGACAAACAGGGTTACAGAGCACACACATACACACACACACACACACACACACACACACACACACACACACACACACACACACACACACACACACACACACACACACACACACTCTCTCTCTCTCTCTCCATGCAGGGCCTGTGCCTGGGTGCGGGATCTTGTGTGCTCAGGCCTGCCTGGCAGTGATGCTGGTGATGGATAGCGTGGTGCTGGCGAGGCTTGCAGAGGCTCCTCAGAGTGCAGCAACATGCCAGCAGAGCGGCTGCCAACAAAGGCAGCGTTACAAATACCTCACATTAGGGGAATTATGTCTTTATGTGCCATCCAAACGGGCGCAGGGGCGAGACAATGGTGTGAGGGGGACGGTGTTTCCGTTACAATTAGCTGCGCGCTAATCTGTATTTTCCTCATCTAGATTTTTTCTTTGTGCCTTAAGGGCCCTCGGCATACGAGAACAGTATGGGATGGTGTAAGTCTGAAAAAACAAAGCCAATGCAATAATCAGGCTCTGTGAAAAACTGTGTTTTGCAGATGACTTTAGGGGAGAGATGAGCAGACACTGAACCCAGTATCTGTAGCATCGCCTCTCCAGTAGACATGTCTGGCGATGCTATCTTTTTTATAAGCTTTAAAAAAACACAGAGGATGTTCTGTACTGTAATAACACACATGTACACAGCCACACAGGATATTCCAAAACAAACACGTGCAGGTGAAGGTTTCTCACCCCTCACTCGAGTGCAAAAAAAGACCTGCTGCCCTCTAAAACGCAATTTCCTGAAACAAGACACAGGGACCAAACTGTGTTCCCCCCCTCCTCTGCTCCTGCAGCTCCGTCAGAGCCCCGGCTAGGCTTTCCGCAGGCACTTTGGCAAGCGTGAGCATACAGTCTATTTTTCTCGGATAAGATTGGGGGGAGGGGATGGTGGTGTTTTTGTCTGCCCGTGTGAGAGGGAAGGAGGAGGAGGAGTGGATAGAGAGAAATATGTAGGTATGTTGAGGGAAGAAGAAGACGATGCAGTGATGTAGGAGTGGGGGGCAGAGAGGGATGTAAACAGCTAATCAATCAGCAGAGAGAAGATACAGGGCACAGTGGAGCAGAGATGGAGACGCACACATACTGACAGATGGGGGCGGGGAGGGAGGGCTTCTCCTTTCTGCACAGCTGGCTGGCAGGAGCACCGCTGTCTCCCCCCCTCCCTCCCTCCCTCTGGGCATCCTGTCTGGGCCTTGGTGCTGGGACAGAAGCTCAAACATCCTCTGTGTGGTCACCCCCCCCCCCACACACACACACTTTACCCTGCAATTGGAACTCCCGCTGGAGTCTAGGTGTGGTTCAGTTTTTGTTTTTTTTTAGGCTGGGGGTCTCAGAGGAGGGGAGGAGAGGGATCTGAGAGGGGAAATTAACTCAGGTGCTCCCCACCCACAGACAAACACACCTGCCGCTGCCTTTTGTTGATCAGCACTGAGATGATACTTTCTTTCCAATCCCATATAAATCCCGAAGTTCGTTAACTAAGAACACACCTCTCACATGGCTGCCCCCCCGCCCTGTTGCTCTCAGAGAACACACACTGAAAGCTCAGTGGACTTTTATAGCCTGAAGAATTTCTATTTTTGCCAGCTAAAATAGGAAGCCAAAAATGGCATGAGGGGCTTTAGTGTGGTCCCATTTCTCCAGCTATCACAAGACATTATTAATCATCTACTCGTTTCAATGCATTTAGTATTACTTATTTGCGTTTCATGCGTGTGTATTATCACATAACTCTTTTTTTAAATGTCCAGTGAGAACACTCACAGATTAGTGGTTACATTTTGGGGTTTTCTAAAGTAACTTTCATAAATTAACAAGCAAATAAGATGTAGTCCTGCTTTTCCTTGTCTCCACATTTACTGAAACAATACTAATCCTGAATTGGCCAAATGCTGCTCTGTAAGACTGAAGATAATTCTGTTAGTGTGCAAGTGTAAACTGAAACCTCGCCCTGCCATTTTTCCAGAGACTCAGCAGGACATTGATTGCGCTCAATATTTGATTTACTTACTTGAATGTGTTAGGATTAACCTTTGTCAGTACTTGCATATGAAAATGTTTTCCCAAGCTGCTGCAGACAAATGTAATAATAATAATAAAAGTAGTTTGTCGGTTTTTAGTAGTCTTTGTAACAACAGCACAACGTGGTCCTGTTTGTATGTTCTAATTCTTTAAGATTTTGTGATGTAATTTGACTTGTTTTTTAGAAATGAAAACACAGAATAGAATCTCTTTAAAAACCTAAAGGTGTGATGTGTGTTATTATAACAGAAGAAAAATGTTCAATTCTCTGACAAATACAGTGCAGAAGACCCTGACTGAAATCAAGTAGCTACAGTTGTTAACAATAAAAACAATGATAATAGCGTTAGTCCAAATTATAATAGTTAGTCAAAACTGAATCATTTCAGCAGGTTTAAGTCAAATATGAGTTTCCTCTGGTCCTCTTTAAATATGTAGTAAGGAGGAATTGTAAGGTGTAGATGAACATTTCAAAATAACCGCAAAGGCCACATGGATGATGTCATTTTATAAGCTTTCCTTCTCTTCCTGTAAAGCCTTGAGTGAGCGTCAATCTAAAATAAACCTGACCTCTATAAAGCCTGAGGTGCAGTAATCCTCTCTAGAAATGTCCACGTAGAACAGCTTGATGAGATGAAGAGTCATGGCCAGAAACCTCTTGAATGAGGTTGTGTGAAAACCGATGACTAAACCCTGGAAGAGCCTGAGTTTCCATTCTGAATATGAAAC
The DNA here is from genome assembly GCF_036324505.1 of Eleginops maclovinus. Taxonomy (NCBI): domain Eukaryota; kingdom Metazoa; phylum Chordata; class Actinopteri; order Perciformes; family Eleginopidae; genus Eleginops; species Eleginops maclovinus. Next base: position 24,336,239 of record NC_086353.1, on the reverse strand, counting down.
TTACAAAGATACTGGAAATGATTTGAGTTGATACATATTGAAGGGTAGAACCACCTTAACCCAGTTTAACCAGACAGACAATTTATTCTGAGTGTGACGTTGGGGAGTGTCTTTATGGTTTAGTGCTGCATCATTTGGGGAACTGTAGCTGTGAATACAGGCCGGTGAAATAACACAGGACTTTGATAAAGATCAGGAATCTAAATGGGGGTTTTCTGTGTTTAGGCTGTGGTTAAGTCTGATGTGTTTGGAGGTTAGGGTTTATCCACCGTTTTATCTGCCACTGTATCACTGAACCCAGGCATATCTACAGGTGGAGCAGCTTGTCTGGGTTTGGCTCGGGGCCCAGTCGTGTTGACTGCTCACGTTACAACTCAAGAGTGCGGGTGTGTCTTGGTTATGTTTCTTACACTGCGTTTCAATTTGCACAGAGACACAACAAACATTTAGCAGAGCTCCTTCATGTCTGCTCATTACTTCACCCTGATAATGTGCCTCTACATAAAAATGTGCCATCATCGCCCCGTGGCTGTTATAGCCTTTTTCCAACTCTGTAATTTATTTTATGCAGACGCAGAGGCCACACTTATTTCTGTTTATTTTTCACATTCCCCCTCCAGGAGACATTTAATGTGTCTCATCTCCTAAAAGGGAAGAACAGGATGTGATTGCTGACTGCATTTTAGGGGCAGCTCTCATCTGTCATGCAGTGAAAGGAGAAAGAGAAGCCCCGCACTATCTGTCCCGTTGTGCTCTACACCGCTGCTATGATGGCATTTATGTGTCCTCCAAATAAACAGGCTATTTACATGTGAATGCTGCTGACATAATGTCATGTGGCATCTCTTTACAGGCGCAGCAGGCAGGCCTGGGATTTATTGACTGCACGTACTGAAGGCAGCATTACAATCTTTATTTCATGCAGGATAATCCAAACACTTTTTATTTTTAACAGCTGATGTCATCATCTTTCACTAAGATACCCAAAATATTGCAGCTGCTCTTTCCCATCATCAAAAATGTATCTTTATAAAAGCATGCAGATGTTAATGACTGCTGTTCTTCCAGTTTCATTTCTCACTGTCAATCTGATCATAAATCAGAAATGTGATAGGACTGTCCATCATCAGTGGCGTTCAATTAGGGCCGAGCAACATGATATAAATACCTTTTTTTGATTCACCAGAGCTGGTTTATTATTGTCCTAGACCCACTTCATGATTCTATCCATATTACAGATGATTAGTATAAAAGAACGTTAGCGTGTACATTTTTTGACATAGCACCAGCTCAACCCTAGAATATCGTTACAATATAAAACATTTATATTTATTGTGATTTTTGATTTCCACTACATTGTCAAGGCCTATCTTCAATTATTGCAGGAATCAGCTTGAGACCCCGCCTTCAGGCCTGGTAAATTCATGTTCCTCACAATTTAACCCTTAAATAAATGTATTAGTTCCAGATTTAGAAATTTCAAATTTGAGTAAATGTTAGTATTTTCCCCATCTTTGCACCAAATATATTATTACTCAAATACGGCGCTGAATGAAACAGCACAAGAAAAAAAAAAGATATGAAATATTCGAAGTAGTGATATGCTTTGAAAGAACAGGCGCACTTTCGAAGGGATCAGCTGACAGCTTCAAAGATGACCCCCCCCTCAGTAAACACAGACTTCTGTGCGACTGCGGTCCCTTGTGACTGTGTACATTATGTTTATGGGCTGGCTGTGGCAAACTAGGTTGTTTGAAAGCGTGGGTTGCAAAGACAGCCAGAGGATACATGAGAGACTCAAGAAAAAGATGATGAGGGGATCAAGATGGGATGGAAGGAGAGTGAGAAACAGGAGCGGGAGGGATGGTGGCTTTTCTTTTGTCTCGAGCTGCAGCCTGTTTCATTAGCACACCAGCCAGCTCCCCTCCTCCTCCGCGCAGGCTCCCCAGCCCCAGACAGCGAGCCCGGTTACTGTTCTAATGGCAGCTCTGTATTCATTATCACCTCCGCATACGCCTCCACCCCCCCACTCTGCCGGGATGGGGGGGCTGCTGTAATTGATAATTAAAGAGCAATAACACAGCGGTCAATGCAATCTCACCGCAGGAGTGCCTGAGACCCCAACCTCATCATCACACACACGCACAAACGCACGCGCACACACACGCACACAAGAACGCTGCACTGCACATGACCTGTATACACTCATACAAAGAACGCATACTCAGAAATATGTCATGTCTTGGCACTAACAACTATAAACACAACTATATGTGTGCGCACAATTTAACATGAAAATGCAGATAAACACACGCCCACACAAAACGCCTGGTAGCCCTATCCATTCCCGTGATCCTACACACAGACACACAGCAGAGGAGAAGAGCCTTAGGAAGAACAAAACAACGAGACACACATGTTCATTTTGGAGGCAGATCAATACATGGAGGCGAGGCCACAGCCCGTTGATTAAGAGCGGGACTGTTCTCTATTGGCAGAGCCTGGGAAGCACTTATTAATATCTTGTTATTCAGCATATTTCATGAGCCACAGATACATTCAACACTGCTGCTAATTAAAGGCTGCTCACATTCATTCAGCAGGCAACCAAACATTACTGGATAGCAGGCTTGTTGTCGAAGTTAATAAAAACACACAAGCAACAATGCTGCGATCAAACACCCTGTCTGTGTGCATTGTGCTGCTGGGTGTATGTGTGTGTGTGTGTTTGTTTGATCAAGCCGTCATAGAAGAACCCCATTCTGTCACACACACAGTGACAGAGAAAGACAGGGATGAGAGACAGACAGAATTCATTAAAGAGGGTGAGGTTTTCTCTCTCCGTCTCCCTCTCTATCGCTCCTCTTGAAAGTCGTTTAGCGATGAGGATTCAATCTGCCGCTTGATGCGGTACGTGGGATGTAATTACAGAAGGAGAGAACGAGGCAGAGCTTCCACTGATTAGAGAGAGAGAGGACTAATGATTATGTATGTTGTGTGTGGGAGACACAGGTGACACTTCCTGTCTAATGTAGAATATATTTTATAGGATTGTTTTGCTTTTCTTGTTGTGTTTTTAAAATCTCTTTATTGATTGAGTACTTTGGATACCATAGATCATAATAACACCCTGTAAAAGGAGTCTGCGAACTTCTGGTGCTTTTATCTGGCGCCAAGACACAAAAATTAGGTGTTGGGCATATGGTTAACGATGCAAGGCTTTAGAGAAGGTGCACAAATACAAAGCTGTGGGAAGAAAACATATTGTCATCAGAGTAAGAGGAGTATAATAAAGCATGTAAATATAAAGAATGTTATAAATAAAAAACAAAAGGAATTTGTATCTTTATTTCAAACTTGTGGTTTCACTGTATATCCAGTTTTCATGCATACATCATTTAAAGTATATTTTATCTGTGGGAATTCTCAACTTTAACACTTCAGAATAACAGTAGCTTTCCTTAAAATGTGGGTCTAAGGAGTGTATATAATGTACTCTTATTATATCATCATCATTTTGTATATATCCATTTTTATCATTTCTCCTTCCCTGTACTTATTGTATTTGTTAATTATAGCTCAAGTTCAAAGTTTTATTAACAACATTAAGAAGAGTGTACTTATTGTATTTGTGACTTATAGCTGCGTTGCCTACTGTAATTGCTGCACATGCTATTCCTGCTTTGTTTCTAGCATGTTCATATCCCCTCCTTACAGTTTATTGTACGATGTATATGTATTTTGTACATAACTGCTCATTGTGTATATACTGTATATGAACATTCCTTTAATGCAAGGCTGGATGCATCTCATTGTCTGCTTAGTCTAAATGTCCATTTGATTGCTTACCCTTGCAAGGGTGCATTTATTCCTTAGCACTGCTGTTTGCCCAAATATCAGAAGTTACTGCACCTCCTTTTTTCTGAATTGAAACATTATGAATTCTATTCTGTGAAAAAAAAACTGTTACAATGATCGTTATACCTTAATCAAATCACTGAGGCCTAAAACAGGTAGTAAGAATAGTGTGGGTAGTGTGCAGGACCAGAGTTAAACTGTCTGTGTGATGTGTAAGATATGTCTTCCTCACTGAGCACATATCTGGCAACCCCGCTGTGCAACATGCTACATGTTACCTTCCGTATGTTTGAGCCCTGACACAATGCCTTGTTTCACATAACGCTTTCTCACACCCACACCTGCCCAGCACAAGCACTCTGCTGGAGGGCCGATAACCACACCGTACTGAAGCTGAAGGTTCTAATGAAACTAAAGTGGTCAGAGAAAGAGGACAAATCAAATCCCATCGTGTGTGGAGACATGATACTTCACAGTGACTGTCAGCTCATGGATAGATGACTGACAGCCATTTCAGACAATCAAAAGATCAGTGGAAACATCAAGAGACACACTCAAAAACATCCCTACAATCAGACCCTCGCGTCTGCATCTGGTTACTGTTTCATGATTAGCTCATTTAAATGCAGATGACTTGGCCAGGTGCTATTTTAATAAAGACACAAAAAAGGAAGATGAGCAAATAAACAGAAGAGAGGAAGGGATGGTGCGTGTGAGGGTGTGTGAGCTAACGCATATGGCAGTGCCTGTGTGCGGGCTTGTGTAGGAGAGCCATATGCTGCAAAATGGCAGCCCAGAGGGGTGAGGGACTGATATAGATAAATTGAGGGCTGCAAAGAGGGAGACAGAAGAGTGTACATGAAAGAAAGAAAGGACAACAAACAGAGATACAAAGTGTGTGTGAGCACGAGAGAGAGGGTCTGGAACTATCAAGTGTAGCAGAACTGTCAGAGCTCTGTGTGTCACACAGGGCAAATGAAACCTGACATACTCTGGCGAGCGCCCACTCCTCCTTCCATCAGTCTCTCTCTGCGGCGGACAGCGTCCCTCTCAGCCCTTTTCTGGAGAGTGGTATTGACTGCGTCGGCTCGATGTTGGCTATTTCCATTTTCTCCCGCAGGGAGAGAGGAGACAAAGCAATAGCAAGTGGATTTCATCCTCACTGTGGCCGGGGTTGAAACCAGAAACTCATCAGTCACTGTGACACACTCACTTTCCCTTGTCTCAGCGTGTGTGAGACAAAGCTTTTTTTATACACTTTGAAACACACACAGGCACACACACATTAAGAAGAGGCCCAAAGCACTGCAGTGCTCTCTGTGGTTCAGTTCCCGAGAGGAGTCGAGATTGGAAGAGAGCATAAACAAAGCCAGGTACAGTAGTCCACCTTTACATGTGTGCAGGAACACACACACAAAATCAAAAATATCAGACACACACAGAAAGACATGTACAGACTCACAAATGACTGTATGCAAACATTAATATATATAGAGCTGTGACCAACACTTACTGACTGACACACAGAGGTTTATGGAGGGAGAACACACACACACACACACACACACACACACACACACACACACACACACACACACACACACACACACACACACACACACACACACACACACACACACACACACACACACACACACACCTGAGCTCAGCTGTGTGGAATGAGGCCACTTTGAAGTGCTTAAAAAGCCTCCACTCCCACCACTATCCGCTCCCTGCGGGATGTCAGCTATGGCAACAAACAACGCAGACACACACACACACACACACACACACACACGAATGTAAACAACATAAAGCACAGCATCACCCTGCGTGACTGCAGAACTGAGATCACCTCATTAAGATCCTACAGAATCTGAGACACACACATGCGCGCACACACGCGCAAACACACACACACACACACACACACACTCACACACACACACACACACACACACACACACACACACACACACACACACACACACACACACACACACACACACACACGATAATGGGGACTAGATAGACATTCTGTCCTTTGGCTTTAAAATGATTATAGTGTTATTGTTATTGTTGCCGTGCATAGGTTAATTGTTTCCTCGTTTTGAAGTGTCTGACATTTGACAACCTTCAAGCCACTGTTACTCCTGTCAACACTGTTCATAGGGAAGATGAAAACAATACTATTGACATAAGTAAAAGGATTAAAAATACTGCCAGCAATTGAATCATTAGTTTTTGATAATCCATGCACAACAGGGAATCCTGGTTTCAAGATTCCTTAAGTTATCTTTCTTTCTTTTTAGGCATCAGTTAATTTTATGTCCACTGCAGGTGAATAAGACATTGACTGACAAAAAGGCATTGAATACTTTATTAATAACCCTTTTCCACTCTCCAGACTGACAGAGCAGACTGTAATGACACTTACTGTCTTGTTATATTATCAGATGGTGGAAAAGCTGACAATGAGAGCACAGGAATTCACTGAACACCTGACCACTCTGCAGCTCTCTTAGCTTTCCAATTAGACTTGGTCTTCAGTCACATAGGTCTTTACTGGTTTTGATGTCTGCCATTTGCCCTGTGATCAACCCTCATGCCCCCACACACATATACCCCCCTAACAAGCAAGTGGAGGTCGATACAACATCCTCTAATTCTAGCCCACAGGCAAGCGCCACACCCGGCCCCAAGTGTAATTTTGCCCAGGGCTTTTTTTAGGGGTGACGTCTGTCACAGAGGCAGCTAGTCGCCTGTTTCCCAGGTAATCTCTCCTGTATTGACTTAATGGGTTCAGGCTCCGTAATAGAGGTCATTTAGTGTGATGGTTTAGTGCTCTGGAAGATTATGGGCCAGAGTGGGGCTTACCAATCCTAATGTTACATTTTAGCTGCAATTTGGGGATATTTACGATTTTCCTTCAATCCCCCAGCCCCCGTGGTCAACCCCCCCAAAAAAAACCTGGAGTAGCACTCAAACAGCCCCTTGAGAGCAACGATTTACAGGATCATCTTCGTGTGTGTGTGTGTGTGTGTGTGTGTGTGTGTGTGTGTGTGTGTGTGTGTGTGTGTGTGTGTGTGTGTGTGTGTGAGTGTGTGTGTGTGTGAGGGCAGAGCGCTTTAGGTCTGGTTGAGGGGTATAGATTGATTTGGTTTTCTTAGGCAGAGAGGATTTGCACCACAGTGAAGCTTCGGCTCTTTTAAAGTCTCAGTCTCCCTCTCTCCCATTCTCCCTCTTTTCAATAGGGACAGGCAAGTAATTAACAGCTACTTAAATTCCCTTGATGGATTTTATGGACAGAGGAGAGAGGGGAAGGGGCAGTGTGGTGAGAGACGGGCTCTATCTTCTGAAGCTTAGTGCTGCCATTTGCAGACAGTCATTTTGTCCTAGAGAATTTTTTTAACGATGCAGTATTATTCAGTCATGAAGCAGAATAATACAAGAACCTGCTAATGCATTATGAAAGGCTATTTGCATTTATTCACGCTGCCACTGATTGCATCAAAATTTCAACTCCTGTCCGAGTAGTTCAGCAGAGAGCTGTATCACACACATGCTCCTCTAACGCTGATCAATGTTCTCCCAGCACATGACATGTCAAACTCTTTTCTATTGTTTACTCTCTAACACACTACAGGTTAAACGCTTAACTGCTGACTCTCCTCCTGTAACAAAGTCCAATCCATTCCCGACGTATTGATGATTCACACCACAATTCACTTCCTGTTGTCCACCCTGTCAACAGGAAGCCAATAAAGTCTTCATTACTGTCCACCACTTCTACAACAAGTAAAGTCACAAGCATATTCCACTCCTCCGATCAAACTCTAATTCCCAGATGGAAACGACAGCACTTCCTGTCATCACAGTTCAGCTTCCTCCCAGGTGCCCCTGTGCTAAAGGCTGTGTTGTGTGTGTCAGGGCTGCCAGATCAGATGTCCCGTGTGCTGCACGGATATCAAACTAGACAATGGACCTCCTGCTGCAGGCGGGGAGAACGCCGTCTACCCAGAAGCATTCATTTCCCTTCTCGGACTAATCCTCCATCCCAGGAGAGACCAGCGGCAGGCTAATGAATATAGAGGAGAAATGTGAGTCCCTGTCAATCGTACACACTCTTTATACACACCTACACCTTGTTTGGATTCATGCATGGAGGAATCAACACACCCCCACATATACTGTTCACACACACAGCGTGTTGTTCTGCTCAACTGTTGGTCAGCAGTATAAATATTCAATGCAATGTAAGGGGAAATGCTTGCATACGCACAGAACCACACACACACACACACACACACACACACACACACACACAGTTACACTGCATAAAACCTGTCCACGTGTTCAGCTGTTAGATAAAGTGTCATTATGAAACTAACATGGCCTACTTTCCACAGGTGTGTGTGTGTTTGTGTAACTTGCATAACTATGCCACTGTCCATCAACCTGAGCTAACCTCATGCTGTAGAGCAGGCAGGAACCCAGACACACTGACTGTTCAACATGATTACCGTGTATGCAAACTGCCCCAACACAATGTAATGATGAGCTAAACATTTGACTCTTTTCCTCCATGAGAGAAAGTGGTAGAGCATGGGACTGTGATTGTACTGAATGTTTTTGCAAAGCAAGGATGAAACCAAAAGCAGTCATGCCTTTCTTTAATAAAAAACAAATTCATTATCAAACTCAACATATACAGCCATAAAAGACGTGTGTGCAATTTATAATGAAAACAATTCATCTAATTTTACTGTTGATTGACTTATTCTTAATTCTGTGTTGCTTTAGAGATTTATTTCCCAAATATGTGAGACAGCAATTGTTTCTGTGAATTTCCTTTTCGCTGAGCTTGCCTTTAACCCAACACACTGTATTGGTCCAGTCGTATACCCTTCCTGGGACAGTTCAGGTGATATCATGGTATTATCTGTAATGTGAGGGGGCAGGAAGAGGAAAGACTCTTGATTCGGTGAAAGTGAGGGGTGACACCTCTATAGCTACCTGTCCAACCGCGGGCCTGTAATCTGCCTCCATCAGGTGTCTGATAGCTCTGCATATAAATACCCATTATTACTGAGAGCGATCGAACACAGGCTGGCCCTCATTACAACACACACACACAAACATATAACCCTCTCAACTAGCAATCACAAGCAATGGTTCTAAAATAGAAGCCATAACAAAGCCAATATATCGATCCAGTGAAGTGTAAAAGACCTTGGTAATGCTTTTAGGCCCTAAATTAGGAGGTGTGTGTGTGTGTGTTAGAGAAGGGTGGTGCCAGGGCCATGTCACGCTGAGGGACAGATGCCCCCCCGCTGCCCTTCCCCTGGATCAATAGCCCTCGCTTTAGGTTTTAATTAGCTAATCAGTGGAACATGGGCTTTTAAACGTGGTGGGAGAACGCGGCTGAAACCTGCCGTCAATACCATCAGACAGGCCGCTCCACTGTGGCCGCGCAGGCAAGGCCATCCACTCACAGTCATCGTGTTTTATGGCATTCAAACCAATCTATGTGGTACAGAGGCCTCTGCTTATGGGTGTGGCACTGGAAATGGAATGGAAATTGTCTAAATAAGGTCATTGCCCTATGTGGTTATATAATATATTCATCTGTTAATCTGCAGGACATAAACACACTTTTATATTTTGGATATTAAATGATGCTGCCTTAAATGTTGCCACCTATTTTCTACCAGTGCAGCATTAAAAACTATGCCAAATGTCAATAACCTTTTGTACATAACTAGGACAATGAGATGACAAAGTTATGTTGACATTCATGTAGAAGAAGTACCAGGGCACACGCTAAAATTAATAACGCAATCGCATGCAGGGAGGCTGTTTGTTGGCTTTGAAAAGCAAAAGAAAACCACTCCCCTGAATCCTTGGCCACAGTGAGCACTTGTCAAATGCTGTACATACCGGAGAAATGGGGGGGTAAAATGGAGTGACACCGCCAAGAGACAGGCCAAGTATTCAGCAGACTATAAAGTGTTTTGCTACTGTGTGTCACAGGTCGGGGGGGTGAGTGTGTTTTAATAAGTCGGGATGAAATGTTTGCTTTGTGTCCATATGCATATACAGTATTTGTGTGTGTGTGTGTGTGTGTGTGTGTATGTGTGTGTCATTCCATGTAACGCCCACGTCAGCAGCTTTAATTTATGAGATCACTCAGCATGTCAGCAGAACGGCTGTATGTCACTTTGTGCCAAGTGTTTGTATATGCATGTGTGCGTGTGTGTGTGTGTGTGTGTGTGTGTGTGTGTGTGTGTGTGTGTGCTGGCGGCATTCTTGTTTACCTTGAGCAAAGGCATGGAGGTGGTGTCTGAGTTTCTGTGACAACATACCGGTGGTTTCCCAGAGCCGTGCAGTCACCTGTGGTCAACGGTGAACTCTTCCAGGACAGAGCAGGGGCCTCTGGGAGAAAACACACTGACTGTAGAGTGAGAAAGAGAGAGAGAGATAAGTTACTGATATATCCTTTAAAGCAGGACATGTTTATTGCGGTTTATGCAACTCAAATAAAGAAAGGTCCATAAGAGCTAGAGTGGAACAACTGGACTTTGTTACCTGTGTGACACTTTCTGTTTCCTCTCCGTTTCCACACTAACCACAGACTCTGGGGAAAACTACCACGTAGTCTTTAGCAGCCTGTAATTAGGACTTAAGTTTGATTTAGCTCCACTGTGATGATATGGCGCACAGTTGGAAAAACACAACTGATGCAACCTGGAACAACTGTCACACTTCAGATAAAAACTGCATTCCATCTGCAATCACGCTCCTCTGTCCTGTCATCGTTACTATATCTCTTAGACAATACAATCCAGAAATAATTTCGATAAACAAAAGGTAATGTCATTTTATGACCATTTTATCCAATGAACTTTTAGTTCTTTATATAATGTGAATGAATAATACAATATCATACATAAATATAATTACATGAAAACAGTATAATCATTATACACTGGGAGCATTGGTGACCTTCTTATGTAGACAGACCACATGTAAAAAAGCAATGTGGAGGTCAGGATAAATAGTCCGTCACTTCCATAATGCATATCAGACATTAGGTTGAACATGTACCTTACCATAGGTTGTCAATGTATATTAATACGCTAATTTAAAAGAAATCCTATGATAGAGACAGACAATACAGAAATACCGAGGTCAGGTCTATTTCCTACAATAAGTCGTTTTAAGGAACAGATGTAGATAAATACGAGGCAGTCAAGTTTAAAGAAGGATGTTAAGGCTTTGAGAGTATGGCGATTAAGAACAGTGTTGTAAGGTAAGTTTATTTATTTCACAATTGTTAAGAGAGAAGACAAAACACAATAAACTAAATGAACACAGTGGAAGTACAGATTCATAAAGACTATTCATAAAAGAGAAAAGTAATTGAATTGATCAACATTGTAAATACAGATGCTGCTGCAAGTGTAATGACAAAACATCAAAATAAATGTTTTTAACCTCTACTTAAAAGAACTCGGGGTTGGTGAGGACCTCAGCTTTTCCAGAAGTTTGTCCCAGGTGTGCAGAGCGTAGAAGGTTTTACATTTACATTAGTGATTTTCACACGTAAACAAGAACAAACTGACTCGCTGACTTTAAGCCAATGTGTTCTCAGATCAGGGTCACAGTCTATCAGCTGCTCAAGAGTTTCCCTTGTGAGTCATCATTGCTGTCCAGAATACAGATGGAAATCCCAGTTTTGTTTTTATTTTTATTTTTTATATATAATATTTGTATTGATTCACAGTTGCAGTAAACAGTACATCGAAAGAGTCATATTTTAATTTTTCTGCATAACCCAGCACCCATTCCACCCATCCCACCCATCCCAGAGACCCTTATTACATTATATAAACAGGTTAGTGTACCCAGATGAGCCGGATAACAGTGTGAGAAAAAACAAAAACAAAACAAAAAACAAAACAAAAACAAACACAAGACATAAACATGGTTACCTTCAGTTAAGTAAGTGAATGAAAGGAAATCCCAGTTTTATTACAAGTTTTCATAGAAACAGGGGGATGACGGTTGGTCGGTGAGCAGAGATGTGCTCAGACACATTTGAAGGTCCTTTCTGAGCAGAGTAATTACACTGTTCTTGTTGAATTAAATCCTTTTCCCCAAAGCAGCACAGCTTAAGCGGTTTAAGGAGGTTTTGCTAAAAGCCTTAGACCTAAGTCTTTTGTGGAGTGAGAAGAAAAGTTTCTCATCTGACAAATCCTCTTTCTTTTCATGAAGACGTTTGACCTTCAAAAGGTTATGATTTGACTCACTCTCAGATCAGATCACCTATCAACACAAGAGTCCATGAAGCCATTTGACAAAACTCCCTGGAGCTCCTTGTTAGCTCTAACAGCTATTAAAGGCTTACTGTATGTCATGTAATCAACTAATCTGTCTGTCTGTATCAATCAATGTAAATATATTTAACAATCCGGATTCAAAATGTATATATGTTCACTGAAATCCTTAATTCCGTTGTGTCATCATTTGAATCGTTTTCTTTTTGTTTTATTATCCTGTGTGAACCACACTGTCCTGTTTTTCACTCTTATTCTGTTGCTGCTTAAACCACTGAATTTCCCCACAGGGATTAATAAAGGTACATCTTATCTTATGTTATGTTGTTCACCACCAAAATTGCAGAGGATTTTTTGAAACCTTACAATTTGACACAATCATTTTAAAATGTCTGATTGTAAAAGACAAAACCCGTGTATATATATATATATATATATATATATATATATATATATATATATATAACAAAACAAACAAAACAAAACAAAAGAAGTCTGTTTCAGATTGTGCAGATAAGTTTGCTTTGCCACATTATTCACCTGCAACAGTGGCTAAGATTACTTTACAAAACCACAGCGGCTTTTTTTGAGGTGCGATGGCTTGGCCCTGACAATTCAGAGGAATTCAATTTTTCTTTTTTCCCCAGAGTTAGAGTATAATACACAACGGTATCAAGCAATACAAGAAAGAAACAGAGTGTCCATTTTCACTAGAAAAGAGCAAAGCAGGAAGAATATGAGGGAATTGGTCATAGAGGAATGAGGGGATGTGTGTGTGTGTGTGTGTGTGTGTGTGTGTGTGTGTGTGTGTGTGTGTGTGTGTGTGTGTGTGTGTGTGTGTGTGTGTGTGTAATTTTCTGTGCTTTAATACGATGACACCAGACCAGCCAGGGCCATTATCAGCCTTGTAGACTGCTCTGAACACAGACAGAGAGACAGAAAGAGCGAGCACCCCCACTTTAATAAAAAGGGGCCCTTTGCCATTGTCTGATTAGAAATATCATTTCCTGATGCCTGTCTTTTTCCCTCCATTAAATTGGTCGGAGCTGAGCGGGAGAGACTGTATATAATAAGCTGCAGGGAAGGAGGACAGTAAAATAACTGAGGTGACAGACAGTGAACGTGTCTGCTGCCTCACACCGGCTAACAGGCACACGCACAACTGTACACACATCTACACACCGCCGCGCACTTGCTAAACCTGGCGAGGTGCAGGCGCTTTAATCTAAATCGTCTGCCTCTGCTTTGATTTGCTTCCATGAGTTTAATCTCCTGCCTCTTCAGCCTGTCCCTCAAAGAAAACACAGGCGTAAATAAGCCAGCATCTTTCAGCTGTACGACACACACAGTTGGCCACACACAGGTGACCTACATAGCAGAACCTGATCACCATCATTAGCTGCAGGATCTTCCGGAGGTGCGCTTCAGTGTAAATCTCATTATTTGTGCATTTACACTCGTCTGTTCCAGTGTGACATCTTTCAGTGCCATCACTATGATTGTTACTATCAATTAGTATCATCATTATGATCATCATTATTGTTCACTTGGCTAATTATCATGTCAGTTTTTCACACGTGTATGTTAGCGTCACTGCAGCGGCAAATAGATAATGACTACTCTTATTAAGCGCTTTATCGCTGTGTGTGTCTTTGCATGATTACATTATCATCGCGAGGAGAAATGGTCGTTTTGGAATGAAACAGACACTCCTCCCAGCTGAGTGTGGGAGATAGCCTGATAAGTGGGGAGGTAATAAATAGCCCAATCCTGCTGAGAACAGCATGCACACAGGCACACACACACACACAGAATCACACACTCTCTCTCTTTCTGTTTCTCTCTCTGTTCAGCCCCTGTGGCCAAAAAGGCATCTGCTGCTCATGCTGATGTCATCTGGAGATAATAACAAGGCCCAGCGTGGCACCGGGCCTCAGCCAGCATCTCAGACCCCTCCATCGTGAAAGGGCTTACTACGATCTGGCAACCGACATCTAGGGGGGACTGAGGACCTGGCAACCCAGACCTGCGAAAGGGGTTGTGAGGTGCTGCAGACATGCAAAGCATAGCTGCTGGCGGGCACCAATAGGGAACGTTAACAAGTTACTCTGGGTGTGTTCAGGGTCACCACTGGAGCAGGGATATAGTTATCTCCCCCGCTGCATGCCTGACACCATCAGTAACTACGTAGCTGAGGGGGCAGCACCTCCCGCAGCCGAGGGGGATATATATAAATATATTTTGAAATAATTTTGTGTATCAAAAGGGATTCAACAAAAATACAGAATTAGTGGGCCGATGACGAGGAACAGTCAAAGGATGTTGTCCTGCCGATAACTGATTTAGGTCAGAACTACTTGTTGTTTTGAGAAAGCATATTCAAACCTTTGCTGTTGATTTTGAAAGACTTGTTGGGGATACTGCATGTGAAGTGAATATAACGTGTAGTTTATTGTGTGCATTGTATGTGTAGGCTTTGAATTTCCCCCCTGGGAAAATAAAAATATCCATTATCCTTTCAAAGTGAATTTCTTTTGCAGAATTTAAAACTAAAATTCTGTTGAAACATTTCAATTTCCATGTGGCATGAATGATGATTCACTCAAGAGTTTGTACTACCTGAGGTTTAAGGCATTAGTGTGCACGCTTTGACTTCCTTATTCCGCTAAAATACAAACACACATCAAGTATAAACTGTACATAAAAACACACATGGACCTTCACAAAGGAAGCCATGCGCAAAGTCGTAAAAACACAAAAGGGACACCTGCACTATGTGTGTTATCTTCATAATGTAGAAGGACAAGCACATAATTCAAACTCTCATTAAGTCAGGGGAAGGTCGGCCAACCCCGCCAGAACTCACATTGGTCAGAGGGTTATTGAGACTCTGTGTTCACAGCGAGGTAAGAGCCCTGTATCTGCTCACTGCCCTGATGTGCTGAGAGGAGCTGAAACCACACAATTGAGTTACTTCAGACAGGATGGATCCCTTTCCTGCCACCCACATAAACTGCCCTCCATTATCGGAGCTCTAAAAGGAGCTAACAGGCGTCAATCTGCCCATTTGGACAGCAGCGGGTCGGAGGACTAATAAGTGGCTACATAGATGGCCTCTGCCATTGTCTTCATCTGTTTCTCTCCCACTGACACTCTCAACCTTTCCCCTGCTCAGTTTCTGCTTTCTCCTTTTCATTGTTATTTATTTGTATCATAAATCTTAATAATCTACCTCTTAATTGACCTGCATCTGTTTGAAAGTGCTATCTTGAACTGCACCTCTTATTTCTCTCTGTCGTTTTGACCCTTTAACATTATGTGCTTCCTTCTCGTCTGTTTATAGCCAAGTCTCTCTCTTCTCAGACGCGCTTGTCTGCTATGTGTGAGCGCTGCAGCCTCGATGCTGCCTGTCTGTGTCTGTGGAGGAAAAGGAAGCCTTGAAGACGAAGAAATCAAATTGTCTGCTAGCATCTAATTCCCCCCGACATCCACTTCAGCCTGGCTGTCTTTACCCGCACCCTGGAGGGAGGAGAGGGGAGGAGGGGATGGATGAAGGATGCAGGGGGAGCCTGTGGAGGCAGTAAACCAAAGAACAGGGGTGAGTGTCTGTGTGTGTGTAAAAAAGTGTGTGTGGGGGGCAGTTGGCTGGAGGCGGATTCTGACTCCCTGTGCTTCTTGTCAGATCGAGCGTGGATCAACCGGAGGCTCAGACCTCACCTCAGCATGAATTTACAACACATGCGCACACAGATATACCATACACACCACCCACTGCTACACCTCTTTATGACCAGCTCTGGACGGCCCTACAAACAAGCACTCAAAGTCAAAACTACTGGATCCTTCTCTGATAGCTGCAAATGGATAATTAGAGGTTAAACATTACTAAATGTGGAGGGGGGGGGGGGGTGTCCCTATAATACATTTTCACTACATACATATTATTGTGGCCAAAAGAATTCACAGTAACTTTATCATTAAAATATACAACAAACATTTAAAGATGAAAACAGTTGTTTGACCTTTGTTAATTGTGCGCTTCGTCTCTTTTTTGGCAAATGAAATACTGCCTAAATACAAAATAGGGAGTCAGAATTAGGGTCTGTAATCATGGCTGTGCAACAGCGTACAAAAGAACAATTATGCAGCGATAACCATTAAACTAAAAGAGTAACAGGGGAAAAATGTATACTAAGGACTTTTTAAATATCAAGGTTATCATTAATGCTTGTATCAGGGTGTCTGCAGGTTTTAACAAGTGCAATTTTAGACTTTTTTAGACCTTTTTTAGACCATCATGGGTTAAATTTAAGACCTTCACGAAGTATTAAAAAAAAAAATAACAAAGCCAGATTGCCGTCAATTTACATTTATTGTCAATGAAACAAACATATTATTTACATTATTTACATGCTTTTAAGCTCTGCACTTTTGGTGGCAATTTCATCCCCCAGAACCTTCAGCTGGGAGAGCTTGTCTTTGGCAGCCCTCCTCAGAGCATTTGATTTTGAAATCAGATGTGCCATTTTGCTCCCAGCCTTGCCCTCTGCTTGCTCTGCCAACTCATCTGCCTCTTTGCCCAGGCTCTCAGTAACTTTATGTAGACTGTCCCTCTTGACTTTCAGGTCTTGTAACTGCTCCTCCGCGTGTGCCCTTTTCTTCCCTTGTGTCTCTGTCTCCTTCTTCTTCCTCTGTTCGTCCAAATGCACACGGTACCGTGACCTGGCAGCCATGACAGATTTCATTAGGTCAGGTGTAAGTGGAACCTTGGTAACGCCCCCATGTATTGCAACGTAGTCGTAAACAAGCCTGTGTGCGACCAATGTTTCTTCTTGCATATTCTCCGTCTCGATCTCTTTGTTCACTGAGAAGCCTCTCTCTACAGACGCCTGACCATGAGAAAGCAGTAAAAGGGTCTTGCAAAACGCCCAAAGATCTGGGTATGCCTTGCCGATGAAGCCATGAAGGAAGACATCTAGCCTCTTTTGCATTGGCTTGAAGGAGATGAAATCTTCATGCCTGCACTCCACAGACAACGCAGCATCGAACTGTTGGAGAATGGTGTCCCCTGAGACAAAAAGATGTAAAAATAAATTTACTTATGGCTTCCATTTAGTCATCACCATTGTGGCTTTCCTTACAGCTCTGTGGGGGTACAGTCTTTAAACCACACAAAACGGGTGCATGGAAATGATTTGCTGGAGTAACCTAACTTAAGAGATCTACACTCAAATATATTGTGATCATATTTTGACATACAATAAATACTGATCAGTTGCTAAATGCAGATGCTAAATATAATATACAAGATTATCTGAAAGTGGCACGCATAATTTTCCTCAGCCCTTTTTAGAACTCCTAGTACCAGCACAAACTCCTCCTGCCAGCTGCCTGTTGAGCAGAAATGTCTGCACAAGTCCCTTCATCTTTGCCTTGCAGCCGTCTGGATCACTGCTCATCACTGTGGGGTCTAGACAATCCATCTGCCTAATGGTACTGTACTTAAGAGGACTCTTCTCCTGTACTTTCTTCACCATGCTTGAGAGTCCTTGCATGCAGTCCCTTTTAAATTCAAGAATCCTGAGGTCTGAACTTTTGCTGTTCTGTACAGAGAAATGCGAAAGGAATGTAAGCAAAAATGCTGTACACATGGGCTTCCCCCTGATAATCTTTGACATTAAGCTATTAGTACCTTGAGGGCCTCCTCAGCACCCAAGCCAATATCAACACAGTGCACCGGCATCAAGATATTCTTGTCACCTATGTCCAGTTTGGTAAGCTGGGCTGTGGTGATGTCCTGCAGAACCTCTCGTTTCACGAAACGACGCATCAGACTCTGTTGGACGATAACAAAAGAAACATTTCAATTACATAATTACTTTGCAAAATACTGTGTACCATTTTGACTGTTGTAGATTTGCTGTGAATGTGTCTTTGTTCACAACTGTATTTGTTTAATTACAGGCCTACATAATGCTTTACTTTTGAGCTGGCGGTGTAATGGGGTGGGTGGGTGGGCTGGCATCATAACCACACCAAAACTCTCAAAATCAATATAATGCAATCATAAAATCCATACATCCATTTCATGACAGTTTCCTAAATAATGTTCTGCTCATTAGAAAAGGCATTACCTTGATCAACTCTGCCAGATCTTTGCCTAGGTAAGGCATCACCGGCTCCTCAGTCTGGTACTTCCTCTAAAACTGATCAAACAGCTGGGCGATGCTCCTGAAAAACTGCAGCTTAGGTAGAGTCAGGGGATCTTTCTGGGCTTCTTCGATTACAGCAAAGCTTCCAGTGCCAGGATTTGGAAGCTCCTTTCTCCTCACAGCATTGGTGTACACCAGCATAGATGACCAGATATCCAACGCTCGTATCACGACAGGCAGGTTTTCCAGCCATCGGTGCCCACACCATGCCAACGGGAAGCGGGTAGACCTGGTGGTCTTCTCGTAGTCCTCTCGTCTTGCGGGAACATTATGCAACAATGTGTGCAAGGCCCTGAGGATCTTGTCCACCTGCCACGATGAGAAGCCTGTTTTAAAGTCATTGTGTACGGTGTGTAACCCGCAGCTACCAACAGATATGAGCTGAGAACCAGCGTACAGGTCAGCATATTCCGCCTGGAACAGCTCAAAGAACTTAAAATTTACATTTGGACCATCCATTGAGATCGAAATCAGCTTGCTGAGGTCCAGGTGGCCCGCACATTCCTAAGGGAAGGAAACAAATCAACCAGTCAATTAAATTAGCATATATTTAAACAACAAAATCACACACACAGGCAATAGTTATGTGCAGCTAGCATACAAATAAGTAATGGGAGCAGAATGTAAAGGTTGGGCAATGAAAAGGAGGCATGTACAAATTATGATTAAGAGAAGGCAATTTAATACACAGATGTCCTCATTCATTCTCTCACACAGCAATTGCAGAGCACTACTTCAGAAAATGAATAAACCAAATCTCCCAATGATCAAAATATTTTCACTAAGAAACGTTTTGGACATGGTGACAGAGACAACTGTATATGCGGATCAGACGCGCAGCCACACACCTTCCGATTTTAAATGGAGCCCCTTTTCATAACAGGAGATGAAATCGTTCGTCGGTCTTTGCATTACGTTTGGGATCATAAAACTACCGCAACACGGAAGTTGTATGATCCCTGCCGTAATGCAGAGACCGACGAATAACATACATCCCCAACAATGACAAATCAACTATGCTGCGTTACGCAGCAACCGACATCTGGGGCCATGTTGTTGTTATGCAACAACCGGTGCTGGGGGAAATGTTGCGTTACGATAAACCCGGTGTGACAGGTGGCTACCCCGTAACAAGATGTTACTCCAGATGTAAGAAACGCAGCGATTGGCCAAAAGTACTTCTATTAATTTTAATCAAGAGTGACATTTTTACGACCAATCAGTGGATAAAAATAATACAAAAAAAGCACTTACTTTGATCTCCTTCAGCAAGTCGTTTGCTGTGGCATGGCCCATAAATTGTGAGCCCAGGTACCGGGACTGTACCTGGCCGTCATCCCAGTACCTTACGTGAAGGTCCAGTTGCTTCCTCTTTGTTGCGTGGTTAAGACTTTCGTCAAACATAATGACGAAGGGCCCGGTCACCTTTGAGATAAGCTCTTTTTTGACGAACTCTGCCACTCCAAATCGGAGTATGTACGACGTCTTGTCTCTCCCGCATTGGAATGTTTTGGCAACTGTGGAGTCGGGGAACATCGCTTGGAAAAGCTCTCCGATGCCGTCATTGGATCTGCATGACTGGTGTTTAGCCACTGTGTTAAGCGCCCACAGAACTTCTGCCTTCATTGTATCAGTGGAGCCCAATAGATCACGAATATTACCCATATTATTTATTGACGACGTGCTGCTTGCTACTGAACAGAACTGGGCAATTCCATGGGAATTGCGTGCTGCATTTGCCGACTCCTGGTGTTTGCTGGATTTTGTGTGAGACTCCAGTGCCTTGATGCCCAGGGTCCCGAGTTTAAGAGTTCTTTTGCAAAACGTGCAGTATGCCTCACTGTCATCAGCGGGAACGCGTTTCAGCCAGTCTGCAAATTGCCCTATTGAGAGCCAATTGTCGTTGAATTTACATTTACCCATCCTTTTTTTTTAACTTTCTCCTGCCATTCGGACGTTATCCTACTTCGTAACTATTCCCGCCTTGCTCGCACACAGAGAATCAAAATACTTGCTGCTGCATCCTGTGACGACAGTACATTTCCGTTTCACATCTGTAGTTTTATTATTGTACGTTCCACTAACAGCACATGTCATGTAGAACTACACGGACCATAACTGCCACCATAACAGAAAAAGAAAAAAACAGAACGGCGTGGAAAAGGACATAAAAACAAAACAAACCAAAAAAAAAATCCTTTGTCGATATTTTGCATTGAAACGTACGTCTTAAATTACTCAAACGCAATTTTAGACTTACACTGCGAAATATCTCTATATTTTAGACTTTTTTAGGCCTTAAATTGAAAATGTGTAATTTTAGACTTTTTTAGACTTTTTAAGACCCCGCGGACACCCTGTTGTATATTAAAACAACCATGATATGGACTGATACATTGGGGGGTCTTTTGGTTTAAGAAATATTGGCTTTGGTATTAAGTCGAGGATCTAAACCAAATGAATTTTCATCTTTGACATGTGATGGGAAAGGGTTTAGTTTAGTTCATTAAAAACAAAAAATTAACCTCAACTCATAATATGTGAAGTTAAATATTGTGATGCTGCAAAGAGGTCCAAGCGTACAAACGCTATTCTACAGATTTAACCAAAGCAGGTATGGTACAATTCACACCATGCTAGCACAAAAATGTGTTTTTTCCTCTCAAGTCATGCAGCCCTATTACACAGTATATCCGAAGTCTGAATCCAATATTGGAACGTAAGGAAAGGACCAAAAAGACATGCAAAAAATGTGTATTACAAAACTGACAAGGCTGATATACCACACAATGATCGACCTTTTTACTCAATATCAGAAATCCAGTCTACTGTAAATGTATACCGCCTCAGTTTCTCTATAGATCCTATTCAGCCTCGACTTGCTGTTTTTAGATCAATTAATTTTACAGCAGTCGTCATTTAGACGCCAGCACATGCTACACACAGGTCTCTGCGTGAACGGCTGGTGTAACGGCCGATCCGTGCATTGAGACAAACCATGAAATGAGGTAATAACAGGAGACCTGCAGTCTCGTCATTATCTGTGCTTTCCTGTGAGTAAGTGACATCATTATCAGTGGGTATTGATTGTCTTCTGGCTGGGTGACAGCAGGTCAGCTAATAGATGGTGCTTATTCCAGCCCAGGTTACCTTTATAGACTGGAGAGTGAGTTCCGGACCGGCACATTAGCGCCTGATCGGAGTCTGGTATTTATATAGGGTTTTTTTTACGAAGAAATGAAACAACCTCCTTCTGCATTACAGTGCTTTATACAATCAACTTATCTCAGTAACAGCTACAGCCTTCACACAAACAAAATACACCTGTACTCATATTTAAATACCCACCCATACATTTAATCATAGGTTTCTTTAACACAACTCGTCTTCCTGTGGTTTGTGCTGTGTGTTGCTGGTGGCAAAACAAAACAAATCTATCTGAATAAATGTCATAAGAGACCATAAACCTGTTGTCCTGAAAAATCTTAACATCTTCATGAGACTCATAATAAAGAAATGTCACATTTACACATCAAAAGCAGCCTGGAAATCTATTTCCTAGCCAAGCACACCTTTTAGATTTGTACCTGTGCTACATGTTATTTGGAACTCTAGAAGTATTTACCTGTGACAGTCTTTCTGAGAAAGCGTCACCATTATATATTTACTTTCTCTATTCAGAAATACCATCTACTGCTGGATACACTTTTTATAAACCCTTCTTGATTATTTTCTCCGCAAGTGCTGTCTCAGAAGAGACTTTCACTGAACTGTTTCTTTGTCTGTTATTTTGCACAGCTTCTGTGTTGGTTTGCTCTCTGAATATTTTCTCCCCAACTGTGTTTTCTCTGACTGAGTGGGACGGTGCTGCCAATTGGCGGGGCCATCACCGCAGTGACTCTGACCCTGGCTTTGTGTATCTCTGACTCTCCCTGACCTCTGGGCACAATGGCTCCCTCACAGCCTTCCAGCCGGCCTCCACCCTCACTGTCAGCCAGAGAATAGAGGAGGCAAGAACAGTGGGTGATGGAGCGGGGGGGGGGGGAGAGAAAGTATGTGTATATGTGTGTGTGTGTGTGTGTGTGTCAACATACATGAAAGTCAACTAGGTGTGCTAGCCGCATTATTATTGGTTCTACGTTTAAATGCACACAATGTAATTAAATACCACAAATCATCCGCTGATCTAACTTTCCACTGAAGCGATATCACACACTCGCTGACTGAAAACAGACAGCCCTTTCAGTGTGTACACCTTTTATATTTATTCTGTTGACTTTTCATATTCCTGCACAAAACTGTAGATCCCTTTCATTTTAAATAAAACAATTGTACTCATTATGTTTAAGTACTTCTTTCTATATTCCATTAATGTTCGTCACTATTCAATTCTTCCCTTTATTTTTATTTTCTGTAAATCTGTTCACTATTATGCACGGGAAAACCATAAATTCCTTATGCGCAACGTACTGGGCATTTTACCTGAGACTGATTCTCAGATTATATCAGAAATGTAAATATCTTGGAACACCATTTTATTTATTCAGACAGAGATCAGGTTCTGGCAGGTTCTTTTACTTCAATTGGGTTTATGATATTTGTGTTTCTTCACATACATACTTCAATACAAATTCTACAAACTCTGTTACTGAGAAAAGTTGACAGGCCTGTCATGGCAAGTCCAATGTGAAGACGCCAAAGAATTATTAACTGCAGATCCCACACAAACCTTTCACAGCGGCTCTGTCATCTCTGCCGTCTACCTCTCACTACAGGTGGGGACATGTCACTGTAATATTGTGTTTGACATTTGCTGCTCAAACACAAGGTAAACGTGTTACAAAATGAGAGCTAATGCAGCACATTTGGCTGTGCTGTGAGGCTACGTGTGTCTTCAGGGAGGTTAAGGTTTCTGATGATAGAGGCTGGATAAGTAGTGAAGCTGCAGTTACGCACTATGAAACTGTTGACTTAGCAGAGTTCCCATGAGAGCTTTAATCCATGCGTGTACACAAAGAGGCAGGGCGGCCCTAAGGTGAGCTCTGAGAGTCTGTGTTTGAGTGTGTGTTCGAGACAGAAAATTGCCTGGAGAGACTCACATGGGTGTACTGCCACTCCTATGTGATGTGTTTCACACCATCCTGGGTCATCAGAGGGTCAGCACTGCAAGGAGAGAGAGAGGGGGATTTATGTTCCAATTTTGAATATCAGCCGCAACAACAAGATTTAAGAACAATGTGGCAAATTTGTGTTGGAAGCCACTAAATTAGAACTTTTATGAAATAACCATAAGCATGAGCTTGCTTCTAATTCAAACCTTTAGAGCTTAGATATTAAAGTATGTTAGATGCCTCGCTTACAATGCCAAATAGACAATGGAAGCAACAAGCTGGTAAAGGAAGAGCACAGACATTGTGTGGAGACCAAAACAAAGCTTAAATAAAGTGAATACTGGACTAATATTTGTTGAATGGACAGAAACATAATGTCGCTCTGTGTCTGCTGGATGGGTAAACAGGCTATCGTTGACGTAAAAGACTAAGGGCAAGTCTTTGAAGCCCAGTCTGCACACGTACACACAGTTTGAGAAGCGCTCTTAATATACTCAATAGTTAATAACACCTGTGAGGTTGACCATGGCTGCCAGTGGAGGAATACAAGAAGTGTTTATTACTAACCAGTGATCAAAACTAATCATAACTTACTAATTATGATTTTTTAAATGTGCATTTTTGTTGAATGCTCAATCCAACTCTGATCATTTTGCAAATGTAAATGAAATTGAGTGTATTTCAAAAACGTGTTTAATTTGCAGCTTTGTCGTATTGTTGCAACACGTGCACTTCTTGCAGTTTTATGAACGTTACAATGGAGTTTGTGTTGCTGTATTATTTTCAGAGGTGTTTTGAATATTCAGTCTACCCTCATTGGTATGAACAGTGTGTACAACACCTCTTGGAAACAAGCTGTAAGACAATGGATTTTAAAAGACTGTGCATTTGTACATTTTCACAGTATTTATCTCTCAAATTGTGTCCTCTTGTAAGAAGCAAAGCACTGCAGAGCAGCAGCCTATTGTTTTTAATTAAAGTGACAGTTTTACTCTCACATCAAGGGGAGAGGAATTTGGCAGAGAGAGGCGTTTCTGACCGTAGTATGAAATCTTTCACACTTCCATTGCAGAAAGACACAGCTTAAGGCAGTAAATCTCACACACACAGACACACCCACACAATCACACAAACACATATGGACATAGACAGAGACAGATACGCACATTGTCATACACTGACACTCACTGTGATCTAGGGTAATTGCAAATAGCAAGTCTTCAGCTGAATCTGCTATGACATCCAACCTCTATCAATTAAATATCAAATGTTCTCCCCAACAGTTTTCTACCAAACACATTCTTCATTCCTTTCATCCCAAAAGCTGAAACTCAACAGTTAAAATGCCAGTGAAGAGCGAGCAGGCGGGAGCGAGAGACAGGGGAATCAAAGCATGTTAATCAAGCCCTACAGTGCTGTGTGTGTGTGTGTGTGTGTGTGTGTGTGTGTGTGTGTGTGTGTGTGTGTGTGTGTGTGTGTGTGTGTGTGTGTGTTTGAGAGAGACAGTACAAGAAAGCGAATGGGAGCCAGAGAAGATGTCCATTTTTATTATTCAACCCCCCCACCTCTCTCTTCCTCTCCCTCTCCCTCTCTTTCTTTCCCCTATTTGAAGCCAAGGTTTCCCTCTCCTCTCTCTCTCTCTCTCTCTCTCTCTCTCTCTCTCTCTCTCTCTCTCTCTCTTCCTCCATGTCAGTGTCTATAATGCACTCTGACAACACACAAATCACTGGAGTGGTTTCCCAGCAACAGGAGGGAGGGTTTAGGGTTCTGGACCCTGATGGAGCCAAAAACGTCTTCCAAGAGAGGAAATTGATTCAGTGGAAGTCTTAGAAAAAATCCTTCAGATCCAGTCAATAATCACCACCAGATAAATAAAAGGGTTGGGAAGGGGTGTATGGGGGGCAGCATTGATTATCCTTGTTTTCTGCTGGCTAGTACACACAGGGAACAAAATCAAAAAACTGGTCAACAGCAAACAAACAGCATGAAAGTCAGAAATCAAAGTGTCCCCTCTCATCTCTCCTAGTCTTCCTCTCGCTGTAGGAATCATGTTTTCTTTTCCCAACCACTCCCTCCAATACGCATTTATTTCTCTCTGCCTCCCCCCTGTGGGCGCTAATGTACTCCTCAATCAGTAAATCTGATTACAGATTACAAGGATTCTTTTGCTTTTCAAAATTAAATAGCTAACTATTTCCACCACGTTACCACTTTAATTTAAAGCATACAGGATTCATACATGTGACCAATGACTTGCTGTTAGTGTTGTTATTTGCAAGTTAGCAATAACCTTTTTATGGTGTGAATTAAAAGATAACTCAAACAATGAGATGCCTCAAATACCTCCAACACTTCTCATATAAAGAATTTAAAAAATCTGTGCACTTATTATGTGAAATATACACTTATTACTGTTATTACTGGCTGCTACTGCTTTCTTTTTTATCTGTTAACTCCCTTTTTTTTTACCGATGTTGTGTATTGTATTTATTTTTCATAACTTTTAAAACCCTGTTACCATTCCTAGTCAAGTCCTATTAAAATATTACCTTATTTTGGATATTGCTCAATAAAATAAAAGGCTGTATACTTTATAAGATGTTCAAGAAAAATGGAGAGGATTTCACATCCAAAAATGTTGTTAGATACTTACACTCAACCCGCCCTAAATTAAAACTTAAATAATGTGTAAAGGTCCTTTTTGACCGCAGCCATGTTGTCATGCCATTGCAGGATACGCAGGTGTTATTAAGATATGTTATGGCCCTGGTGTAGTGCATGCTGGCTACGACAATGGCCGTGACACGATAATAACAACCTAACCACAATGTATTGTTAATGCAGTGATTACTTGCACCTATGTTAACCTAGCAATGATATGACAAATGGCTGCTGCTGTGAAAATAATAATTCAAGCAGTATAATTGAAATACTGTTCAGTTCATTTGACATTGAAATTATAAACTGAAAGTTAGGTTTTTATTAACAGTTGCTCCTAAACATCCGACGTTGTGAGACTGTAGTACATTAAACGTTACACGGCATACAGGCCTTAGTCTACTTTGTAAAGCACAGGTTTGACTTGAGCCTGAGAGCAAAATGTCACCTGCTGAGCTTTACTGACTGAAACATATCTGTGTTGTGTCATTGAGTTAGTTAGCTTACACTATTTAATCCCTTCCACAAATTCACTTGAAACACTTATTTACAACAGTTAAGCTAGCAACAGCAAATTTACCTTTTCTCATTTCACGGAGCTCGAGCTGCAGTCCCCGCGGGTAAACCCCCAGGGTGGTGATACAGTGTTTTTATTTAAATGAATGTTGTCACTAAACAAACAAACTCCAGGTTTAGTTTAATTGTAAATGTCCTACTGGAAGTGTTTCCAGTCAAAACGTCCATACGTTTCCCTCTGGTGGTGGCGCAACTTCTAATGTGTGAACTCTCGCGAGGCACCTTGGCGCGAGCCTACAGTTTACGCACGAGCTTCGAGGTCTCCTTATAAAGTTTACGTTATGGTATATGCCTGATGTCTAATCAAATATCACATTTATGCACATGCCATTAAAGAAACGTTCTTTCTACAATGTGTCTCTCCTTGTTAAAGTCTAAAGTAAGTCCACATGAGATAATTAGAGAAAAGACAAAACATAGGCTAATTTGGAGAGCACACACACACACACACACACACACACACACACACACACACACACACACACACACACACACACACACACACACACACACACACACACACACACACACACACACACACACACACACACACACACACACACACACACACACACACACACACACACACACTTTCAAATGTCCATCAGCTGAACACATCCTATATTACTAGTTCAAAAGAAAAATGAGGAAATGTAAAACCATGTTTGATAAATTAAATGTTGAATTCACTGAAATGAAGACAAACTATAAAATAATGCTGCATCTTATTTAATGAGTACAGTGAGACATGTAGGAACAAACACTAAAGAACCATTAGGCCCGGAGAATCTGCCATCCACAGAAATTCAGAGATGTCCAAAACTATTTCTGAAAACTCACAGTGTACAATCTCAACCGTGTAACCTGCCTTTGTGGGCCACTAAGTAGTGATGCAAACTATTGTTTTACATTAGAAGTAATTTTACATTTCAGCATTTTTTCTTCCTAACACGAATCCCGTCTCATACTATTCAAATAATCCACGACAAGACACGACAGATCCTAGGCATAAAAAGAAAATCCCTTTTAGTGGGAAATGATCTACAACATTTTGTAGAGATAAAGTGCATACAAGTCATAACAGTATGTTTGTGTTTTAGTGGTAACCTCACACCAGTGTTTCCTTTAAACAAATGCCTCCAAAAGGGAGGCAACACAGAGTAGAAAATGTTCTGGTTCTTGTAAATATAATGATACAGCTTCATACACTTTAAAAGCTCAGATGACTGCACTGTGTGGTACTCAGCCTTTCACCCTCTTATAAGTATCATAGATACATACTCATGTTTACAAAAATATTGATTGTAAAGCTAAATATATTCTCAACAACCCTTTAAGATATGATCACATATTCCTATACTTTTTCATATTTTTACATTTCTTTTCTGTTGTTTGCATTGCTTCACCACAGGTCAGGCTCCACCCAGACAATCTTCTTCTGCTCCTCCCAGATGATGGTGCGCAGGCTGGTCAGCAGGGAGGCCTGGTCACACCAGGAGTCCGGAGCCACGCTGTGGTACAGGCAGGGTAGCTTGTCCAGCAGCGGCTCCTCGCTCCTCGAGCATGCCAGCAGACTCTCCTCCGACTGGTTGTGGCGCTGCAGCTTTGACCTGGAAGTGTAAGAGGAATAAACTAAATTAATACAAAAACAAAAAAGATCATATTGTTTTTTTGGCAATTTCCATATGCAGACCACTGGTGCTTAATCACTGCCATGGATGTATGAAGAGATCTGGGTGCAACGCTGGAGGCAGGGCCCTGTTTTTCTATGGAAGTTGCTCAGTGTTGCAGGAAACCAAAATGGCCTGAATCACCCGGGGATCTTCCACATGCCCAACATCCCAATAGCCCCACCTACAATCTTCTGCGTCACGTCCAGTGTCGGCTCAGTTCAATGAACAGAGAGTGAAATAAATCTAGATTTGGCTTTTAGCACAGTTTAAATAAGGCCATTTAAGTATTTCGTTGTGTGAAGTTGATTTAAGTCAAAATATATTATCTGCTGATTTAGAGTACTCTCCTTCCCTATGTAATAAAATGTTTAACCTCTAACCAGCTGACATTGTTACATTTACCAGACTTCTTTCTGAGCATAGATATGGACATGGTTCTATGATCAGTGTCCGGCCGCGTACTGCTACTGAGAAATAGCAGACCGCAGAATGTCCAAATTGACCAATCAGAATCAACTAATCATTTCAGCAGTGTCATAAAGCAGTATATTTAATGAGGGCTACAATTGAGTTTAAGGGGACAAAGTTGTTAACAACATCAACATTTAACATCAAGTTTATTATCAGTCCCTTGTGATCAGAGGAGTCAGGTTTCACTCTTGACATAAAGCAGAGGATCAGTACCAGTTTTTCTAGTGGCAGCAGCTTCAATTGGCCTGAACACATTGCAGTCAAAGAAGGAAAAAAAACATTTGTGTTGTTTTTGCTTCAGCTGGAAAACTACATGTTTTGCTGTTCTCATGTTATTCCTTATTTTGCCCACAACACAAGGCTGCACGTTAAAGCTGGTAGTTGAAGGGATTACACATCATTCAGGAAAAAGTATTATTGTCTTCTTCAAGACTTGATGTTCACTTTGTAAATAAGGGCCAACTCAGGTTAAAATAGACAATAGAGCAGCATGTGCTTTAGGGTGTGGATACCTTGTCATTGACAGGTCACCACTGCTTTAAGTGGAGCATAATTGTGCTGATTCTCAGATCAGGGGAGCTGGGGAACACCAGTTCAATCCCACTGACCGCCACTGCTGTCAACATGCCGCCGTCTCCTTGGGCAAGACACTGCGAGTATTGTCCACAGCGTCGACGTATCACATGTCTGATATGTGTAATATGTAATGTAAAGCACTTTGAGCACTAGTAAAAGCACTAAACTAAACGCAATTTATCATTATAATTATTATAAAATCTCCTTCATTTAAAGCATGCAACATGAAAAAAATGGCATCTTCTGTTTGGTCTTAATGGCCTCTGGGATTTGTTTTAAGCAACAGTGGAAATATTCTTCAGGTTTGCAAGAACAGACAAACAACACATACAGTAAATTGTTTAAACTAAATCAAATGTAATATCTGTTGTGTATTAAGAGAACAAAACCAACAGGCGATCAGAGGGATCATGGTTGTGACTCTAAGGTATGTAACAACTGATCAAAGTTAATGTGCTTTTATTTGTAATCTGTTTTTGTACTTCGGAACAAACAGTATGTGCATTCAGAACAGAGAAACGTATCAGCGCTGTGATCAAGTTTGAACTATGTTAACATTGTCTGGCTTATCATGATGATCTATGTGATTTCAGAGAGCACTGTGGTGAACTCTATTAGCAGTTGTTTGAGGAAGGAGCAGTATTTACCTCAGTTTGCGTGCACTACGTGCAGTCTGGCCAATGAAGATGATGATGGGGAAGATCTCAGCCCGGCGCAGCCGACGCACGCAGTCCAGCCCCAGCGGCAGCACGCAGTGAATCCCCTGTGAGAGGAGGGGAGGAGGGGAGGAGGGGAGGAACACATGAAAGGTGGGTTTATAAAGAGGATTTTTGAATCAGCAGGATTGCTATTACACACACTTACATTAGTATTTGAGTGTGAGAGAGGACGCTGGCGTAGACTGTTCGCCGCTTCTCCGCCTGTATCTTTGTTTTGCTTGTGTTTTTGCCAGTAACTTGCCGGCTCTATTGTTGGCCTCATACTAAACATATCACCCTTACTGTTGAAGCGTCTTTATACCAGAATCCTCTGGTTTTTACCTGTATGCAGCAACTGCTACAACAGCCACTGTAGCAGCTTCACCGGCACAGGCCTACTCCAGGCTAGGTGGACTCTGCTCTCCTTCCAATTCCCCGTCGGATTGCTCTGCCTTGCATTGCCGGTGTGTCCCCACTCTGGATCACCCCATCGCACTGCTGACTCTACCCACCATCTGCCCCATCCTAGTAGACATATTGAACTTGTCAATGTCATCTGGCATAGTCCCACCCAGCCTCAAAACTGCCTCAGTTACTCCTATCCTCAAAAAGCCTGGTTTGGACCGGGAGGACCTCAAAAACCACCGACCCATCTCCAACCTCCCTTTCCTCAACAAAATCCTGGAAAGACCAGTTGCTGCCCAACTCCAAAAAACACATGTCCAACCACGAACTCTATGAACCCCTTCAGTCTGGCTTCAGAGCCCACCACAGCACAGAGACTGCCCTCATCAAAATCACAAACGACCTCCTCATCGCATCTGATTCCGGCCCCATCAGTATTCTCATCCTCCTGGACCTCTCCGCAGCCTTTGATACCATATCCCACACTATCCTCCTCAGCCGCCTGTCTGACCACCTTGGGTTCAGTGACACAGCTCTTGCCTGATTCGAACCGACAACACTTGGTCACCATCAGTGACTGCAGTTCCCCATCAGTCCCAGTCAACCAAGGTGTACCTCAAGGGTCTGTGCTTGGACCCCTCCTCTTCACCATCTATATTCTCCCACTTGGTCAAATCATCCCCCAGCATGGTCTCAACTTCCATTCATACGCTGATGACACACAGCTCAATCTCTGCACCAAACCATCCACTCAACTCCCCCCTCAATCCCTTGTCAACTGCCTACAGGACATCAAAAACTGGATGTCATCAAACCTACTCAAACTGAACAGCAC
Source organism: Eleginops maclovinus (assembly GCF_036324505.1). Classification (NCBI taxonomy): domain Eukaryota; kingdom Metazoa; phylum Chordata; class Actinopteri; order Perciformes; family Eleginopidae; genus Eleginops; species Eleginops maclovinus. The sequence goes on along the minus strand of NC_086353.1, from coordinate 24,304,827 downwards.
AAAAACAGAGCTCATGGTTGTGGCTCCCAAGTCACAACTCCGGAAGGTTGGAGATCTGCTCCTCTCCGTGGACGGCTGCTCCATTTCTCCATCCCCTTAAGTCCACAACCTGGGGGTCATCCTGGACACAACCCTCTCCTTCCAGGCTCACATCAAATCGGTCACTAAATCAGCTTTTTATCATCTCAAAAACATCTCCCGTCCCGACTCCGGCCTTCACTCCTCGACTCTGTGGCAGAAACACTCATACATGCCTTCATCACGTCCCGATTGGACTACTGCAATGGGGTCCTCTCCGGGGTTCCCAGCAAAACCCTGGAGAGGCTCCAGCATGTCCAGAACTCTGCCGCCAGAGTTCTCACCCGCACCAAACCATGGCAGCACATCACCCCCACCCTCATCCACCTTCACTGGCTCCTGATCAAGTCCCGGATCACTCTCAAAACCCTCCTCCTCACCTACAAGTCTCACCATGGCCTCACTCCACAGTACCTATCAGACCTCCACCATCCCTACACCCCTACACAGAGTCTGTGGTCCTCGGGACACGGGCCTTCTCTCTATTCCCCGCACTCGCCTCCGCACCGTTGGTGACAGGGTGTTCAGTTTTGCGGCCCCCACCCTCTGGAACACTCTACCTGCAGAGATCCGCAATGATTCCTTTATTTGCCCTAGTTTTTGTTTGTTTATTTGTTTTTCTGTCTGTCCTCACAAAATGGAAAGCGGCCTTGGGTACCTAGAAAGGCGCTATATAAATTCAAATTATTATTATTATTATGAATTGTATTTAATGCATAATATGTGAATGTTTTAAATTATTTAAATTGCTTGTTTTTGATTCATAATTGTATTATATTTTAATTTCTAATATCTTACATCATATCTTAACATGTGATCCAACAGCATTTGTTTCATGATGAAGAAAACGTGATCTGAAACTTAACATTATTTTATATTAATATATTTTTTTCAGAATTGGGAGTTATAACAGACCAGTGTGATTTGTGAAGAGGTGTGTGTGGATACTTGTCGCAGCCTGAATAATGATCGAAACTTGGTACACATCAAGCGTAATATTTTAGATGCTGCATATTCATAAAGGTAATGGAATACAACTCCGTCATCCATAGAGCCCCACCTGGTGTGGAAATGTTTTAAGATTTATGTTAACTATTTTAAACCCATGGATTTTCACACTGCAATTTACTGGTCCTTTTTTTTTTTACCAGCGTCCAGTGAGAGAATTCAAATATAGGTTAAATTGTGCATTGAATTTTCTGACCTTCTTCATGACTCTCTCCACACTCTGCAGGGTGTAGCTGCAGTTTTTCCCCTGCTCACACTCCTCCAAGATCTCGGACCTCTGCAGCCGGGCTGCATGCTCACTGGAGCTCAGCACCTCTGTAGAGCAGGGGGGAGGGGGGTTCAGGGAGGTTAGGCATGAAGAGGTAATCCATGTAAAGTCACATGACAAGATAATAAAAAACATTATTTGAATCAATATATTTTAATTTGAAAACAATTATGGCCTCTTGACCTTAATAGTACAGACATTTAACATTTTTTATTTTTTTTTGGATCATGATAATGCACTCCAAATAATAATAGAAAAAGTGACAGCTAAAATGTAAAAAATTAAAAACAGTAAAACAAATAAACAAATAAATGCAACTTAATTTACACTTTCAATGATTAAGGCCAGCTGAAGGAACATATATGTTTTTGCCTGCCCTCATGTAAAATATGCATAACTAAATAATTGGATGTACTGACAATTACTGTCATTCAACTTTCAATACTAAGAGTAACATGGGAAAAGAAGAATTAAGAGCCATACACAATCATTTCCTAGATTAGCTTACACTTTAAATATTACAATTCTTCTGTTTTCTTGGACTGAAATATTTATACAACCAAAACAATTCAAAAAAATCGTTCTGCACAGAATTCCACAGTCGGACGCCAACCACTCTAATACAGATTTGCTTTGAATTCATCCTGCAAACCGAGGCTTATAAAGACTGATCTGATCACTAAATCTATCATGTGTGACTTAATAAACTGTTTGTGTTGTTGTCTGTTGAATCAAAGTAAGGACAAATTCAACATAAACTTAATCTATTGACAGTGACAGTGTTTTTCATCCTGTGTTTGATTAGAAAAGAAATCTGGGAAAACTTATTTTCAGCTGCATGTCTCGTCTTTTTTCTTTTGAATACACTAGTCCATAAAGATTAAATATTCCCACAGATAAATAAACTTTAATTACACCTTATCATTGCAGGGAACAGGGCAAACCTTTTATAGCCTCTATCATTTTTATTACTATGTGTTTACAAAGTTTATTTCCTTCCTGGTTAGCAGCAACAGACAAACATGACCTGTCAAGTCAAACAGAGCAGCACAGGAAACTGCTTCCCTCCTCTCTATCTGAAAATGCGTCTTGCCCCAGCGGAAACAGATGTGAAATATAAAGGAACAGGGTTTTAATAACAGCGAGTATTTCTTACCAGGCTCACAGAGCTGGAAGCCCTGCCAGTCTGCCAGCTTTTTGTCCAGGATGTGTCCCAGAGTGGAGGGCAGCAGTAGGACCGGCCTGCAGACGGGGGGGAAGTGTGGGGTGACCAGGCTGTATGGCATGAGGGTCAGACAGCTTTTGGGTACAGATGTATCGCCTAAAAAAAAAAAAAAATGTAAATGAATATTAAACAGCAGATATAAAAAGCTTTAAAGCAAGATAATCTCACTTTGTGATGGCACTGAAAAACGGAAACGTTGACTTAAATCAAATGTGTTAGGTCAACACATTTCACACAACTGTATTAGGTTAGATTAGATAAATGAAGTTGAACCTATTTAAATGTATTGCTTTCAATTAAACTAATAAGATAAGATAAGAGGTACTTTATTGATCCCAAACTGGGACATTTTTGCGTTGCTGCAGCATAAAACAAAACAAGGCATGGCACGTAATTAGAAATTAAAAGTAGAAACAAACAATTCAAAAATATAAAAATCTTAAAATAGAATAGAATAAACCAGCATTAGAGTAAGAATACAAAAGAATACAGTTTAGTGCAAGGAGTGGAATATTAAATTAAATATAAATGTATATAATACAGTTGTGTGAAATGTGTTGACATTATATTTAATTACAGTCAACATTTCAGTTGGTTCAGGGTGCTGCGGCAGGTTGTACCTGACTCTGGGCTTTTGGGCTGTTCGTCCTCCACACTGACCCACAGAGGGTTCCTTCCCTGCCGCATGGTGCCGACAATCCTGACGGCCTTCTGCTTACTCTGGGCCACCAAACGACCAGCCTGATGCAGCAGAGGAACATTTTCAAGTTTTCACTCCCGACTAGTCACATACTTGGTCAGCAGGCCCCTTGGCGTCACTTTTTAGAGTCATTTATCCATGTGCAGGGCAGTATATCAATATACAGGTGCATCGCAATGAATACAACACTGGAAAAGTTAATTTATTTCAGTAATTGAAGTGTTTATTTGTTTTAATCTTGACGATTACAAGATACAGCTAATGAAAACTGCAAATTCAATATCTCAGAACACTTGAATATTACATGATACTAATAAAAACAATGTTTGATTACAGAAATGTCGGCCTTCTAAAACGTAGGTTCATGTGTAACCACTCAATACTTTAAAAAATGCTTCAATGCGGCGTGACATGGAGGCTTTCACTAGCTGTAATCCGCAATCATCAAGATTAAACAAATAAAGGCTTAAAATAATTCAATTTGTGTGTAATAATCTATATAATATATGAGTTTCACTTTTTAAATAGAAGGACTGAAAAGATGTAACTTTTCCACAATATTCTAATTCACCTGTTATATGAGAATAGATATCGTCTTACAAGTTGGTTCACGTAATATCATTGTTCTTCTTCTCCTGGTTTTGAAAGCTACAATGGGTGTCATTTTCTAAACCTGCTGCACTGTTAGAGCTGTTCTATTATTTGCCTTTTGACGATAGGACAGAGTCATTACTGATTATTATTTATCAAAGATAACAAAATGTTACATTTGTGAAAGCACCCATGATCAACCGTACATTATCGTCCCCAATTAATTTTTTTAAATATTGGATCGGAGATATACTGATATATGTTTTTTTGCTACATCTCCCAGCCCTTACTTCAACATGTAAATAACATGACGTGAATCACTTGAGTTAAGTGAGTTATGTCAGTAGTTGGTCAGGTTTAGAAAAAGATCATGGTTTGCGTTAAAAAGTGCCTCTGTGAACTTTGTAACTCAACTCAAGTAAGTAAATGTACTATGCTACAGAAGTAGGTATATCATGTAGCTACTTTATGTCCCTTACATTAATTGTTTGGATTTGCTTTCATTTAGGACAAACGTAATTCTTCTGTGAAAGACCTCTGTTTGTTTGTCCCCATCCACCCAAACCTTATCTTTATCCAGACTTTCTCACTCTGCATGACCTGACTTCCACCTGAGCTCTGGTCATAAATTCTACTTCCCCTACAGGCTGCCCTGCAGGTCCAGCACTGTCGTCGGGGGGTTACGTTGAGCGTTAAGAGTTTGATGCATAACCACTGACTCAGCTGTTGGGAGTGAGAACTGGCTGTCCCATGAGTTGGCACAGTGATATTCTGTATTGGAACACTGAGTAGCAGTATTTTGGAATACTCTTACCTTCTGAGACTTCTTTGTTTGAAAGCTCATGTCTTCAATCGCACGAATCAGAAGTTGCTGTGCCCTGCACCATCAGAAATTCATGAACATTAGCAACTTTTCACTTTGACATATTTTGCTGATTCTACCCCCCTATGTTGACTGACAAGAATAGACCAAAAATGTCCTTATTCCATATCATTTCACTGACCTGTAATAGTGTGGTACGTTTCCGCTCTGAAGGTCCAGCAGCTGGCAGGGGTGGACCAGGCTGGCTTGCCATGAGTCCTCAGTGCCAGTGGGTTTTGTGTTGGTCACATGAAGGATGTCGTTACAGGACACGGCCAGACCTCCGTTAGAGCCCGCAGGCAGAGACATATTGACACGTACGTAGAAGGAGTCTCCAGAGGACGTCTCACCGTTCTGCAGCTGCTGCAGCAGCACCTCATAGTCTAAACAGCCAGAGGAAGACACTTTAACTACAGACACATATTTGACGTACTAGTCGGACACAGGAGTAGAATAAGCAGAAAAAACATCATTTATACAATACACCACTGTTTGTATTGTAAATATAGAAATATGTTAATTATTATTATTTTAATATAACTATCTTCTTGTTTATATAAACATCATTACTGTATTAACACAATTGTCATTTGCATATTCTTACTTTACCCTAATATGTTAATATAAATATTCTACTTTTTTCATGATCTTTTATTTTATGTCATTATAAAATGGAGCAACATGTAGTTGCCCCTGGGATAAATAAAATATTCTGATTCTGATTCGTCTTTTATACTCCATTTATTTTAAGTCTTCATTTGCTGTGCACTGTGACTTCAGGAGTTTCATATTTGTTAAACTGTCCTCTGTCTACATATAGGCTTCATTTATCAAGCACACAAACTCTAAAACTCTTGAGTGTTTTACTGACACAGACACCATGGTGTTAGCAATGCAATACCTCACTTGTATTGCATGAGACAAGTAAAAAAAAGCAATGTTTTGTGCTTTGTCTTTTTGTGATGTAATAAGGCACCCCTCATAAAAACAGCAGGCTGATCATATACCAGGTTATATCCAGGCTCCACTTCAACAAGTCACTGATAGATGAGATTCGTAACATGGCAGCTGGCCATCAATTTAATCTCAAGAGAAACAACCTGCTTCCTGAAGGCTTCATATCAGCAGAACCATAAACTTTACTTCCTGCTAACAACAAGAGCATCACTGTGATTTGTAAAGACGAAGTCATGCCGTATGATTTTGCTCTTGTGTGTGTATGTTTGTGTGCTAAAGGCACATTTTCTTTTTGAAAATGTGAAGGGCGAAGCAAGAAGGAGCAGGTGTTTGGATACGACATCGGAAATGTAGTCTAATTTGATATTATATTGGTTGCATGGATGGAGATAATAGGGATTTATGATGCAGGACGTACCATCCTGCCTGGGCCGGAGGGAAAGGTGACAGAGGCCTGTGACCTGGCCGAGAGCCCACATGGCTTCCTCTAAAGTCGAGTCTTCCAGCACCATCCTCAGAGACTTCTGGTTCTGCTCGTACTTCACCTGCAGTATAACAGTTTCATGAGAAGTGTACAGGAGGCAAGTGAGAAAAAGGGTCACAAAACACTTTGGTGATCAGTTTTCTGAATCTAATCTAATTGGTATTTTTCTCTTCCTGAGTAAGAACAGTTTTGAAGAACATTTTGCCAGGATATTTGTTCCTTACGGTCTTTTTCATCTGTGGAACTGGTGCAAAAAACAAGCGTGAAAATAAAATAGATTCGACAAGCTAGTCTCTCAAAGGAAGATTTTTTGAATCCTTGAAAATAAGTATTAGAAAAAGTTTTTGGCTATTTTTTAAAGGTCCTATTTTATTCAATAGTGCAAAAATTATATGAATTAATTTAAATGTTTAATGTAATCATTTTGTTTTTATTTCTCCATGCACCCTATAAGTGATGCCATATTTGTGTCTGGCAGCAGATTGGTGCAAATTAAATTACATTTCCAGCCAAAGAAACATGACATTAAGTAACAATATATTGTTTAACAAAATGATCATGGCCGAACCTTTTTTAAAACCAATTGTTGGTTTTTTAAGGAACTTCGAATGTGTTTTGACAGTAGAATATGATATGTTCCTTAGTCTTTATCACAAGGGGAAAAAAACAACTGAGATAAAACTGGATCATGTGTCTCTTTGGGCTTCCGTAGATGTCTTCACAGTAGCCAAGTGATGTGTTTAGAACATATTTAAACCCACCTCCACGATCTGTGCCCCGGGGCTGATGCCGACGGTGTGGGCAGCGGTTTGTTCTTTCACCTGGTGCACAAACACTCCGGTCTTATTCCCTCCCAACACTGCCAGCTGGCTGAGCAGCGCGTCTCCCTGGAGGGAGATGCTTAAAACGCGGCCGTTGATGCGAATTGCTTTTGGACGAGAACGCATCAGGAAGGGAGGAGCTAGGGTTTTAGAAAGGCTGGTGAGTGAGAAATAAGGAGGGGAGGAAAGATTAGAGTGCTCCATCAAATATTTTAAATATTGCAAGGTTCATAAATGACTTTAATGGAATGGAAAGAAGTTACTTCAAAATCATTCCATATTTGACATCATACACAGCTATACCCAGGGTGTTGTATTGTTACTTATCCTCAACACATTACAAATTAGCCCTTTCCTATGCTCTGTATTGTTCACTAGCATCAAATATGTTTCTGATTGGCCGGAATGGTGTTGTGAAATCTGTCCATGCCACTTTGTTTGTTTTCAGTTCTCAAAGCCAGGGCTGTATATTTTTCTTCTTGAGGGAATATTTGTTGAACTTGACAGAAAGTGTATTGCATTAGAATTGCTGACCATACCTTTAAATGTGAGGGTCAGCACACAGTTGTGTAAGGGTTAATGTGCAGCGAGGTGTTCATTTTGGGGAAAATAACTTCCGACAGGGTGATCAGGGTGCCCAACTCAAAGCTTATTACACGGCCGGATACTAAACAAACTAACAAGTCGACTCCCAATATTAATTTAAATGATTTTACTGACATAAAACTGAACTGGGACAATAACGACTTTACAGCAGCACTGATCAAGGTTTTCTGTAACTGTTCAAGTCGGTCTACAGTTTCTGACCACTAACAAGTCCTTAAAAAATGCAGAGCCCATACCATGTTCCTGTTAGTCTCCAATTAGAATCAAGTATACAACTAAGCCGTGTAGTAATGTTAAATATCAAATCTAGTGCGCTGGATGAAGCATTATGAAGCCACTTCCCCTCGTTCTGCTATGTATGCACCGTGTGAGCTCTCTCAACCTAAATTCAAGGCCCACGTCTGAGGACCACCTTATGAACAAGAAATCACAAATGGAGAAATAATAAACTTTTAGGGTCTTCCTATATTATTTTCTTACCGGCTTTGGAGCTTTTACTGACGCCGGGATATGTTACTACATTACTTTAAAACTGTGTGTCACTGCATTCGAGGGAACGTCCGCCAAGTAAAAATATCTGACCGATTTATTTTTTACGTTTGCCATGTTGATATTCATTGAATAGCCATTTGTGAGGGTCATTTACTGTGATGCTTTATTTATATTATTTATTAGAGCATTTATATATCTCAGGAACTAGATATTCCTAGATTTATTCCCACCATTTGGCAGTCATTTCTCAGCCCATTGGTTGAAAATATCCAGGCTGATCTAATAATTGACTATTAAATCTAGGTTAGTTAATGGGCAATTACTGCAAAGATTAACGTAGACCGGTTTCTGTTCTACACAAAAAATACTTAGTAACATGAAACTCTTTGTTTATAGCAATGTTGGTCCTCACCCGTCAGTGCTGGAGCCTTTGGAAGAGGAAAGCCTGTATCTCTGCATGTCTTCACTCTCCACTAAACAAAAGAGAGGCTGTTTAATCAGTTGGCATCACGATTGTTTCCCTAGAAATAATGTGCATGTGATTTAATGTGTCGCTTTAAATCCCTGGCACAGATCCAACATTGAACAAAAGCTAATGGAACTGCTGCACAACAAACACACACACACACACACACACACACACACACACACACACACACACACACACACACACACACACACACACACACACACACACACACACACACACACACACACACACACACACACACACACACACACACACACACACACACACACACACACACACACACACACACACACACACACACACACACACACACACACACACACACACACACACACACACACACACACACACACACACACACACACACACACACACACACACTTTTTATACCATTAGGGATAAACACAAAGTCGTCCAATATAGATTCATTCTCCGGTGTGTCCAAGCTGCAAGAGAAAACAATACGCTACATGAACACCTTTATCAGACTGGTTTCTTTGGTTGGAATAATTATAGTCCTATGACGAGAAAAGTGAATTGTTTGTCAGCATGGGAATACAAAAGCTCCCTTGAGCAGAAATTCAAGAATTGAGGAGTCTGAGTCTACAAGAACTTTTTTCTAAGTATGCTTTGCTGGCAGACTCTTTCTTGGTATAATAACATCCTAGTTAATAATTTCCTGTAAATTGATAATCCACCTGAAGCTGGATGCCGTAATGATAACAGAAAGGAATGCAGGGGTTGATAACACCTTCAGTTCATTCTTCCCGCCTGGTGTCGAGCCACAAGCCTCGCCGGCTGGAACTCTATGTCTTTCCAAATGAAAGCATGAGCTCAAGCACAGAGTACCATACAGTGTAGACACACACACCTGCTGTCTGCATATAGAGCTTCCTTTCTTCTGCGGAGGGACCCTGGGCTGGGGGGTTCTGCGTTTCGGGATCGGACGCTATTCGCCGCAGCCTCTTCACACTATAAACATACGTACAGATACACAGAAGAATTTAACACATTCAGTCATTTAATATAATGGTTTGTTGAAAGCAAAAATAAATACATAATAAATACTATATTCCAAGTTAATACAAGGTTATTATTCTGAGAAAGAAATCTGAATTTCTGTGATTAAATCGTAAATGTACAAGAAAAAAACATTGAACATTCTCGGACATATTATCAAAAACCTCTGGCTCCCCACTAGCACTAACACTTCAATAGAAAATCTAGTTCTTGCTGTTTTGTTTTTTTTCAAAATGCACCAAAGTGATACCTATCTTCAGTTCCAAAATCAAGATCATTTTTTCAATTCATCACCTGAAAAGAAAGATAGAATAAAAGCTCTGAACACTTCGGTTGAAACTACAAATGTTTATATTGACGAAGACATGCCTGTGATGTGCTAGCCAATAGAAGCTCAAGTGTTACATAGTGATGTAATTTTGCTAAGGAAGTAAACAAAGTAGGCCAATTAAGGCTTTTCAGGCAGGAGGGGAGTTTGTGGGAGAGAAACTCCCTCTGGAGGAACCACAGGGATTTTTGCCTTTTCAGACCATTAATGTGCACAAAAACCCAAATAACACACTACAGGAAAACACCAAAATGAGTTTCCTTGCACAGCTGTTATCTGTTAGTTTGTTGTCACTTAGACATGAAACATTAGTGTTGGGGTATGATTTTGAGATGATGATCATATTAAAGGGACAATGGAGCTCATTAATAAGAGATATAAGACTGAGTCTAAACACACAATACTTGTTGGTAAGATCAAGTCATTGGTGGTTTTGCTATTTAATGGTATCTCTTAACACAAGGACGTGCACATTAATTGAACAGAAAATAAGACAAGAGAAAAGTACTTCCCACACACACCTCTGAGTTGCAGAAACTGGATGACAGTGGATTGACTGCGTCCATGCGGCAGAGTTTGCGCCTTGCGGGCATTGTGGGCAGGCATGGGGATTCTTGAAAGCTGGATCTCAGGCTGTCCCAATCCATCGTCAAATCCTTTAAAAAGAACGCAGAGATGAACATAATCAGCTCTGTATGCTGTGTGTGTGCTGAAATGTGCTTGTGTGGTGAATCACATCAGAACTCTGCCGTTGTCCCGTGGCGCTGCCGGCGGCCTTCAGACTGAAGACGCGCTCCTGGAGTTCCACCAGCTGACACCTCAGGTCATCCTTCTCAGCCAGGGTACGGGCGATCATGGCCTGGGCTTCATCTCGGGACAGGTACGCCTAAAAGCACAGGGAGCATTAAACTACAATACACATACCTAAATGGCACAGAGTTCACTGTACAAAGAAGGCCTTATTTATTATACTGTACATGCAGATAGATGCACTCAGGCCAAGTGTATCCAAAAGTAATTATGAGTGGAATGGCACTCCACCCGTAACTCAAACCATTGATATGCACATCACTCAATCAGGTATTGTCTGAATGAAGAAGTATTTACATCCCTGTCTGCCACAGAGGCATGCAGGATGTCGCCAAGGTGGTGTCTGTGGCTGGTAGCTTTCTAGCATTTTGACACATTCTTGTGAACATACCAACTCAGAACAATACATGATAGAAAACCTGGAGCAGCAACCACTTTTGAGACAAACGTACTGTTGTATAATGCATGATGGAAAACCGTGTTGTTGTAGGAAATCTCGTCAGTTCAAAATCCGGACCTCCCCCTTTATTATTCTAACAACACATTCCCACAAGTTCAGGAGAAGTCGCTGGAGGCAGACAGAGTACGATGCAAAATAACTTCTTATTTTTGTCAGAAAACAAAGTCCGAGCAGACCCCGGGATCATCATCATCACTTTTATAGCTAAAGCCGTGTTGTTCCTTATTGGTTGATCTTGGTGAAGGACAGTAAACCACCTCCCTGATTCTTTGATCTAACCTTTTTTTTTTGCTGACATTTGCGTTTTAGATTCGCAAATGTGTCCTGGCCGCATTCCCTGCACTGCATTTACAGACACTTCACCTTCTAGCACGTGAGGGGGAGTTTCACTTTTGCCCACTTTCCTGTTGTAACTTACCCTTGACACACACACACACACACACACACACACACACACACACACACACACACACACACACACACACACACACACACACACACACACACACACACACACACACACACACACACACACACACACACACACACACACACACACACACACACACACACACACACACACACACACACACACACACACACACACACACACACACAACTCTGTTTTATTATACTGACTTTTACAGTAGTATTATACTGAATACTTATTATTCCTATTATTTTCTATTTATTTAACAAGCATTTCTAAAAGGAAAGTTCTTCTCTAACCTTCTCCACACGTTAAATGACCAGTGTTGTTCATGATGATAAATAAAGATATGTTTTACTCCACACTGTGTTGCAATTCATCACTCCAGTATGTCTTGAGTAGTAGACTAGATGGCACTCGGCTAGTGGGGTTCAAAGTGCACAAAATATACATTTGAAACACTCAACGGCAAGGTCTCTTTCCAGAACTCATGAACAGGTTAGCCAAGATAATCTATAGACCTTGATGTGATCAGTTTCATGTTGGAACTATTTTCTTTCGACCTACATACACACACACACCAGCTGAATCACCACGCAGACAGGAGATCGCATCTTATCATGGACAGTTTGGACAGTTTGGTAGCACCACACACTGAGTTAAATGTAGTCCCATATTATGATAGACAGGGCTGAAATCTCTACAGCTGATTGCTCAGAAACTCAAATAACTTACGACTTTCTAGACTTATAAGTAGCTCTATGATATAACATGTATTTTCATTCATGAGGAGAATTGTTCCCTTACGTGTTTCCTGCCTGGTTTTAAAATGTAGGAATTTGGATTTCCCTGTCATTAATGGATTAAAAAAATAAATAACTTTAGGAGCGAGAGGCATGACACACAAGGCAGGCCAACCCCAGAGTCACACGCAGATGCTGTGTGTCACACATCTTACAGCCAGCATGATTCACCAATCCCAGCTCAGAGCTGTCAGGTATTACCGTAGTGTGTATTGTTGCTTTCTGCACAGCTCCAGTGGAGCCGCTGGCAGCTCTATGAACACCTGACAGGGGCTGTGTGTGGGTGGATTTTTCATTTCATTACTCTTGGAGAAAAAGAGTCAATGGTGTTAAAAAAAAGAAACTAGCTTTGAGATGACTCCAAATGTATTTCAATTGAATTGATTTCAAGCGAATGGCTTTATTGGCCACTACGAAAAATGAGCTTCAACTCCCGGTTCACTTTATGGGGGCTTGGTGTGTATAACATCGGCAAATGCTTTAATTATTGTCCTAATTCTTGTTTGGCTCGAATTTTACATCAGCTATGACAGCCCTCTTTCATTCCTTTCAGCAGCTTCTTGTAACCGTTTGTGTTACGGTGTTTGCCCCTATCCAAACACCTGTTCCCTCATAATGTTAGTAATGTGTGCGTTTCACCTTCCTGACAGATGCAGGTGCTCTATTTTTGGAGCATGTAACCTACTACTACTACCACAACCAACAGATAGGGAAGGTGTTAACAACGAGGGTAAATGCCCCGATTTAATAGCACATCCTGAATTTGTTGAGCACCTGTCCAAAGAATGTCCTTAACACATGGATAACATCCACTTACCTCACATACAGCCACAGATCACTGCAGCATTATAAGTTTCTCTGGTTTTACTATTTATACTATTTTGTCTTTGAGTTAAAACCTTTTCATGGTATTCTATAAACTACTGACACTATTTCTCTGTCTTGGAATCAACAAACACTGCAATGGCTGCCATACATATAGAGATAAATATTTAAGAAACATTGGGAGTGGTCTCTTAATTTTTTTTTCTGAGCTGTATATTTATCCAAAAATTTTACATTCTGGAAAAAGGTCTTATTCGAAACAACGAGTTAGAGGTAGAATAAATAAGAGAGCTGATATTTGATAGTCTCCAACCACACTGCTCAGACCTGACTGGTTGACATTTCAACAGGAAAAACAATCAGCGTGACGTAATGTAAGATCACATCCAACCAAGCCTAAATAGAATCTAAGACTGCTAGGCAAACAGAAAAAAAAACAATTTAGGAAAGACAGGAAAGATGAGATGGTTGTCCTCACCTGGTCTCTCTCCGACTGCAGCTCCTTCATCTGGTTCTGGATCACGGTGCTCTTCTGCTGGTGCATGGTGCAGTCCAGGGTCAGCTGCTGCACCTGCAGGCTCAGGCCCTCCTTCTGATCCAACAGCTGAACACAAATAAACACATATCAGTTACGTGGGCTTTTTTTCAGGGATATATTACAAATGAATATTGAGGGTATATCAATTAACCATTAAAAAAACTCTCACTTTAAAAAAAAATAAAATGACTGGACCAGTGTTATATAATTGTTGAGTTGTGTACCTAAGTCATCCCAAATGTTTCCAACAGTTTTCAAACCTAGGTAACTTTATAATTGTTTACCAAGGTAAGAAGTGAAACCCATGAATTCTGTTTGTTATTTATACCAGAACTGTCATACATTCACATTTTATCCCATTCATCACCACATTTCTCAAGCAATACCTTTTAGATCTTGGTGTTTTGACTTTATATTTTAACTGTATGAAGGATTTTACCAATCAGAGCTTATGTTATTAGCCAAATAGTGAGCCAAAACACCAATCAGATTTGATCAGCAGGATAATCTCCACAAACAATACTACCACCACTTATGATTTTTGAAGTGTAAATGAAAACACCAGAGGCTGAAAGCTAACACTACGCTATAATGAGCTACATTAAAGACACATGCCTGCTAAGCTAAAGGTGGCTAATGCTTGGTATGATGATCTTATTTAGCCACTTGTTTTCAACCGCTGTTTTTAAAGAACATAGAAGTTCTGGAAATTCACAAACTGGGAATTATTGACATGATAATTTTCCTATGCTATGATACCACTGACCTTGTTTCTGTTGTGTCTCATCAAAGATGTTAATCTTGTCAAGTTTCTTGTTAGGGTCATCATGCCCCAGGTCTATGGTTGGTCATGTTTTATGTTTTGTTTAGTCATTTTTATCTTGTCTCCCACTTCCTGTTTTGTTTTGGTACTCACCTTCTGCGTCTCGTTCCAGGTCTCTTGACTCCCTGTCACTGCCCTCGTCAGCGTCAGCCCCGCCCCTGATTGTTTCCACCTGTTCCCTGTTACCTCCTGTTTAAATAGTCCTGTCTCCCCCTGTCTTGTGCCAGTTCGTCTTGTCCTGTCTGTGAGTCAGTAACCAGCGTACCAGCATTGTGTTTTTTAATCCTCCATGTGAGCGTCTTGAGTTCTTGTTGTTTTTGTGCATTTTTTTGGAAATAAAGTATTTTTTTAATACTTTAACTCGGACTCCTGGGGTCGTGCATTTGAGTCCTACTACCTTGTGTTTAAAGCTCGTGACAGTTTCAGGCCTCCCAAATTATGTTTAAAAAACCCTTGACCCCAAGACGAGGGAACCAAAAGGGCTTACATGCTAACTAATTTCCGGATTTTAGGAATCGTTCCTGCAGCACTCTATACAATGCCCACCTTTTTAGTAAAAATCTGAATCATCAGATAGCTTAGGTTAAGAGTTTTCCTCTGGCTTTCTCACGTCATGGTACTGTGTAGGAGTGGGTTAATCATCTTGAATGTCAGCTTTCATCACAGAGTAGCTGTTGGAATGAATTTACATTAAACTTCCTGGTCGGTGATGACACAGAAAAACATAAACACACACCCCACGCTTTTCCGAGACCAGCTGTTCATTCTCCTTTCTGTAACACCGGAGCTGCTCTGCCAGTTCCACCTGGCTGTCGATAGCCTCGGCCAGATCCTGGGCCAGGATGTCCTGACGCACCTGCAGAGACAAGATAAAAGAATGAAACACAAGTCCACATCAATGAGCATATAACACAGAAGGATTGAGTGATTCTTCTCACTGGGTCCAGTGTTTCCGCCTTTAACAGCTGGCAGCGCAGACTCCTGAGTTCCTCCTGCAGCTGTGGAGTCTTCTGGAACGCATTCTCTGTTTGTGCTTTCAGCAGCTCAGTCTGCAGCTGATACATCTGCAGCAACACAAGAACAACAGTGCTTATTTACATGTTTAAATCACCAGAGTGAAAGACAAGTTCTGCAATTACAATAAAAGAGAAAAGCAGCAAATCTGGAACAAAACTAATCATCTGCATGTTTGCATAATACATGGCTTTTAATTTTGATATCAAAGCAGGTTCTAAAAGTTTGCTCAATAAAGAGGGCAAGGCTTTTAAATCTCCTTAACAGTTTTGTCCCGATCTGTCTGTTTCCCCTCCTGTTGGATTACTCATTCTGTTCAAGTGTTTTTCCTGCCCTGCCCAGCTTTTGTCTTCTCCTTTGATTAGTTACCAATGTATTTAAGTTGGTGTGGTGAGTTGTTTTAGTTTTTCTAGGGAGAGAGTCCTGTGCTGTTTGTTGTATTTCCGGTGAAACTTGAATAAAGGTAATTTTCAGTTGAAACCATTGTCTCTGCTGCAATTGGCTCCAACCTGCTCCACTCAACCCTGACAAGTTTGCGCTATTGCAAACATGTTCGAAATGTGTAGATATGACACATGTAGTGCTTTTGGCAAATGGGTAACAAACAGGTGAACAATAAGGACCTTCCAGTAAAAACCTTACAAGAAAATAATAACCTGGTAAACCCGTGCTAAAAAATAAAATACTAATCTTGGACACAAGAGGCTACTTCATGTTGTAAATAGGACCAAACTATTCATGAAGTGAGTTTTAAACTCTCCCTGCACTTAATTACAAAATAGTTGATTTATTCAGTGTTTGCATGTTTTGTAATAAAGATATGCATATGGAGAGTCAGAATGATTCAGTGAAATATTATGACCACACCCTGTATGTCATATGTCACAGCAAACATAGGAATGGTCTTAAAGTAAACAATGGGGGGATATCCAGGTGAGAAGCATAATTATAGGGAAGTGGTGCACACTGCTTTTTCACAGAAAGGGAATTTACCTGGAAAACAAAAAGATAGTTCCACTTTTTTCTTCCCATTTCTTTGATGAGAAATAAAGGAACCTTAGTACTAGAAACAGGAGCGAAAACGATTTAGATTGGACATCTTGAATGTTTTTTCATAACAACCTCTGTTCTGTTGTGATCTATGTCCAATTTTCTAATAAATCAAGGCTAAAAAACGTTTATAATTAACAATACTTTTCCAGAGGTCATCTTCCGTCTTGCAAAAATGTAAATGTTTGAAACTCATAAGAATTGTAAATTATTTTGCGTAATTAATGCAACAAAAAAAAAGTCTGACTTAATCTGACAATAGAGTCTTATTGCATTGTAATCAAATAATTTAATCAGCACGAAATATTTCCAAGGTAAGACCAACATGCTCTTACCACGACTGCTACCATGTTCAGTATCACATCTGTGAATAGCGTGTTGAAAACGGATCTCTGCATACAGAGCCATAAATAAATGGGTGTTTCTGTGATTCGGTCCAAGTCCAAAAAAAGTCAGGAGACTTAAAAACAACGGTCAAGTTAGATACACAGGCTGAGAGATCCTGACTCTTTAAAAACTGGGTCGAGCACACTCCAATAATGCAACTCAATATCTCAATTTGTTACAGGTCAAAACTCCAAGCCCAAAGACTTTTCTGTAACACTAGGCAAACTGCTAAAAAAAGTGTAGTCCCAAAGCCAAACCAAAATGACTCATCACCTGAAGACACCTAAAACACATTTACAAGTGGCTCCCGAGGCACATTTAGTATAAGCTTCTAAAGTGACATTAAGCAGATCTTTAGCCCTGCCATTTTTCCCCCTGAGAGCACAGCTTTGTGTTTCAGGGAGGAGAAACACATCATAATCATTCCTGAGTGGTTTTAGGGAGAGAAAGTTTGTCATGGATCACTAACCTGCAGGTTGAGGTCGTGGAGGCGCATGTTCACAGCTGATTTCTCCTCGATGGCCACTGTGTAGCGCACATACAGGTCACACTTCTCATCCTTCATCCTGGTGATTTCATGCTGCAAAGAACTCAAGTGCCTCCGTATGCGTTCGTTTTCAGACTGAAGGCATCTGGACTTCTCCTCATGCTCCATGATCTGCCTGACCTCCAACTCCAGGGAGGCACAGCGAGCACTCTTCTTGCTCGCCTCGCAACGTGCCTCCTTGAGCTCCTTCTGCATCCCTGTGACGGCTCTGACCAGATACTCCGTCAGCTCAGAGTACTTTATCAGGCCTGCCAGGAGAGCACAAGGGTCAAAGCGAGTAAAAACAAAGAGGCAAATATTCCCTTAAAACACTTGAAGCTACTGACCACTGAATCTTGAAGGCTCGGTGCTGGGTTTCCGTCCAGTGACTTGGGTGTACAGGGGGGGGTAGTGGATCATCAGGCTCTCCAGCAAGGCCACAGCACCATTCCTACCCTGGGTCCTCAGCAGGTCCAGCATATGGCCTGGAAATAGTATAAGATAATGTTGGATATCATCTCTCACCTTCAAAGCTGCAGACTCCATCCAAAGATAAGTATTGCCCCATTTGTCACCACAGAAGTAAAAGGGAAACATTTTATTTCTGCCCAAAGAAAAATAAATCTGACTGATTTGTTATCATCAAAGAGGACGTACAGTTGAGACTGTAGCCCTTTTTTGTGCTCTAGTTTATTAAATGCATTCAAGTTATGTTTAATGTTGAAATGCTGTGATGCAATATTAATCATAATAATAATAATAATAATAAGAAGAAGAATAAAACTTAGCCAGAAAGCAAACTAGCATGTGTTACTCAAATAAATATTTGTTTTTGTACTAAAGTATGGCTGGAATTTCCTCTATCTCTTGACTAAGCAGTCATTGTAAACAACAGGTGCAGTAAAAGATGAAGTAAACAATCCACTTGTTGACTAAAAACTGAGGCAGATTATGTCTTCTGTCTACTTGGACAGATTATTAACTTTGTTTCAAATGCAAGGAGAAGGAGTCATAAATCTCACTGGTTCTCATGCTGCGGTTGGTGAGGTTGTGGCACGACACGATCTCGTCTTCATCCATCTCCGTCAGCACCCTGGCCTGCCTCAGGTACGGGATCAAGATGCACGGCTTCACCCCCAGGGAGATCCGGTGGCGGTTGTCGTTAATCAGCTCCCACAGTTCCTCCTCGCCCATCTCCCCTAGGTCGTGACCCTCCGGAACACACTCTCCTGCCATCCTGAGTGTGTTATGTGTGATTGAAAGATAGAGGGTAGCCCGCTAGAGCAAGCGGAGGAAACACACACCCTGAGCTGCAAAGACACTTGTCATGGACTCATTCCAGTAAGCAGACAAAAAGCCGTCTGACTGGAAGCATTAGAAAAGAACTATAAAAAGGGACAAGCTTTCCACGCCCTGTGGGTGTTTGTGTCAAAGCATGTGTGCATTTATTTGTGGGCGTGTAGGAAAAACCTGTAAGACAAGACCTATGTGATGGGACTGTATGAGTCTTGGCACACACACACAGAATGGTGCAAACAGAGCTGAACACACACACACACACACACACACACACACACACACACACACACACACACACACACACACACACACACAGAAAAAACATTAATCGAGAGAGCCATACATTGTCTCCTCCATTCACACTCTTGGTGGCTTACTAATGTGTGTTTGCTTTTGACTGCTAATTCAATATCTAATGACATCATAAACCTCTTTGTTATTTTATCAAAGAGTGAAGTGTGTGAGCCAAGCTGGTGTCCATGAACAAAGCCTCCCTGACACAGAAACATTAGATCCCATGCGCCTTAATAATTCCTAATCACAGTAAAGCAAACACATACCACACATGACAGGAACAGGGAGCTGTGAAGTGCAAAGTCCTCTGTCAGAGAAGGAAATAAAGTGGGGGATGGGGGGGGCATCAGAGCCAATCTCACAATGAATAACTTCCCGCTCTTGGGGGTGAACTTACTGTTTACCTGTCGAGGGTTTATGCAAACAAATGGAAGCACTGTAATGATATACTGCCACACAGACTATGGAGGAGGTTGAAATCCCATAGCCATGGGGAACATGGAAATATAAAGATGTCATTTAAAAGAATATTTAGAAAAGGATGTGACTGGCACAAAGCTATTCCTGTATTTCAAACTAATGATATGCTTTAAGATCAAAGGAGGTTGAAATGGCAGGAAGCAGATTAAAGTCACGGAGAACATGATATGGAAGTCGTCTAATGTACAACATAAACAATGGCTGCATTAGGCTTTTGGGGATTTCCCTTTCCTGTAGTGTGTTCTATAGGTTTTTGTGCATGTAAATGGTCTGCTAAGGCTAAAATCCATGCGTTTTCTCTTTGAACCTGAAAATGAGCATAATAGGGCCCCTTTAATGACAGGATTATCAGTTCATTAAACATCTAATGTGCATACTGCTCAGCACTGCAGCCAGTTTGCATCACCAACAACAACAACAATGAACAAAAAATATGATCCTCTCGCCCCCGATACAGTATTCTGTAACCTGAGCGGTCTCTGTCAACAGTACAAAGCCTGCCTCTCCACCTCATATCATTTCATAAAGGTAAGACAACTAATCCCCGAAGTACATTGTGGTGGATCGAGCACTCAAGGCCCCAGGAACAACTTAGCTTACAACATAAGCATAGCTAGCTAACCTGGATTCGTAAGGGGCTTAGATCCAGGCTGCACTTTCAGCCCCATCTTTTGGCAGTTTAATATCACTCCATATTAAAGAGCAAACTTAATTTGTTTTTGTTGTGGGTGATGAAGTGAAATCTTTGGGGCATCTGTCTGACAAAACGCAACAGTTACAAGGTGAGCTAACAGAAAACAGTTACAAAGTGGAACCCAAACCATGTATGTGCACTGCTCATCTCAAAAAATATTACCTGCTCAACCACATGCCTAGCTATTTAAATAAAGCTTCACAACCTGGAAAAAACCCCAGAAATGAACAGAACGTAATGAAGTTAAAATAATGGCGTTGAAATACTTAGACCGGTGTAATGACACGTGTGGTTATAGAGTGTAAGACACCGGCTTTAAGCTAGCTGCTACTGTACGTTCAATAGAAACCACCTCGTTGGTTGTAGCCAGCTAGCTTACAAGGAACAGTTTTATTGTGAACCTTCATATTAATGGACAAAAGACTATTTAAATAAGAATGTGCCGGATACTTTTAGGCTGCCATGCTTGATGACAGTTTTATAAAAGCAGTAGCTCACTGCAGGCCGTGATATTTGTGCTGCCATATCTAACAACAGCCTATTGAATGCTGGTAAATCTCAACAACGAAACTCTGCTCTATGAAGTATGTCCCAAGCCAATACGCATTTGAAATAACTAGGTGTTGGCTGGACATAATTATATAACTTAACAGGTCACAATTTTAAGATGTTACAGACTATTTGAGATGGGAGAGCAAAAGATATCAACGCAAATAAAGCCTGTATCTATTTGGTCAGAATACTTTTACCTTTTAAGAAACATGTATGTATGAGAGCAACTTCCAGGTAGTGCCTGGAATCTATGATAATGTACAAAACTGGGTTTGATGCGTCAGAGTTAAGATTTAGGTCAGATAGTGAGGCGAGAAATGTGTAAGATGGAGTCTGAGTAATGGGAGACTGAGTGCTTTGTACAAGCTGCTGCTCTGGCTATGCTCCTGGGGCTGGTGCATTCATGCTGCTAGTTCAAGTCTGTAGGGGCCCCCGGTGGAAAGTCCTAACAGCCATGGTACAAGATGGTGAAAGCATGCAGATTGAAGAGCAGGTTTCCCTGCATTGCACGGACCCGGACATGGTGTCAGTCCTTTAAAAGAGGTGTACACATTTGTGAGTGTTAACATCACTTGACGCCGTTGTCACTATAAAGCAGATGTGCTGCCTTTTAAGGACGGCCTGCAGCTGTTTGGGGACAGCTCTGTGAAGCGGCCAGCTGTTATATAATGTTGATTTAAATGCTTGACAATGCAGACAATGCCACAGTGCAGTCTTTTGTGAACAGACTTATGTAATGTTGTCAGCCAGGACAGGTGTGGTTAGTTTACTTCAATAGCAGGGCATAAAGACATATCTCCTATTATGACAAAGGTGCAGTGTTTTGCCTCAACCACACAGAAGATAAACCACTGTAATTAAATCCTATTATAGATTTATGCTTCTCCTTCATCAGCCACCAATATTAGCTTAAGCTTAAGGCATTTTACAGCCAGTCTAGCAGCATAGGGACTTTCCCTTACTCACTGCTCTTCTTCTCTTACCCTTTTGTTTTTAGTCAACATTACTGACATCATCACTGAGTGCACTTTCCAAGGTATAGTTGATACAGTCTTTGCCTTTGTTTTTGTTGTGAACTACTGTATATTCCCTTCAACATAACATGTGTCTTATTAGTGCAATAACAAACAATTAAAAACCCTGTAAAAAAAGTGTGTGTGCATGTTCAAAGCCTTGGAATTGACAGTACTGCAAAAGTTATTGACAGCAAAACACATCCAATACTCTCAATACACTGAGATCAGTGTATTCTATCAGACATTAGTTTACAAAACGAGCGCACTTAAAACTATTTGTGAGTTACATGTGATTAGGATGCAGCAAATGGTACTTTATTTGGCCATAATAAAATGTACACTATGTAGGGTGGAATTATAAAAAAACAACAACGGTTCTTTTCCAGAAGTGTTGTTGAATATTTTGTGTTTTAGCTAGAATAAGAAGACTGTAAAAAGCAGAGAAGAAAACAAATCATTTATGATGGGTGACACAAATTGTTTAGCTACTGTTTACCGAAATACAAAGATGGATGTCAATACAGTCGATAACCAGGGCTGTAGACCATCCAGGCTTCATACTTTCAGGATGGTAATGGGAGTGAAACCTCAGAGACTGTTTGAAATTAGGAAGTAAATAAGGCATGATTTATAGAGCTCAAATGTGCTGCTGTCCGCCTATCTTTCAGTAACTGAAAAACTAAAATGTGGATTAGCTCATCACATGAATCTTATGGTTTATAAAATAACATTCGTTTTTTCATAGCTTCATTAACAGTTGGGACAACATCATTAGAAACCCTTCATTTCTTTTGCATTAAATGTATGAAAGGGACGATACGGTAACATTACATTTGTACTTGGTAATATGATTATTCATTAATCATATATTTATTTCTATGTTGAAAAAGCATACAGATAAGGCATGTTTCTTTATAATTATTTATACTATATTTAAAAACCTACCTTTGTATTTCAAACAAACACCATGCAATAAATACAAATGATAAAAAAGCATATTATAATTTAATTTGGCCAGCCTTCTCAGCTTTGTGTCAGAACGTGTTTAATTCATTTTCTGGTTGTTTATAAGCACATATTTTATGAATAGTGATAATAATAACTCATTTATATAGTGCCTTTCAGGGGACCCAATGTTTGAAATTGTTTCAAAATGTTATAAGGTAACAAGGCGGCTTTGTGAAGTCAGCTGCCATGATTTATTGCTACTGGGATCATTACAATACATGATGTTTTTATGCAAAGCGACTTACAAAGCCACTCTACACCGTTGGAAAATGCCAACAGGAGCAATCTGGAATTCAGTATCTTGCTCGAGGACCATTTGACATGTTGATTGCAGGGACTAGGGATCAAACTACTGACCCTCTGATTGGAAGAGGACAATGTTCCCCTAATCCGCCCCACAACGCCCCCAAATTCATGTTATTCTTATGTCTTTTTACACTGGGAACACTACTGGATTAAAAAGCCAAACATTATGAAGAATTCAGCCATCTGTTGAATCCGTTTTTATTTTATTAGGCCTACATTGTTTAACAATCAGTACTTAATTCAAAGCATGAAACAAATGACCCGTTGTTCTTCTCAGGGCGTCACTTCTCTAATCTTTCCCTCTCAAGTGTCTCTCCTCCCCTCCCTCTTAGGACGTCTCCCGCTCTTTGACCTGTGTGTCAGCTGTTTGTGTGCCAGCTGCTAGTGCTAGCGCCAGCGTACGGAGCGCCCCCTTGTGCTGGGGGAACTCCTCACACACGCGCTGCAGGATGGTGCCAACAGCGCGCACACGCTCCATCTGGCTCTGCAGAGCAGCTCCGACCGACTCGCTGCTGGTTGAGGCTCGGTAGCTGTCCTCACACACCCCCTGCAGCTTCTTCATGCGGCTCTGCAGAGTCACGAGCTTCACTCTCCCTCAGCAGTCGCTCCTGCTGCTTCCTCAGCTGGTTCAGTCGCAACTGCACAAGAAGTGTTTCAATCCATGACATTTCATATTTGTAGCGCAATATAACTAATAACACATTCGTCTCAGGGGTTCACGGTCTGTAAAGGACATGACGCCATCTTTCCTTAGATCCTTTGAGCGCACAAGGAAAAACTATCCCAAGAAACCCCACAATAATGGAAGAAACCTTGAGCAGAGAGGAGGGATCTCCCAGGAAGGACAGCCATGCAGTAGATGTGATGTGTGAATATGAAATAAAAAACAACATTACCCTGTACACAATACACATGACGTACATGAGAATGTGTATGTATGCAAAAAAGATTCATACAGGAGAAGAAAGAAAGCATTCACATTATTTCCAGGCTATGACACACTATTCATTTGACCTTTGTTTATTTTAGAGGTCCAATCAGTTATTCTTCCCACTCGATGTGTACTTCAGCTACGAGCCTCCTATGGAATTGTTTGGGTTGTTGTTATACCAAAGTAGAACGTTTTAAAACACAGTGTTTATGAAATGAAGGAAAATAATGAAATGATTTAAACACCAAAGTGAGACATTAACATAAACTAACTGAAAGAGGCGGCAGTAGAGCAGCAGCTCCTCTGTTCTGCTTGGAAACATAACTGCTCTTGTCAGTGGAGTCTGGTGGCTTTATGAAGAGAATAGAAAACCACTTCAGTCCCCCCATGGATTGAGTTGTCTGGCAGCAAAATTATGGGATGAAAATATACAAAATAAAGCATACAATTAAACTAAGATTACAACTGATATATTTCTTTAAAGTGCAACTGAAATGAATTTTCATCTATCATTCAAATGAAATTTTGACTTTTTCTTAAACCATCAATCCAACTTGAACTAAATTTTCCGGGCATAACTTGTTAAAACGGCCATTTAAAAGTGTGAATTATGTGGCCTTGGGTGCGAAATTGGCCATGTGACCGTGACGTCATAGGGTTGACTCCCTTATTTGCTGGTATGGCTGGCTGCGAAAACAACATACATTTGATGGACCTATATCTCATCAAGGAACCAAAATTCTGATACAAACATCAGCAGGTCGAAAGAACACACCTCTAACATTATGTGGAAAAACTTTCGTTGAATTTAAGCCACACAAATCGATTTAATATCTATATTGTAGAGGCTCTCTGCACCTCCCGTAGGCTATGGGTAGGCTAATGGAAATGAAAGAAAGTTACCATTTTCGGCACAGGATCGGCGGGCACAAAACAGCCATCGCTTCTACTACACGCTTATTATTATTAAGATGTTATCAATCAAATGACACAATAGTGTATGTTTGCTGTGGTAAACTGGAAAAGATTTGAACATGCCGGTTTCGCAGGTATGGCATTCTGCTGCGCTGTCTTTGACACGTTGAAACCTAACGAAGTGGCACTTTGAAATCCAGCCAATTAAAAAAAACTTGTGTGATAATAACATGGTTTTAATGTAAGCTTAATAAACAATGGCGTTATCCCCATTATTATGCCGAAATGTATCGATCAACCAGCTACATCTACCTTAGTTCATTTTGTTTATGGCAACGGTTGACAAGGAAGATGCTTTGCTTTGACGCAGGCTCAAGAGTATTTTCTCAGAAGCGAACAGTAAGCGAACACTATTATATGTATATTAAAAAAACAAGTCCAGTAATGTCAGATCTGGAAATTTCCGAAATAAGTGAAAGGAGCGAGACAGATAGTTCTAGTAGGCCTACAGATACAGATGGTGAGTCTGTGGAGTCGGACTATGTTGGTGCCTACCAGGATGAGCCGTTAGCCAGGTCCAGCGATGTCTATAGTTGGAACAGCTTCAGCTAAAAGACGTCTCCTATTCCCAACCAATCCCGCGATCTCCACATTTTTTGTGAAACAGTTGTGATGGAAATGTACGGAGCACAACACAGATGTTGAGGACACTTCAAAATCACGACGATGCCTCCGTACAAACTATCCACCGTGCTCTTGTCTTTGCCTTCTCCTTGTCAGCCTCAGTTCCAGTATTTTTTTGTTTCGGAAACATGTGCAGAGAGATGCC
Source organism: Eleginops maclovinus (assembly GCF_036324505.1). Taxonomy (NCBI): domain Eukaryota; kingdom Metazoa; phylum Chordata; class Actinopteri; order Perciformes; family Eleginopidae; genus Eleginops; species Eleginops maclovinus. The sequence goes on along the minus strand of NC_086353.1, from coordinate 24,278,907 downwards.
TTCAGTGAAGCTGCTATTTTTGCAACTAACACCATTTGGCCCTCCAGCAACACAATATTTTCCACCGTGCTTTGATGTCTTAGCCATAGACGCCGCCATTACAGTTAGACTACTAGAACTTCTGTCAACCCTATGACGTCACGCATAAAAAAATGAATTCGCACAAAAAGACAAAATGTGGCTCCTTTTGAGCCCGTTTTAACATGACTTCCCGGATAAATTATTATCCAGACAATATCTCATTTTAATAGCAAGGCTTAGAACCTTTAGAATCAGCACCCAAAACTGTGAAATTCCAACAATTAAAATTCGTTTCATAAGTCCTTTAAGGTAGATGGGGGTGTGCCGACCCCCATCTACTGTGGGGATGATTAAGAAGAACCTCATGAATATTGTATTATGTAGGACTCCTTTGTTCACTGTAACATAGTCACATCACTATGTAACACTTCTATTGGCTAGCACTACAACACATTTTACATGACAGGCTAAGGAGCTCTCTTAGTGGTTAACCAATCACAACAGCACTGGCTCTGGTTTCAGACAGAGGGTGGAAAGAGGTGCTGCAGCACAGGCAGTATGAGAAAAATAAAGAGCTTTTTGAACATTAGAGCATGGAGACATGTCCCATAGAGACACAAAGTACAAATGTGAACCTGAAGATAAAGAATAGGGCCTCTTTAAAGTATATACAGTACATGTTGGCCCGTATAGAGGCAAACAGAAGATAAAGACGCACTAACAGTGCTGTACTGTCTCCATGTACCATCATATAGTGTGCTACATTTACCTCCATACGGTGTATCTCGGCCTTCATTGACTGGATGTCTCCCTGGCCCACCTCCGAGTCCACAGCTGAACGGGTCTCTTTCACAATCTGGGTCTTCTTCTCCCACAGCATAATCTGTTGCCTGCACACACACACAAAACACACACACACCGAGAAAAGAACACGTATGTAAAAGCTGTGACGTGAAATGTGTCTTATGAGCAGTGCAAATTACGAATCCACACTGAGCTGCCTGAATTGTTTCATCTGATTTATAATGTTACTATTAATAAAGGTGTGAGGGATGTATAAAGAAATACCGGGTGAACCAGTTTCTAAATCTGATCTTAATCTCTCCTTAAAAAATTGCAAATCTGTGAAGCAGGTTTTAGTCATGTTTGTTGATATACTAATTTCAGCTACATGAAGTGCGCCACTTCCTCAGGTTATGAGTACGACTACAAGCGTTCATGTTTTCTTCAGAGTGAATTTCCTAATGCAATCTGAACACATGCTTTCATCTGTTTTTTTTCTACACTTGTCATGGATGTAAATAAATAAAGGGGCCCTTTTAAGCTTTTGGGGGGTTTTCCCTTTCCTGTAGTGTGCTCGTCAGGTTTTTGTGTAAGTTAATGGCCTGAAAAGGTTCAAACTATAGTTTCTCTCCCCCTCCCCTGCCTGAAATGCTTACACTATCATTAAAAGGCTTCTGCATTAGGAGATAATATGCTCGCTGATTGCCATACAGACATAGACATGACATCTGAATGAGCACAAAGTGAATATGAGACTGACTCAGCTTCCACCAGGCTGTTGACGAGCCTCTCCTTCTCCTCCTGGGTCTTCTCGTGTTTGATCTGCATCTGGATAGACTCCCGCTCTGCCTCCTGAACACATATTTATAACGTTTAATAATCAGTTAAGATTGGAATGGAGGACAGAAAATAGAAAATAACGCCACGTGCCTTAAGTCTGTGCAGGAAGTCCGTCTCCCTCAGAGCGTTCTCCTGTGCCAGCGCCTGGCTCAGCTGTGTGTTCTTGCTCAGCAGGGTGTTGAGCTTCAGCACGTCTCCTCTCAGCATCTTCGCATTCTTCTCCAGCTCCGTCTCCTCACGGTGCTCCTCCTCAATCTCACCTGGTAGGGTTGGAGTTGCTTTAAAGGCAGTTTATCTACTACAGAAATGTTGGGGAAGGCTTAAAGCACACCCTGAATGATTTGTTATTCTATAAAAAATGATTTTGAGATGTCAGTTTGAGGTTGTTGAATACATAAAGCATCACAGATATGTGGTTTGATTCTTAGACCTGTTATTATCGAGCTCACGATAGCGGCTAATCTATGAATGATTTACAACAGATTTTTGCTGACAAAGAAAAATACCTATCAGTAATTACAATCAGAAACATGTAGAAAACAATGGAAATGTTTGATGACTTTTGTATTGTTCTTATTATTTCATTCATTTGAGATACTAAATGAATTATTGTCTTTAGTTTGAGAGACTTAATCAATCTGAGATATTCAGTCATCATCTTTTGTATTTCCCAATTCATGTATTTTGTGTTTTTTCAGAGAAAGTACATCAGTATTTTTAAGAATGCTTCTCATTATTCATTAGTATTTCTCATTATTGTCCTTATTTTGAGATACCTACTTGTTTGAGGACATTTCTCTTTTTCAGTACATTGGTGGAAATGGACTTATTTCTAGATGTGTGTGCTTCTTTATAACGATGTTACATACTCTCCAGGCGTATTTTCTTCTGCTGCATGGCAGTGTATTCTGTTTGCAGTTTTAGCGTCTCCTTGCTGTTGGCTTCTATCTCCTGGGTCATTGCTACCAGAGTCCCCTGACGCATCATCCAGAGCTGCTGGTCACTCTTGATTTTCGCTGCCAGCTCCCCGATCTGAACCCTTATTGCCTCTATCTTGATTTGCAGAGGACTCAGATCCTCGTGCTAGGAAACGAAGCACATAAATCACAAAGGCAGCATGAGATTTTAAATCACATTTTTAAAATTGTATCTCCCAGAAAGAACAAAAAGACCCTTAAAATCTCTCACCCCAGTTTTGGCCGCAATCTGATAGATCTTTTTGTTGCAGTTGGTGACGGTGGACTGCTTTTGCGCGATGAGTGCAACAAAGGAGGACATCTTAGCCTGGATGGCCGTCAGCAACTTGTTGGACTCCATGATCTCATTGTCTAAAGCCTCCGTGGTGAGGCCCAGGTTCTCCAGATGATGGCTGGCCTTGCTGATCTCCTGTCCCACCGTCACCACATCATTCTCCAGTTGCCACAACCGAAAGGTCTACAGGAGAGGAAGAGACGATGAGCAGCACAGAATGTCATAAATCACACATCTTAATACCTAGCATTATATGTGCTAGGATGTACAGATATGTACCTAAACTTACATGGTGTTTTGGTAACCTTGTATCTACAGTACCATCACTATAGTTCCCCTATAATTAAGGTTATAGATGTGCATGAATACACTGCTGGAGTATTAATAACACAGGCTAGTTTGAAACTAAAGATCTAAAAGGGTACTGTACATATTAACCCTAGTGCCGCACTTATAAGTTCTCCTAACCAACTTCAATCCTGATAATATTAAAAACTCCTTCATTATCAGAATCTGAACCCTTTAAATGCCAGTTTGTGTGTACACAATGCCACTTTTGTTACAAAGAAACCCACAGAACATTTGTTATTATAAGTAAACTAAGCAGCAGGGACTTTTTCACAGTGTGGGATATGCCAATGGTTAGTAACACTATTGATCTTGCACCAAACACACACTATATAAGAAATGCTTCTAGCCAAAACCGGGAAAATGACATATGCTTTCCACACATGGCAACCATGAAAATTGTCTGAATCTGTTGGAAAACAGTCAAAGTTACAGTTGTAAAGCCAGCGTTCTGGATGGAATATATTAGATCTGTATGCTATAAAGGATGTGGGATCAAAAACTGTGATTTTATTGTGCTTGAGTTGGGACAATAATATATATCCATAAGGGTCTGACTGAAAAGCCCCAAATGTCTGAATGGGAAGGTGGAGAGATGGTGGTCAATGCTTTTTTCTATCTTGCTAGACTACATCTCTAGCTACCTTCTCCCTCTTGAGTGTGGCTATCTTGCTGGTTTGCCGCTGGGAGAACTTGGCAGCCTTGTTGTGGGTGAGCTTCTCCTGGATGTGGGTCATGATCTTGTCCTCTGTCTCCAGACGCGCAGCACTCTCTTTCTGCAACTGCCTCCTCTGATCGATGACTTCAGCGTGGTGGGTTATTGTTTCCTAGAGCGAGGAAACACAAAAAAGAGTGAAAGGTGTTTAAAAGCGGAAAAGAAAAAAGGTGCAGCAATGAGGAATGTTTGTACGCCGACACCAGGGGTGAAAGTAAGCCGGTGCGAGGCGGTGCTGCGTTCCTGTAAAAGATTTCGCGGGTTTATTATGTTGAATACATTTTTTTTTTTTTTTTTAATCAAAAAAAATGCAGTAACGCACGCCTTTTAAGAAGAAAACATATCTAGGCTACCCACAATATGTCATTTTTGACCAGCTCCGATGAAGATAACAGCTTGGCTTGCTTAAAATAGTCATTAGTCAAAGGATCTCCTGCGTGCGCAGCTTCCAATTGCATCGACTGACGCTTTCAAATCCACCCCTATTCAGACCCCAACAAAAAATATTTGGAAATAATGGTACTAAATTGTACTAATGGGAAAGCCATCCAGTAGCCTATGGTAATCAGTTTTCAAAACGTCTGCAAATATCCCATATATTTTGGTCTTTCTGTTGGTGCCTTTCTGGAGCTTGCGTTCCGTTTGATTCCATCTCCTGCCCGCGCTTGCTCCGCAGTTAGTTCTAGTGAATGAAGTCGTCTCGACTCTCGTCTTTAAAACTGTCAGCGAAATGTTAAATCGGCTTTTCAAAAACTTCATGTTTTTGTGATTGGGTGGCATACTGAGACATGTCTTCTACTCGGACAAATAATAAATTACTCTTCTTCAAATAGGCTGTTCACGCTGTTTGTAACGGGGGCACAGCTGAGCAGAGCGTCCGCTTTAGTGGGCTACAGGACCGTAAGCTTGTGATTTAAATGTGAGCATGCTTTGTAAAGTAAGCAAGCGTTTTCCTGACACCCTAAAAAGTATTCATATGAGCCCTTTCACTCCCTGTAATATTTACATTATCACGTGTTAAAATATTTACAGTGTATCAACTAGACAGCCAATATATGGGAATGTTTTCAGAAGCTGATTGAGGAAGTGCGTGCTGTGAAGAAAAGCATTGTGATACGGAGAGATAAAAGAATGCAGAAAAGAATAACCGAGCTATTTAAAAGAAAGGACCGAGTTATTGAAAATGAAAATCAGGAAAAAGTCAGAAAAACAGATGGCTCGGTGCATGCAGTCCCTTGCGCGAAGGAAGTGAATGAGAACGCAAGTGTGAATGAGAGTAACGTTGCAGGTGCAGGACCGTCAACAAGTGATGCTGGGCCTGCTGCAAGTAGGTCTACCGCTTACCCCCCTGTTTGGTCAAAGGAGCAATTTGAACAGTTCAGAACAAAAAACGAATGGTTGTATGCCCAAAATGGCATGCGTGGCTGCATCTCATGCCGTGATGTTAAGGGCCTTGGTGTCAGCGCATCTCGAGGTGTTAATATCGTAAGCAATTGGGCAGAGGGGAATATCGCCCCATGTGGCCATTCAAGGACCGTGCAGCTGTCATCTCTCCGCAAAAAAAATCATGAGCACAGAGAATCTGCAGCCCACAATGAAGCTGTTAAGATTCTTAAAACTGCACAGAAAGAGATCCTTTTAAACATGAATGCCACCAGCCAGGAGTCTGCGTTTGAGGCCACTGCCAAAGTGTTCAGGACCGCTTATTTTGTTGCCAAACATGACAAGCCTTTTACAGATTTTGAGAAATTAATTGATCTTCAAGAAGCAAATTCACTCAATTTAGGTCGCATTCTGCACAGCAAGACAGTCTGTGTTGACATAATTGACCATGTATCAACTCAAATGAAACATCAAATTGTGAGGAGGATAATTGAAAATAAAAGTAAAATTACTGTGTTGGCTGATGAGTCAACCAGTGTGGGGCACAAATCGACACTGATTGTGTTTTTAAAGGCCAGCATTGACGGCGAGATGGAGCCCATTGCTTTTCCCTTAGATTTGATTGAGCTGGACAATTTGTCTGCTGCTCACATCAAAGGCAAGATAATGCACTGTCTCCTCAACAATGGCTTCACAATGGAGCTCCTGCAGGAGATGCTTATTGGATTTTGCAGTGATGGGGCCAATGTGATGCTGGGAGTGAAGTCAGGCGTTGGGAAGCTGCTCCAAGATGACTTCCCAAATATAGTTCTATGGCACTGCCTGAATCATAGGCTGGAGCTGGCGGTGGCTCAGGCATTGGAAGCCACTGGAGGGACAAAGGACTTCCAGGCGTTCCTTGATGCCCTGTACACATTATACAGCCAGTCCCCAAAAAGCATGCGGGAGCTGAGTGAGTGCGCCCACAATCTCCATATCACATTGAGAAGAATCGGAAGAGTCTTCAATGTCCGATGGGTGGCCTCCTCATGGCGAGCTGTTAATGCAGTCTGGTATTCCTATGGAGCACTGGCACAGCACTTCCGTGAAGCATCAGAAGACCGCACAAAAGATGGCAGAGAGAGGGCCAAATTTCAAGGCTTGCTCTCTAAGTTGTGCTCCATCAACTTTGTGAAAAATCTTGCTCTGATGGCTGATGTCCTGATGGAACTGAAGAATCTCTCTGAGATACTTCAGAACAGGGGGATCACTCTGCCAAAAGCTCATGACATCATGCTATCATACACCAAGAGGATAGGAAGCCTTGTCACATACCCAGGACAGCATGCAGTTGAGGCAAGTCAGGCCGAGAAAGACATGAAATTCAAGGAAGAAGATTTAAAAGTCGGCAGGTCCCCCATCATTGATGCATCAAAGTTCATCCAAGCAGTGGCAGACAGTTTGAATGAGAGGCTCTTCACAACCACAGCCAACAGAGCACAGGCCAGTGTTGCAGCTCAAAGAAAAGAAAGTTACACCACACTGATGAACCAAATGGCAGCCCTTGACCCAAAGAAATGGGATCATGCCAATCCCAGACATGGAGAGGATGAGGTGAGGGCTTTGTGTCATACTCTACATGTAAATGAGAAAACAACACACCTTGGATTTGTTGAATATAAGGCAAGTGGGGGGAGAAGCATTCCAAGCAACATGAAAAAGTTGTGCATAGCAGTAGACACCCTCTCAGCAAGTAATGCAGACTGTGAGAGGGGGTTCAGCGCGATGAACAATATCATTACTGAGTACAGGAGCAAACTGACGACCAAAAATGCTGCAAACCTTCTCTTCATCAGTACAGTTGGCCCCCCAACCAACCAGTGGAATCCTTTGCCATATGTGAAGACCTGGCTTGCCAAAGGGAGAAGAGCAGCACATTCCACATCTGGCATGGCTCGCCAGCACCCTGAAGAGGACAACTACTTCAGCCCTGTTTGGAATTTGTTTTAAATATTTTGTTTGGATGGAGGGAATCCACCATTTTGAATTGTTCATGTGGCATGGCTCACCAGCACCCTGAAGAAGACAATTAGGCCTACTTTGATTTTTTAAAATATATTTTTTAGTTTTTTCCATAATTTTGCATTTTTCAGTCCAGTTCCAAATGTACTGAAAATAAAGTACTCACAGTAAAATATTTACAAACTGAAATATTTTGTAATGTCATTTTTTCACATAGAACACTTAGGTAGGCCCACAAGAATGTGAAGTAGTTAAGAATACCCCCCCACCCCCACCCCCCCCGGGTAAGACGGAGTTAAAAAATAATACAGTGAGTGACACACCGGACATTGTAGCACCTGTAAGAAATGAAAACTACTTTCACCCCTGGCCGACACAGAATAAAGCATCATAAGGGCTTCCTCGAAAAGAAGCAATGGGATTTTTCCATTTGCTTTGGAAAAGTTGCAGAAAATAAGCTCTGTGATAAACAGACATTTATTATACTGACATGTTTCGTTTAACAGGAACATCTCCACATATGAACTGCTCTCTTATACTTGTTGAAACGTAAATGCAATGGACAGAAGTCAAAAGCTAACATTAGGCTAGAAAATGACATCACAGTCCCATGGCTGCGCATCAACACCGCTAAGCTAAAGGCGGCTAATGTTTGGCATTATGACGCTGAGTAGCGTTACAGTGATGTAAAGTACATTTACTCAAGAACTGTACTGAAGTCAGTTTTGGAGGTACTTGTACTTTATACAAGAATCTACTTTTTCTGCTACTTTGTACCCAACTACAATTTAGAGGTAAATGATGTACTTTTACTCCCCTAAATGTATTTATACCTTCAGTTACTTTACAGATCTGGATTAATGATGGTAAATATAATCAACTCTTAAATCAGACTTTAGTTCACCTGCAGTAAATCCAGCAGCTACCCTGCAGTATACAGAGCCATTCAAACTAGCTGCACCTTTACCAGCTCTGAGAACACTTTAATGATCAATAATTATAAAACATATCAGAGATATTATTCTCAAATGGACCAATCAAACAATGACTACTTTTACTGTCGCTACTTTAAGTACTTTTTGATGAGAGTACTTTCTACTTTCACTGTCGCTACTTGAAGTACTTTTTGATGAGAATACGTTCTACTTTTACTGTCGCTACTTTAAGTACTTTTTGATGAGAGTACTTTCTACTTTTACTGTCGCTACTTTAAGTACTTTTTGATGAGAATACTCTCTACTTTTTACTGGAGGAACATTTTGAATGCAGGACTTTTACTGTAACAGAGTATTCCTACACTCTGGTACTTCTACTTTTGCTACAACATCTGAGTGCTTCTCCCACCTCTGGTCTCATATAGTCGTTTCTATGACACATTCACTCTTCAGACGTTCACCTGTCAGGTATTTACTGAAGTATGTTATGTTGTAGGAAAAACAAGTAACTCTTGTAAGCTTTTGTTACACAGATCACATCTCAGGTATCTGACACGGTCAAATAACCATTGACTTAGAGAAAGGAAACGTCCTCAAATTTCCAACTCATTTCCGGGTTTAAGTTCTCATTCCTGCGCCACTCTATAGGAAGCCATTGTGGTGCAGAGCTTTAGAAACCTCCTGCTACCTTAGAGAGCCTGGCGAGGGTGCGCTCCGTCTCCCTCAGGGTGCGCAGGCAGGAGCTGTAGTGCGCCTGCAGGGCCTCTCCCTGGGCCTGCTTCTGACTGATCAGCTTCTTGGAGGTGGCACCGTCCATATGGGACCAGTTCAGCTGCATAGTTAGCTTCTCATTTTCCTCCTGCTCTTCATTGGTGGATCTCTTGTAGCCTTCAATCTCTCTGTCCAGCAAGATCACCTGGTGCTCGACGGTGCTGAGGGACACAAGAGCAGCAGTTAGGAATGAATAGAGACCATGTCAAAAACTGCAAAAAAACCAAGATATTAATATGAATTTCTCCTTTCACTGTAGAACATTTTGAACCAACATCAGTCCTGATCCTAACTACCACATATTGCTTAACTTCAGAATGTTAACCCTTTTAATGCCAATACATGAACAAAAAGCCACTGCTGTTTTTAATGAGGGGGGGTTGCAGCCAAATGTTAATATTTTATTGGACAAATGCCACATTACTTTTGAAGCGTTACATTTTTTGTAAAAGAAAAACACATGTACAGTATTTCTCACAGGGCAAACATGAAAAGGCCTAAATCTGATGGAAAATAGTAGAAAGTAATCTGGTGCGCTGGATTGAAAGCCTGATAACAGAATGCACATGTTTTATATTTTGATGACTAGGGGTCATAAATGGGTGATTTTAATGGGTTTCTATGGGGATATTTTTGTCCTCTAGGGTCTAAGTTTTGAAAGATTATTAAAGACGTATTATAATAGCTGACGTTGAACTACAAAAACTGTGCCATATGCATTAACACAGCTAAAATGATACAAGAAAAGCCATGGTGTGCCTAGTGAGGCCCGAGGATTAAATCCGGGGTTATTATTGTGTGTCCTACCAACAGTCTATCACTGCAGAGCAGCACCATCCCAAAGGTGCTGCTCATGAAGCGTGTCTCCTGCTGGGACATTACTCACATGTCCGTTTAGAATGCATTAGCACATTTAAAGGGGATCACTAGCTTATTCATATTCAGTCTCCTCACCGCACAGCCTCCTGCATGGCGCTGAAGGCCTCGTCTCGCCTCCTCATGCCCACCAGGCTTCCGCTCCACTGCTGCAACAGCTGGTTACGCGCCATCACCAGAGACGCCATTTCCATCTCAGCCTGCACAAAGAGCATTGAGAGTGGACATGTGTCATGACTGATCTGGTATATATTCTTATATACATACTGCACCAACCATGAAATATGACAATATGCAAACATCTTTTCCATTCTTGAAATGATTCCCCTTCTCATACACTCTCACTGTCTTGTTGTTATTGTCTTTATGGTGCATTAATATGTTGAAATTGTTGTTATTGTTACTACTGTGGTTAATTTAGACAACATTAAGAATATTGTTATTATATTTTAGTTTTTGAACATGTTTACATGCATCCACCACTCCGCCCAACACTTCAAACCATTACTTGTGGCGATTAATTAATATAATCAATGAATTCTCTTCCACAGAGCATTTAAGCATCTTTAAGACCACTGTTTGTTTTTTTCCAGGTATGTTTTCTAACTACACCTGCCCAGCATCAAACAGCAAACAAAGTCAAAAATGAATATTGAACAGATATGTGGCTGAACACTTTATCTTTAAGCTGGTGGAGATCAAAACAGAGCTTAAAGGAGAGTAAATATCGGACTTACATTTGTTATGTGAAAGCTAATGTTTTTCTCAGACTCGTCTTTATCTTACATCTTTAACATTTAGCTTTCTCTCTAGAGCTAGCACCCCTGCCCCTAAGTGAGCAAATGAATGCCTATTAATTGCAAAGCTGCATTAATTCACAGCACTAGCTTCAAGACGCCTTTGTCTTACAGGTTTATACTGTGCTATACCATCCCATAGTTACCTCAGAGAGAGCCTCTTTGGCTGCCTGGGTCTCCTCTGCCTGAGCTTTGCCCTGGGCCTCATACATGGCTATCTGCTCCGTCAGCCTCTCCTTGTCCTTTGTAAGACGCTCCACATACATATCCTGATGACACAGGAGTATTGTTAATCAACAAGAGTATATTCACCACTGATAATGTGTATTACAGTCGACACTTTGAGAGATCTGTAGCAGACTGTCCACCTGCTTGAACTTCTGCTCTTCGGCCTGGTTCTTCTCAGCTCCCGCTTTGCGTCTGGCATTCTTCAGGGCTTTGACGTTAGAGCTCAGATCTTCACTGAGTCGTTGTGTGAAGACGAGATGCCGCATCAGGTCGTCTAACTCCGCCTGTAACTGGGACGCTATGGAGGAAATACACAGGAGTCAACTCAACAGAATGCCTTATAGGGACAGTTCTCTTCACAATCACAAAGCCTTTATTTTTCTTTTATCTATTTTTATATTTATCAATCTAGATCATTTTTGGTGTGAGTTGTCAAGTATGGAAGCGACCATCAATTAACATAATCAGATGGCACTATTGCTTGAAGAGCCCTAAAATAATATTTGGGAAAACCTGACAGCAAAATCTTTGTAACTCAGAATAATCCCCAGACTTTTGAGGGCAGTTTCATGGAGGAACACTTTTCGTCTCACAGCGCAGAAGAAAGCGTGCCTCTATGGAGGTGAGGCTGTTAACATCACCAGGTGTAAACATTAATGTTCCACCTGCCTCTTGCTCATGAGTTCATGCTTCATTCTGCCCTGTGATACAAAAATAGAAAGAAAATAGTTCCGACTTTAAACTGCTCCCAACGGGATCTGTGGATTATCTTGAGTGACAGTTTTATGATTTCTGCAAAGAGATGTTGCATTTAAGTGATTAGAATTCACACCCTCTGGCCTTTTGAGACTACAAGCATATAAGTATAATCAAGTTCCATTCGAGCCTCAAACTCTAAGCTCTTGGGTGTGTCGTACTTCTTGGACATGGCTGCTGACACAAATGTGTGTTGCTGAGTATTTGAGGTGTGTAATAACTTTCTAGTCAGACACAGGTGTAGCTTCAGCCTAATTGACAAAGATGCAACACAATGGGCTCAAGGAAGTCCTTCCTGCCTGCAGCCATCAGACTGATGAACTCTGCCCTCAGAGCCTCAGGCACTCTGAGTCAACAGACTGGCACTGGACTTCACCATTAGCAGCCAATCCCTTTTGTCCTGTGTAGTTCAGCATTACTATCTTATTGATATTAATCACAATATACTGTTTATTGAATTACAATGTTCACAGATTTACTTTGACTTCTTATGCTTATTCTTTATTTTATTAAGATCTTATTGGACATTAAACTTCAACTCTTATATTTAAACAATATCTTTACTTTACTTCATTGTTTATTTAAGAATTTGTTTCTTTGACTATATAAATATTTGTAATTCTATCTTTTTTAAAAATCTTTTATTCATTTCATTTTAAGATAGAGCAACTTAAAGAGAAGCACATTTCCCCTGGAATAAACAAAGTAGCCGATCTAAAGGTCAGAGTGTCGTTTCTGATTCAAGATAATCAATATAATTCAAAGTTTTCAGATACCTAAGGCTGACAATAACAACATTGTTTTAATATTACATATATGCAAACATATTGTATACCTCTTAATAATAGTGTGAAGTTAATGGTTCGACACAGTTAGAAAGAAGCTTAATCCTGGATCAACACCAAGGCAAGACCACCAAATGACACGTCAGTCTCACCGTTGGCTTTGTCTTTTCTGTCTTGGCTGCTGATATTGGAATACTGTCTCTTGATCTCCTCCAGCTGAGCCTTGGCCTGCTGACGTTTGGCCTCAGCCTCGGCCTTGTTCTGATGATGGTCATCCAGTTTGGTCTGCAGCCTGGCCAGCTGCTCCTGCACCGTGTACATCCCAACTCCCAACCCCTGAAGGTGCTTATCCTCTTCCTTCTCCATTGCCACCTGCGGACAAAGAGAACAGTCAGGAATCAGGAAACGTATCCTCAAGATGTCAGATCGGTTCTTTACGTATGCAAACACTCTTTTTTTTGTCACTGATTTTTGCTTCAGGAATAGACATTTGGTTATTTTTATTATTGCAACCTTTTAAAGGCTGGGTTTTAAAAATGTATATAATGTATCTGGGGGAAAACATCAGAATACAAATCTTTAATTTCTCGCTGTTATGTGAAATACATATGTTATGTCTTTAGAATGTACTATTTATCACTGGCTGCTATTTCAATACCTCTGTATGTTCGCTAATATTTTTAAATGCTGCCACTTATATTTTACCATGGTGAAATACTCATATATTAAACATAGAGGCATACCCACTTTAATACAAATAAAAACAAATAAGTCTACTCCTTTTATATTCTCTTTTATCTGCACTGTGCCTTTGCTGTAACTGCACATTTTCCTGATATTGGACAAATAAAGGATTTCTAATTCAGATTCTGAACAAGATAAAGATCAACAGCCCCATCTCCTGGACACATCGAGACCCTACAGGTGTGCATTGGAAAGGGAAACTTTACCTGAATGTGTGCTAAATGTTTCTTTGCTCCTTCATCTATGGACGGGAGTATAATTAGGGCATAGCTGAGGGGGTAAGGAAAAAGAAAAAGAGTAAAGAGGTAAAAAAATAGCTAACCTTTTCCTTCAGTCCCAGGTCGATCCTCTCCAGCTGATTTCTCAGCTGTCTGCTCAGAGCAGCTTGTTGCCTTCTGACCAGCGGCTGCCAACACAACAAACATGGCATTAATAACATAACAATGGGAAGGATATTTAGCACTATCTTTACCAACACGTAAGCAGACACTCATTTTCAATGTTTCAAATGCAACTAGACTAGACTCACAGATTTGTTTTATGGACCATGATCACAAAGTTGAACTATTTCATGAATACCAATTGCTTGTATATTGAAGGAGAAGCTACAGACATGTTCAGAGTCAAGAACGATTAACTCTTCTTCCTCCTCCTCTTCCTCCTCCCCGTCCCCTGGCGGCGACTCATGATCCTCCATGTCTTCTGATGTGTTAAGGTGTGAGAGGTAAGATGTCAGCGGCACCGGGGAAACATTTTCTTGCATTGAAACACAGAAATAAAAAAGCTTTGATCAATCAGCAAGAGCAAAATGTTTCAATATTGCTGCATGACGTGAAACCTGTTAATATGTATTTTTTGTTTGTCTTTCATGTGTAATATAAATGGACATATTGGGGGGGGGGGGGGGGGGTTCTCCTACATATAGGGACATTCTCTTGGAAAGTAACATTTTTAGCCAATCTGAATCAATTAAAAGGAAATAAGGTTTTTTAACAAAAAGGAATCCTAATCAAACCAGTTTAAATTTGCAGTTTTACATTTTTTCCTGTATGTCAAGTCTGATTTCTGTGCTACACTTGCTAATTTAAGTCAGCTTAGGATCATAAATGATATTGTATTGCAATGTGCAATGCTGTTCCAAACTGTGTTGACTTTAAGTCCCAAACAGGGCTCCAGATTAGAACCATTAACAGTCAAAAAAAGCTGCCAAAAATAAAATGGTATCTGTTCAGTGGGGGGTAAAATGTCCTCCTTAAATAGCCATTTGGCCAGAGGACAAAATAGGTTGAAATTGTACCCTGTGTGTGTGTGACTGACCTGAATGTGTGTCTGCAGGATAGTCATCCAAACCAGTGTGGACAGGCTGAAACTGGGGGGCCGTGTCATCAGGCTCTGGTCCTAACTGATTCTGTGGGACAAAAAGAAAGCATGTATTTGGTTCTATGTCCACGTTTTTAGACTAAAGCGTTTGCTGTCTCATAGGATGTATAGCATGTAGTATGCAACGGTGGCTATGCTAGGCTTGAACTCCTTTTTACCTTATATTAGGGACCATTAGAGTATTTCCTTCATCAGACGTCTCAACTCCTTTGCATGCCAGTGGCCCCTCCAACTCCACTGCTCGCCTCTCCACCTCGACTTCTGGCACTTCCATGCCTCACGGTCCCCCCCCAATCCTCGTCCTCTGGGAGTATTGTCACTGACATACTGTCCGCACCAGAGTCCGAGACATCTGGGACAGGATCACTTTGGCCCAGCACCTTCCATTGTCCTCTGTTTAGCTATGATTCGGAGCTGAAACTTCTACAGGCTAATGCAGCTTACAGGGAGAAAGGTACCTTGCTTAATAAAGATTTAGACCCCAAACTGAAATCAGACATTCTTAAGGGACTAATTCAAGAAGTAGTCCGGTACAGTTTTTATGTCATTGACAAGCAGTTTAGCATGGTTGGGAAGGCCCTCATCTCCAAGCACCCCTGCCTGGCTGAAAAACACTGCTTCACTGGATATGCTGGGTAGAAATACAGCTTGAATAATAAACTGGGAATTTACCGCACTGACTTGAGGAAACTGGGGTGTCCTGAGATGATGGTCAACTCTCTCAAGCGAAAACCAGGGGGCCAAGGAAGTCCTGTTCTTGGAATACATAAACCTAAGCGGTCAGAGGTCAACTACTGTCTCCCTTATCCTACTGGGGAAACAGATTATTTCTGATGTTAAGAGGAGGAACAACAACAGGGAGGTGGTAAGGATGAAAATGGCAGACATTTGCATACAGAAGACATGAGTGGTAGTTGACACAACCATGATCCACGACTTCCAGGCAAGATGGCCAGCACTCTTTGAAGTACATGAGGTAGTAATAAATGCAAAGTGCTCATTATAATGGAATAATTCAGGTATAGGCCCATTGGTTAAAATGTGTGGTTCCCATAGTCACTACATGTTGTTCATAGGTAAACAAATTAGGAAATTTGGTGCAACATAGTGGACCGGCCGCTAAAGGTAACCTATAGGGACACAGAGCCTTCAGTTTAGGTTTCAGTTTTTTTACCCCAATAGGTTAGCTTTAGCTGCATGCCTGGCCACTATTCAGTCCTATGGTGACCTGAAACAACAGGGCCATGGGACAAAACACATTGAAATTCCCCTTTAAGACATGTCGTCTCATGAAGGTTCAATGTAAACGAGGTATATTTCATGCTCTCTGTCCTAATGACTGAAAATTAAGTGATGGGAAATATAAGTATTTCTATGTGGTTTTGTTTTTCAGATCAATGCAGAATTTAAGCACATTACGACCATGCCCCTGCAGTCCAGATTTCTTTCACAGCTAGACATGCTATCTGACAAATTTCTGGGGCTGTTTGAAAAGAGAGGAGGACAGATTAACAAACATCTACAGAAAATGTTGCCACCTATGAGTCAAGTAAGAATGGCCTAACTTTTGTGGAAAGGTTGCAGTGATGTACATAATTGATGAAGGTAAAAGGTATTTCTAATCAAATGCTTTGTCTTTTTATCCTTCTTGACTTAGGATGATGACGTTGATCTTGGTCGAGAGTGCATTCTCAAGGGGCTGTGTATCTACCTCAATGAGGACCCGGCCAATCTTGTGCGAGAATTTGTGGTGAGTGTAGATTATGTTTGCATGCTTTCTCCTTTTCACAACAGCCCAGTTCACTCACAATTCATGGCCTACAGGTCAAAGTGGCTTTGTCTCCAGAGTTATCCTCTGCATCCATAATCTTCAAGGTTGTTTTAACTTAAGGTAAAATGTTCACCAGGGTGCATGCCTACTGCATTAGTTTGATATCTCCTTAAGGTCACTTCATATGATGAATCTGAATGAAGGACTTGAAATTTCAATTGTGGCATGCAGTAGCCTGCAGGTGAAAAAGAATGCACGCAAAGAACAACGCAACAGCAAACAACCAACTAGAATGTGTTTTGTCTCAGAGTGCTCACTAAAATGTGTTTGGCCATGGTCAGTAAGACCATCAGCCATTTGAAGAGCAAAACAGAGCACTGTACCAATAACTAGGCGCAAGAAATACAATTTGGGTGACATTCTTTTCCCTTCAGATGTCCTTGGTTAGTGGCAGAGATTCTAGGGCAATTTCTCTCTGCCTTTCTCTCTTGCTCTCTGTCACTCACTCTTACTCATACACAAATACACTCCTAACGAACACACACACACACACCTTCACACAATCTCTTTAGATATCACTGAAGTGGCATATCGATTCAAGAGTGGCGTGGTTTATGGGCAAGCACACTAATTACCCAATACCAATATTCATTCAAAATAATTTTTGATCCCCCACCGGCAGGGAGAAAATGAAGTCCACATCCAAGGTGCCATCAAAGATATGACCATCGTAATTTATGTCATAAAGCCTGACGCTGCAAGCAAGCCGAAGGATGTGGGCATCATCCTTGAAGGCCAGCAGGTGCTTCAAGACCTTGACAACGTTCCCTTGGCTGCAGCCATGCTGTTTGGGCTCATGTATGCACTGAATCTAAACTACCCTGCAGAGTTGAAGTACTGTTTCGAGGCACTCCAGACGGTACAAATGGAACTGGAAGGCAACACTCTGTCCAAGAAAGTCCAGGTCCTGAAAAATAAGGTTCACAGTGAGATGAACTTTTGGCGGTCAGAATCTGAGCCGCTTGGTTGAACAGGATGTAGAAGTATCCTCCATCCAAGTCTGAGGATGATTAGAAGAGAGTGCAAGTGTTACAACAAAAAGGTTCAAAGTTCAAAGGGTTAATATTGTGTTATTTCGATGGAAATGTAATTCTGTTATCTCAGAAATGTATAGTTCTTGGTGATCTTTTGGTCAGACTTGAAGATGTCTTCACTGTTTAACTGATACCAGTGGTGCTGTGGTCAGTGTGTTCACAGGTGTCTGTCTGTCTGTCTGTCTGTCTGTCTGTCTGTCTGTCTGTCTGTCTGTCTGTCTGTCTGTCTGTCTGTCTGTCTGTCTGTCTGTACATGTTTTGTCTATGCGTGCAGGCTTATGTGTGAGCAGGAGCTGACCAGTGGGTGGTTTCATTTTTTATTTTATTTATTTTTTATTTATTTACATGTATGACTGTTATATTTGTTTGTGTAAGTTCCTCACATTTTTGTCATGGCGGGAATACATTTTCTTTTTGCCTTATTTCACCTGGTGGTAGATCCTGTAAGATATTCCAATGGACTACGTAGAAGGATGTATGACACATTTAATTACAGAAAACGTTTCCATGCAGTACTTCATATGAAATGGATGTACAGATCATGCTAATGCTTGATAACTTGGAGTATTAACTTGAATTCAGCAGGGAAGATATACAAAACCAAGGGAAAAAAAACCATTTAGCTTCAACAACTTAGTTTTAAATGCTGAGCATGGAAATCAGTCACGTTAATTTAACATGGGATAATTACATACAGCTAACATAAAAAAAATCCACATTAGCAAATAAAACATGTTTGATTGACAAAAAATATATATCTTTGTGTTAACATGAATAAATTGTGTTTGTTAAACATGACTAAAGTTGGTACATTGAACATGACTAAATTTGGTCAAGTGAACATGATTTTAATGTGTGCAACCGATGTACATGATTTTTTCATTTTAAATCCACAGCCTATTTTTTTCAGTGTGCAGCGGAAATGATTAAAAACTATCTACTCCAGACAAAGAACCAGCATGGGGTAGTTGTAGAGGATTCCTTTCCTGATTTGGTCGTTTTTTGTTCCTCTGCCAAACTCCATCTTAGCCAAAAAGAGGAGTCTGTCTTCACGGAGCAAGACGTTTTTAGATTAAGAAAACGTGTGTATAAAGTAAGGAAACAAATAAGCAGCAATGACTTTAAAACCCCGTATGTGTGTTTTAATTCACTTATTTGTTTTTATTACTGTATGTACTACCTCACTCACAATGGACACTTTTAGAGTGGGAAGCCTGAATGTTAATTGAGCCAGAGAGTTAAGAAAAAGAGCCTTAATTTATCAAACGGCAAGACTAAAACATGTGGGAGTGGGTGGGGGAAGCCACTTCAAGCCACAACACCTCTCTCAGTGGAGGGGTGGGCTTCCTTCTCGGCAAGTCTTTGAATCCTGTCTCACTGGAGGTTGAGCATTTTATCAAGATCTCTGCTGGTTACCTATTAGCCTTGAAGGATACATTTTCCAGATGGGGTGCCGCGGTCCATCCCTGGGTCGTTGGCTAATGTCAGTGGTAGCATTAGCATCATGGCCATAGTCCGTGCCCGCAGTGGTTGGCTGTGGCTGGCCATGCCAGCCCCTTTCCTCGTCCTTTTCCTCCTGCTCCATCCCCTGCTCCATCTCTTCTTCTTTTTGCTCATCTTCGTCCTGCCAAGCCTGGCACATGGAAGACGCGGGACCGGAGTGGTCGTGTTCCCCTGCAGGTGTCAAAGGCGTGTCCTTATCCAACACGCCCGCCACCGCTATCTGTTGTTCCGTCCGACGACGTTGAACAACAAATGTATCCATGATAAAGTTTGACCTGAGCTTAATAGGCTACGAGCACTATAGAACTTCCGGTTCACTTCCGTGTGTTGAGTGTACGCTCGACTACTTCCGGTAGGTTGTGTTGTTGTGGAGATTGGAGAAGCTAGTTTAGAGTAGCTGCTAATAATTTGATTGACAAAGTTTAAATATGAGTGGATTTTGGGTGAAAGACAGGCAGTTGGCGTACCAACGCGTGAAAAAGACCGCACTCCATTGTTGTGCACCACTTTGTATGAATTTCTGGAGGTACAGTAGTACTATAAGCTTCCATAGCTTTCCAGTGGATGTGTGGGTGAGAGCCGAATGGATGGTAACAGTACGGCGGGACGACTTCACCCCAAGCAAGACGAGTCATGTTCAGTGTTTTAATTAATAAATTATTTATTTGAAATCTATATCAACTTGGTCTCCCTTCGTGTTGTTTAATTTCCCTCAAGTGGGCCTGACTCATTGAATATTAGTTGGTTTTATGGTAGGGCTAACGGCAGAGGTGGGACCAAGTCATTGTTTTGCAAGTCACAAGTTAGTCTCAAGTCTTTGCTTTCAAGTCCCGAGTCAACACAAGCAAGTCCCAAGTCAAGACCGACAAGTCTCAAGTCAAGTCCCAAGTCCTACCGTTTGAGTTTCAGGTCCTTTCGAGTCCTTTTAACAACGGAGAAATAATATTTACATACAAATCATGTATGCATTTAAGATCTGTATATATTTATCAAACCAAGAACATTGTTCAAACACATTTGAAATAAACAAAGGCAAATGTAATTTCCATAGAAAGTGCTGACGTTGTATTTCCATTGCTTATTGCACTATAACTGTCTCAAAAGATCCTCATTTTTGCAAAACACTCTTCACCTTAAAACTAAAATCTAGCCTTGAACTAAAAAACATGTCTTCACCCTCAAACAGGTATTTGGAGGATCACAGAAACAGTTGAATGTAACTTCTCCAATGTGTTACCACTTTATACAAAATATTTTCAGTCTTTTTAACTCATTTCAAAACCTAAGTGTAACCTTAACCTTTACAAACATGTCACCACTTTATACAACATATCCTCACTCCCAAAAAAAGTGTGTGTGTGTGTGAGTGTGAGTGTGAGTGTGAGTGTGTGTGTGTGTGTGTGTGTGTGTGTGTGTGTGTGTCTGGAAGGGGACTAGATGTGAAGTGTCATGAACATGACAATGAACTGAGTTGTGCTTTTCTATGTCAGGGCCCTATGCTGCATTGCATTTGCAAAAGATCAAATTGGCCAAAAGTCTGTCAGTCATTTGTGCACGATGGGGACGTAGTATGATGCCACCATGGCTGAAAACTCGCTCCACTGGAGCACTAGAGGCAGGCACTGCCAAGACTCTGGTGGCCACTTGGAGGAGTGAAGGAAGAGACTTGATGTTCAGTGCCCAGAGCAAAAGGGCGTTCTGTCCTTCGGCTGTGTCTAGGTAGTGACTTACCACTCGGTGAGTTCCTCATCTTTGAAAACGAATGTTTAGGGTTGTTTTAAGGACAATGTTATGAATGCCTGTAGCCAACCATTCTGAAGCAGGGGGTGATTCCAAATTAGCCAAAAGCTGGAGACTGGACCAATCGTCAACATTTCTATTTCATCCAAAAAGACCCAGAAAGGGGGCTCAACGTGCAAAATAGTGAACTTATTGTAAGAAATAATAATCAATATTAAGAGTAACCACAACACTGTCTTATTTTGAAATACAATCTTATTTTGAAATTGTTTATTTTGTAACCGGATGTATACAACACTGATGACGCTTGATGCAGGACGGAAGAAAACTGCGGGTTTTAGTGTTGGTTTCCTGGACATCTGGACAAAGAGTGAATAGGGGAATTACTTGTGGTGTTATACATTAAACACACAATGATTAATTCTCCTTATTTACGCTGTAATACCCTATGGAGGGAGATGACCCTATGCCACGTATTCACTAAACTGACCGAAAGTACTGTTACGACTTGAAGCGACCAATAGGAAGAGGCAACCTCTGGACAAAGAGCAATGCAACTAAGGAATCGATCTCTTTTTGCTCGGACCCACGGACAGTAAACACCTCGTGAACCCTATTCATGTTTTGGGCCTGTTCAAGTGTGTTCTGAGCTACTGAGCCACAGCTGTGAAACTATTGTAAAACCCACTGCTACATCCTTTTATTAAATACTCCTTTTAAAACTTATAAGAGGAGCTTCACTTTGTTTCTTTTAAAACGACTCCTGGGCTTCGAATAAAAGAACATTTCTACATTATCCATTAATGAACCCACAGGAGATACCGTTTAGCAAGTTTGTAAGCCAAGGTGACGTTTACAGTCTCATTGTTATGTAGCTAGCTAGCAATTAGCCGATAAGCTAGTGTTGGCTTTCATTAAAAACTTACCGTTCTTTGTGCAACTTCAAATGTCGAACGAAGTTGGAAGTTGTCGCGTCTCCGTCTGTTACCTTCGTCCCGCATGTTTTACAGACTGCAGTTCTTTTTTTGTTGACCACCTTACAGTTTTTATATCTAAACGAAACTACCCGTGGTATCATTGTCACCTACTTGGCGCCTTTTGTTTGTTTGTTCCGCCTCATTGGTTGTCCAGTACTTTGATTGGTTGGATGCTGTCAGATCAAAACAACGTGGATCTAATTTGATTGGATGTCATGCCACACACGTTACGCGCACAGATGCACACAGGTGCAAAGAGAGATAGCGCTGTCCATGTCAACATACTTTTTAATCTTTGGGTTTGGGGAAAGAAGCAAGTCTTTTCGAGTCAAAAGGGGCAAGTCCAAGTCCAAATGCGAGTCACTGATGTTAAAGTCCATGTCAAAGTGCAAGTCCTTTTAGATTTTGTCAAGTTAAGTCTCAAGTCATCAAATTCATGACTTCGAGTCTGACTCAAGTCCAAGTCATGTGACTCGAGTCCACAACCCTGGCTAACGGTAGGGCTAACACAATTCTTTCATCAGAATTTCATCAGCCAGACTTGATCGCATTTATTGTTTTTAGCAACATTTTAATACTTTTAAAATGTGCAGTATACTTACTGCTGGTTTTACAGATCACTCTTTGCTTTTATGTAAGGTTTTTATTAGAAATGTTTTACCGAGAAGTGCATGTTAGCATTTTAATTCGGTTTTAACATTAGATAAACATTTTAAAGAGGCCTTTATTTATTTCTGGAGTGTTTTTAGACAGAGAGAGGGAGAGTTTAGCCGTCTTAGGCAGTGGTGGGACCATGGTAAGACTGAAGGCCGATTTATGGTTCAAGTCGTAATGCAAGATACCTTAGGACCCGTTGCGTCGTTGCGGGCACCTCCCAAAAATTGTAACCTTGCGTCGAGGCGACGCAGCCGTAAGGGCTGTGATTGGTCTGCTAAAACGACAAACATCTTTTCCGTCAGTTCGCTTTTCCCCGGTTTTCAATTCCTACAATCCACAAACACTGCCATTTAAAAAAAAAGCTAGAATGGACCAAGCAGAAGAACGTCTGGTAAACAAATACAACGAGCGACGACGATAGACGTCGAAAGAATCTTGGTCAGTCTTTACAAAAAACATTGCGCCCCCTACCGTTGTGGCGATGAATTGCATTGCGTCACGTAAACCCGACGCAGAACTATAAATGGTCACGGCTGCGTCCGCGCATCTGCGTGGTCGTTGCGTTACGTTGACGTTGAACCATAAATAAGCCTTGAGATATTGCCGCGTTCAATTTACGGTTGGAGGTCGGAACTAGGAGTGACGTCACATCCGAGTTGACTGCGTTCCAGTAACACAAGTCGGAAAAGATGGACGCTCGCAGGATGGCTGTTGTATTTGCTCTTGCCGAATACCAAAAACTACAGAACAAATATGCAGTCCACTTGAAAAACATCACAGAGGAGGACAGTAGGCGCAGAAGGTATGTTTGTTTGTTTGTTTGTTTGATTTGATCAAACGTTTTTTTGATACACATTTGGATTACGTTTAATCGGTTATTACGTTACCGGTAGCATGTAGCATATTACAGGCTGTAAACCAGTTGCTTACTCAAAGGCCAGGTCAAGGGCTCTCAGAATGAAAGTTACAATATTAAAGTATGTTAACTGGGATATGTATAACCTATGGCTTAATAAATGTTTTAAATAAGGACTCAATAAGACTCAAGAATAGTATTTCAAATAAGATAAAACGTAACTCATTTCCGACGTACCGTCTTGCTAGGTGTACAGCAACTGATACATGGATAGTAGATAGTACTTTAATGTTTAGATGTCTTGTATTCTTAACTTAAATACATTTTTTTCCTCTGACTTAGGATACTGATATCCATGATCTTGTGGTCAAGAAAACAAATCATCCTGAAGACTGGAACAGAGTGGAAGGTCATGCTGAACATGGATGACTACACTTTTGCTCGCCATTTAAGAGTCACTAAGCCACTGTTTGAGTATCTCCTGATGAAGTTGCAGGAGAACGGAATACAAAAGGAACATAGTCAAGGTCTACCCCCACTACCCGCGACAAAGAAGGTGCTGATGTACCTGTGGTACATGGCCAACCAAAACAGCTTCAGGGAGATTTCCGACAAATTTGATGTTTCACAGTCATCAGTGCACAGGATCATCCTAGAAGTGCTCAACACCATGTGTACAATGGGAAAAACCTTCATCTCATGGCCAAATGCTTGTGAGAAAGCTGCATCTGCTGCTGATTTCCACCGCCTCTGTGGCCTCAATGATGTAATCGGTGTGATTGATGGGTGTCACATCATGGTACAGAGGCCACCCATAAGAGGAGGAGATTACATGAACCGCAAGTCATTCTATTCCATCCTCCTTCAGGGGATTGTGGATGAGAGGGAGCGATTCCTTGACATTATCGCAGGACCACCAGGCAGGGTCCAAGATGCCAGGATGTTGAGTGCCTCAAACTTCTACACAACATGGCAGGAAAAGATGGCCAAGCACAGCCTACTGGGAGACAGTGCGTACATTGGACAGGCCATCCCATTTGTCATCACCCCTAAGCGTGACAATGGAGCTCTCACTGAAGCAGACCAGCTGCAGAACTCCAAGATCAGCCGTGGAAAGGTTGTCGTTGAGCAAACCTTCGGAAGGATGAAGTGCAAGTGGATGCATCTTCGAGATCTGCAGAACACCCGGGTTGATACTATGGTGATGGTCATAATGTCATTCATAGCCCACAGTGAAATGATCAGGAAAAAAGTCTGAAGCATATCAAAACAGTTTATTATTAAAACAAAGAATCAGTTATTGCACCACAAAATATAAAGAATGTGTATAAACATCAATAACAAAAAGGTTTCAAAAAAACTACAACTATAATGGAACTGTAAAAGTGTATAAACAATGTACATTGGTATAAAAAGAAATAGTTTTGCAGGTCAAAATGACTACAGCTTGTCCAGCAATCGGGTCATCAGTGCCTCAAACCCCTGCTGAGCAGACTGGAGCTGTGCCAAAGTCTCTTCATGGCGACGCCGACCGGCTTCCTCCGAAACTTGCAGGAACCCCATGAGGTCATCATCCACCCTTTTGCGTTTACGGGGGTGGGGGTGGTGGGTGAGGGAGCTGCTGATTGTCTTTGTGGGGTGGAGGGTGTGACTGAGGCTGTGGGCACTGCTGTGCTGCTGCCGGATTGGTTCAAAGCCTTTGGCCTGCGCACATCGAGCCCCGCTGCTGTTCCAACAACAGGGAAGTTGATATCATGCTGCTCTCCCAGGAGGTCATCCATCCCGGCCTAAAACTGGAACCGCATGGTTCCCTTCCCTGTTGTCCGGTTGTTGTCCTTGACCTTTTTGTAGGCGTCCACCAGGGTGTTCCATTTCCTGGCCACCTTGTCAGGGCAGAAGGATTGCAGGAAATGGTCGCCCAACTTTGCTGCCATCTCCTTCCAAAGCACCTTCTTATTTGCCCTTGAGGATTTTAGACGCGTGTTCAGGTCTTGCAGCGTTCTTGGCAGGCCCTCGCCTTCGGCCATAAGGTGCTGCCGCATCAAGTCTATAAGGAACAGTGTTTGATCCTTATTAGAGCCTTCATTTACTGGCAGGGGGATGGTGATGGGCTGGAGGCCGGATTTGAGTTCTCCTTCCAGCTGTCTACATTGCACATAAAAGAAAAATGTTAGCATGCTCAGCATTAATAACATCATAATTATTCTACTATTATGATTATTAACATCATATAACCTGCTAGGTTGTGAAACTCACCATGTTCAACCATGTTGATTATGGTGGTCAAATCCTGATCAAAGAAATATGTGGTGGGGTCTGTCTCCCTCTGGTACAAAGGACCAGGGAATGGATCTCTCCTCTGGGGATCATGAACATCGCCACATTCATATCTAAATAGACTTTAAAAGAGAACGCACATTGTTAACATCACAGCCTCGATAGAGCTCAGAAACTCACTCATATATTTGCTAGAAAAATATATTTACTTATATTTATTATTTATTTGTATAACAAATTGAAACACAACAGTGCCTCTTCATGCTCAGAAGTTAGTCACACATAAACTATTAACTAATGTTTGAAAAGTCCACAGCAGCCATGTTGTGTGCAAATTGAAAGTTGAACTGGGGTATGGCGAGGTATCTCCGAGTTTCCGAGTAGGAAGTCTGACCTGAGGGGGCGTTCCAGTTGAAATTTCCGACTGGGAAGTCGGATACTCCCACTTCCCAGTTCAACTGGAACGCAGCATAAGAATGCTCTGTCAACAGCACACCCTCAATGTCACACAGGACATAATCAGATTTGTGAAAGACATGGAGAGTGATATAGTGGAACTAGAAAACAATAAGCGAGTCCACAGGAGATCGAGGATATATTGAAATCCTCAAAGAAAAAAAATGGCTCTAGCCAGCCTGCTGGACGTTAAAGTTCAGGGTGCACTGGTCAAGTCCCGGTTTTTAAGCATAAGTGAGATGGATGCTCCCACTAGTTTGTTCTTCGGCCTGGAGAAAAAGAATGGACAGAGGCGGGTAATCCACTCACTGCTGTCAGACACAGGGCAGGAATTGACAGAGCCAAGCCAGATCAGGATGCGAGCTGTGAGCTTTTATTCCACCCTCTACACGAGTGAGTATAATGAGGAGGAAACGCTCAGAGGAGTTTTGTGCAGAACTACCTCAGGTCTCTGAGGAGGCCAACTCACAGCTCGCAGGGCCGTTAACGATGCAGGAGTTGCAGGCCGCACTGCAAGGCATGCAGGGACGACAGGCTCCTGGCATCGATGGCCTCTTGGTAGAGTTTTTTAAAGCCTACTGGGACATCTTGTCACATGATCTTTTAGAAGTTTTTAATGAGAGTCTGGCCTCTGGCTCTATGCCGATGTCCTGCAGCAGAGCCGGTGATCACGCTGCTGCCCAAAAAAGGGAACCTGCAGGACATCAAAAACTGGCGCCCTGTGTCTCTGCTGTGTGTGGATTACAAGCTTCTGTCCAAGGCTTTGGCCACCAGGCTGGGGAGAGCTATTGAGCAGGTCATCCAACGGGACCAGACCTACTGTGTGCCCGGCAGGTTCATGGTGGACAATATTCACCTAATTCGAGATGTTTTGGAGGTCTCCAGCTCATTGGGCATTAATACTGGTCTGATTTCTTTAGATCAGGAAAAGGCTTTTTTGAGTAACCTGGGGCTGGATGCTGCTCTGTTTTTAACTCATTTAACCATTCTAAAGTTAATTGGGCTACCTCCTTTTTATCAGGGTGGTGTTAAGTCTTGGGCCCTTTTTAACCATAAAAGGTGTCCAAAGACTGACTCTCTGCACTGGTTGTTAAAGAGCCTCTGATTCATGGAGCCAGGCTGGACGTTAGCAGCAGCGAGACACCAGGACTGGCGGTGGCGCTGCGCAGATCTGACACCCTGAGCCTTCAGCAGGTGGTGGATGTAGTGGGGCCGGAGCTGAGTGATGCCCAGGCCTTGGGCTCTCTGCTGGGTTTATACTCTGTCCGGGTGGCCCAGAGCATCCTGCAACCTGGAGCCGGAGCCTTTGCACTGAGGAACAGAGACTTTTAAGGAGCTACGAACAGGGCAGAGCCAAAACAGACCCTTTCCCGGAGATATACCTGAGCCCAGGGCTCGGAGAGCCGACGGGCTCCCTGCTCAAAGTTGCAAACCCAGAAAAAATGACCATACACAAAGCTGACAAAAAGACAATATACATGAACATTGTCAAAAGTATAAACAAAAATGGACTGAAGGACAGGGCCTGACTGGGTGCCAGATACGGACCAGTGTCCACAGTGGAGGATTCTGTACAAACCTCCCTAAAAAAACGTACTGCCGACCTCCAGTGGAGAATTTTACACAGTGCTATCACCTCCAATTCTTTTATCTCCGTCATTAATCCTGCTGTTAGTAACAACTGTCCATTTTGTGGTTTTAGAGAGACTGTTTTCCATGTTTTTACAGAGTGCCAGACACTCACGGGTTTCTTTTCTCTTTTAACATTGGTTTTTAGTCTTTTTAGTATAGCTTTTACCGAGAGCGTGTTTATCATGGGGGCTCCATACAGGAAGACAAGGAAAAGTGGCAGCTCCTAAACTACCTCTCAAAGCAAAAATGGCTATCTACCTAAGTAGAAAAAGACAGAGTGGAAAACAGGAAGGGACAAGAAGCAAAAGTGATCTGGCTGTGCAATATCAGAGCCAGACTCTGGCTAGAGCATCGTTTTTATAAACATATCGGGGACTTGGAAGTTTTCAAACAACGTTGGTGTTATAAAGACATTGTATGCTCCGTTGTCAACAAGGATTTGCACTTTACTCAAGTTTTTAAGACATATTTTTTAAACTGTATTGATTTTATTGTACAATAAAGCACTTTATTTGAAGTAAATGTACATTTGTTGAACATGTAATAAAGTGTTTTTGCAAAAGTCTTCTTCTTCTCTTACCCTTTTGTTTTTAGTCAACATTGCTGACATCATCACTGAGTGCACTTTCCATGGTATAGTTGATACAGTCTTTGCCTTTGTTTTTGTTGTGAACTACTGTATATTCCCTTCAACATAACATGTGTCTTATTAGTGCAATAACAAACAAATAAAAACCCTGTAAAAATGTGTGTGTGCATGTTCAAAGCCTTGGAATTGACAGTACTGCAAAAGTTATTGACAGCAAAACACATCCAATACTCTCAATACACTGAGATCAAATGAGAAAGATGCAAATGGCAGATATGATATGAGACGACTCTATAGGCAATTTTTTTGCACAGGCATCACAATCTCAAAGACCTGTGGACCAACGTGGATTATGTTTATCTTAATGACACCATCGCGTCATCAAAGACGATAACAAGGATGTAACACAGTTACATCATGTTCTGAATTTAGTGCAAGAGGGGCAGCCCCAGCGATATGATCACATGAGGCCCTGCGGTGCAGCATGCATTCTGGAAATGACTCAGAAATCTCTAACGAGATAGTGGCAAATGATTGACAGGCTGCTCACATACCTTCATATAAGTTTAAAAGATAAACTGTTCATGTTCTGAACATGTGGACAGTTTTTCCATGGGCGTCTCTTTCAAACTGGTGAGAGTGACTCAGGTACTTCCAGGTTGGGAGATTTTGCAAAATGCTAATGGTGCAGAATGGGTTAAGCAATAGCAATAATGTTGTTTAACTGGGTCATCATTTAAGAAATATATTAATTGTATATAATATGAACTATGTGCTACTAGAATTGTCATAAAATATTATTTGTAGTCCTGTTTTTGATCAAAATGTATGTGCTTTTCATTTTTAAATTAAGAATGTATTTTGTAGTTTGGAAAGATCTGGCTGGCTGTGTAAGTAACATCTGTACTAAATAAAACTATTAAATTAACAAATATATATTTGTTAGACGTATTTAGAATCAACATAGTGATATATTCAAGAGGCTACATTGTATGTTCTAACAAATTACAACACTACAGTCATTTATTTATTCCTATGTCATTTATTGGGTTCCATTTTCTGCCTATCCTATAGTTTTAGCAAAATCCATAATATGCAAAATGTTGTGTTATTGATGTATAAATGGTTAAACATGAACCCTAACCCTACATTTGCACCAACTTTAGGGAGTCTTGTCCTGAACAGGAAGCTTTACTGGCTCAAGTTCAACGTTGCATGCCATGTATGCCATGTACTAAAACAAAATACTTGTATATATTTTTTGACTTAGCACAGAAGTTATAAATGTGTGAGCAATGAAAGAATCATACAGGAAATCTTGACATTGTTTAATAGTGGGAGTTGAGCATTACAAAGCAGGAGCAGACGACAGTAATCAGTCATTCACAGATAAAATCCCTGATAAAACAGCATGCTTCGTGAGCACAGATTAAAAAACGTTTTTCCATCATTCGTTTTTGGGCCAATTTTCTCATGGAGATCATAATTGGGAATAAAATAGAGGACATTATATTCTGTCGCAACCACAAGAACAAAAACATGACAGGTTAACGAATAGTGTTTCAGTTGCCATTATAAATATAGAGAAACACTGTTTGCAATCAATAGTGTTCCCAGCGCTGCATTGGTGAAATTATTTCTGATAACTTTAATTTCTCCAGTGAACATGCAGGTCCAGTGTGCGTCATCCCTTTTTTTGTTTTCACAAACATTCCAAGTGAAAATGCTTTAATTCCACAGCCTATCTACAATAAGCTTTACAGTGTTGTACATGATTTAGTGACCAATAAGTTGAGTTCAAGGAAATCCAATGGCTGGCTGTCAATCAATGATTGGGTCAGTTGATAGAGCATCTTTTAGACCCTCCCACTCAATGCGTTATTGAGAAGATGAATAGTCAATGCTACATACTGTAATCCTGCACTGCATATTTAGTCACTGCTTTCACACTATTAGTTATACTTGGAGATCTGTAATATTAATGCACTTAGTGTAAGGGACATCATCCTTTCTGACTGTCCCCAGAGCTCACAGAGAGGTTTTTATGTGATCAAAAAGCTTGGAACTTAAGATTTTTTAAATGATTATACAACTATGTAACGTGCCCTCAGTATCCATTGGGAAGCGTCACCGGGTCTCTAAAGTGGCCAACACGCTGCAACCGCACAATTCACCTCCCGGAGAGACAGTTTAAAAACGAGGAAAATATAAAAACACAGAAAAGAAAGAAAGAAGATAGATCTTCACCAACTTGACAAAACACACGCAGCATTTACAAAATGCGGCAAGAAGCTCAAAACACATCCGAAACGGGCACACTAAAAAGTGACGCGCACAGCTGGGGTCGTAACACTTCAGGGATTGAAAGCTACCACTGTTAACCATGTTACTCTGTGTTATACGTTAGTGTTTTGTCAGTGTAATTGAAATGACTAGGTTAGCTAGCTAGCTTACAGCAGACCTGCAATATTATCAGAAGGAATCATGTGATCACATTGTTAAAATAAATCAATAAAACTTCCATGTTCTGTAAGATTCCGGTGTCAGTAGGCCAATTTTATAATCCCCGGATGTCAACAAGCTCTCTGGTCCCAGCTGTGTGCGTCACTTTGTGCTGTCCCTGTTTAGTTTGAGCTTCTTGCACTGTTTTTTATTTGCTGCATTTTTTATTTTTTTACGTTTATGCCGCTCTTTCACCTTTTGTCAAGTTGATGAAGATGTTCATTTTAATTGCATTGTTTTTGTCACTGCAGCGCATTTCCGCTAATGGAACTGTTTTGAGCCATTTTTAATGTTAGTTTTTTGCCCATGTCTACCACGGTAAGTCTCCAATAGAATGAAAGAAAAAGAAACAAGTGTATGGAAAACACTGGTGGTTGACAGCCACATCACCATGCACTGTACGGTTCAGTGTTTCAAACAGAGGTGGAGAGATAGTGTGTTGACAAATAAATAACAGAAATCTAGCAAATGTATTACACTTCCATTCATCATCCTAAATATCTACAAAATGACGAAACATTGCATGTGCAAAGGACTGTATCTCATCCAAACTGGTGCTTCATAAAGTCAGTAATTGCATACATCAGCATTCTGCTACTAGATTTATAAAATGGCAAACACAGCTTCAGGCTTGATTTGTTGGATTTAAAAATCAAAACATTTCTCACTTTTTGGTTTTGTAAACAGTAACATTCAGAGTCCTCACTGACAGCTGGGGAATGTAAAGATATATAAGGGTCAGTAAACTGCAGTGTTTCTTATCTTATCATGGTCATATAAAAGGCCCGTGTATGAATGGAATGAATTCCCTGTGTGTATTATTGTATGTGTGTGTGTGTGTGTGTGTGTGTGTGTGTGTGTGTGTGTGTGTGTGTGTGTGTGTGTGTATGAAAGGCCCATTTCACCTCTATCCAAAGACATGCCTGTAAACATTTCCAGTTTCCTTCCTTGTCTTTACATTCCTTGTTTGCTTACTGTAGTAACTCATGAAATAAATAAATACATGAATAAATAAACATAATCAATAGCATAGAATACATTCAAGTACATCAGTTTTAATCAATACTGGAATGTGAGCAGTTTCTGCTTTTTGCTTCTTGCACCAACCTGCAGTCTGGTTGATGGTCTGGTTGGTTTGCACAGTTGGTGCACAGGACAGTCAGCAACCACATGTAGCACACGAACACACTGAAGCCACCTGAACTCACAGCCCTAAACCTGACTGTCTGGGGCCACTCCGGCAGCAGCTGTGGACTCACTGGTGACCTCATGTACCTGAGGTTGCCCCCCACAGGTAGCTTGAAGGTCATTTCAAAAGACTGCCGAGATCGTGCTCCACTCATAGTGCAGTGAGGGTGCGGAACAGCTGAGTGAGGCAGAAGACCGAGGCGGTGAGCGCGGTGCACTGTTTGGCTAGCAGCTTCGTGCTCAGATCCTGGCAGCTGCGCTTGCTGCTGGCTCGCTCTGCAGCCAGACAGAAGTCTCTGAACGAGCGAGCCACGTCCACCAGTCCTGCGACCGCCTCCGCGTTCCTCCGGTCGCACCTTTCACAACCAGAGAACCAGAGGCATATACCTGCCAACTCAACCAGGGTCCGGAAACTGGTGGCCAGGGAAAGGAGCATCTCTTCTGGGCTCTGTCCGATACCCACCACCTTCTGGCAGCCTGACATCAGCCGCCTTGCCTCTATCTGCAGCACCCTCTTGTTCTCTGTAAAGTGGGCTGGACAGGTGTCTCTAAGGTGGCGACCTCCATGGTTGTCCATAGAACGGTCAGCGCCGCTGCTTTCCAGAATCGTAAGGAGCTGATCCACGTCCACGCGCAGTACTTGGAATCCTGTCGGGGGTTCTGGGTAGCGCTGCTGGCCTAGCTTACTGATGGTGTCCTTATGCGTTTGAGACTGGAAATTGTCTGAGGCGTCAGACAATGGTGAGAGGAGAGGGCTGAGCTCAGAGGTAGCAGTGGAGAAAAGGATGGAGCGCTGGAAGGACGGAGAGAAGGTGGAAGAGGTGGAGAGAAAGGAGGGAACGGGTGGGGAGGTGATGAGAGGAAGACCTGCTCCGGAAGTCTGCATCACGCCGCTGCTCTGAGTGCGGCAGGAGAACTCGTAGACCGTCAGCTCCTCGTCAAAGCTGTCCCCGCTGCCGAAGCAGTTTGTGTAGGGCAACGTTGGGCAACCACAAGCATCCAGCGGCACTTGCAACCCTTCCACAACCGACTCACATACAGACTCTTGCAAAGAATTGCAGCCAAACTGAGACTTCAAGGCCTGTGAGGTCCCCACCTCGACTGGGTTCTTTGTCTGGGATGGATCCTCACAGATGGTAAAGACCTTGCAGACTGAAGAAAGTGTTTTTGGTGAGTCTGAAGTCTGCTCTGGAGCTCTACAAAGACCCATCAAAGGTCTGACGCCACTGCTCGGTCCTACTTTCTGTGACTGACTATGAAAAGGGAGACCTGGTCCGTTTAGATTCTGTGTGGTCACAACTATTGGAGAGGGTATAGAACACAACTGATCATTTATGTTCGTTTTATAACCGGGAATGTCCTCATCTGGACTTGTGACCTTTATCTTTGATTCTGGAGAATGTTTTATAGGGCCAGGAGTGTCCATCTTTAGGCCTGAAGTGTCTTTTTGGAGGCTGTTCAGTATGGAGACTGGAGGCTCCGTTATTGGTCCTGGTGTGTTCTTGTTAGGTTTCTGGTACAGCAACTGATTCTGGTGTCGGGGTTTTGGCTCAGTCTGAATAGGCAGCGGAGAGCTTACTTCTTTCACCTCTGACAGAAGAGACAAACTTTTTTCTGACTGTGTGTTGACAAAAGACTCCCCTTCCACATCGGATCCTGTAACCGTTGTATCTGAATCATCTGACTCAACGGATTCTGCAGTTCCCCTATCAAAGTCTATGGTTTGTGTGACGTCGTCAACGTCTGTAACTTTGATGGTTATCCCTTCGCTACTGTTATCCTTAACAGGACTCTGAGCTACATCCCCCAGCCCAACTTGGTGGAGGGATTCCTGGGAGCGTGATAGATAAAGGGGCAAATTCTGAATCTTCCCTCTTAGTGTGGAGGAAGATAAGCGACCCATGAAGCTTGGAGAACAGGTCTGGAAGAGGAAATGAGGGGGAGAAGGAGGCGCATTGGCGAGATTGTGGAATGTGTCAGCTTTTGCTAAGCTAGGACTAGCCAAACTATCTTTACTTTCAGGACTTGGAAAAGAGCAATCACTGGGTTTGTCTGCTATTTGATTCAAACATAAAACACTTTCATACAAAGCCTCGCTTTGCAACCGGGCACCTGCATTAAATGTAGGAGATGTGGCACTTGTTGCAGCTCCAAGCTTTGCAGTGATGGAGCTAATGGCTCGAGTATAATCAGAATTCCCAGATTTAATTCTTGAGTGAGCTTCAGTGTTGGTAGGAGACATGATAGCAATTTGAGACTCACCTTTACCAGCATTAACCGCATTTGCACGGATGCTATGCTTTGTAGCTATAGCCGAATCGTTGTTTTGACTTGAACCAGAAGTGAAGGAGTTACTCACCTCATCATCATCAAAAACACTGTCTGAATTGGTGCTGTCACTAGGAGTGCTAACACCGATGGTGTCCTCGTTAACACTGGTGGTGACGTCTAAATATAGTTGTGCTTTTTCATTGGGACCTTGTTTGCCAAGTGACATCTCAGGATTAGATAAAAACATTTGGGTTGAGGACCCCGTGTTTTTGATGCTGCCTTTTCCACTCACAAAGTAGTCACTTTGTGATTTGGGAAGAACTGGTACAGGGGATGTGGGAGGAGGGGCTGGGGGTGAGTTTGAATGAGGGTTTGACTTTTCAGACACACCATTAAGTATATGTTCCTCATATGAGTTTTGCTCTAGGGCAATCGCATGTGCTCCAAAAAGGCCATTACTACTCATTTTATTTACACCTTCCAAACAGGTAGGCAGCAGGTTGGCATCCGGTTGCTTCCGAGCTCCTATAAGTGGTCTATCTGAACTTGCTAAGTACCCTTTCACCCCCCCTGTCTTCTCTGCTTCCACCTTACCTTCCTCCTTAGTGTATTCTGGCAAAAACATATGATTAGTGAACGGCCCATTCCCTGACACCACTGATGTTTCCTCTCCCTCGTCTTTCCCCTTATCCATCTCCACCTTTTCTTTCCTTTCCCCTTTCCCGCCTGGATCCCCCCGGCAGCGGACAATGGTAATCGTAGGAGACACTGCCTTCACCAGATCTGTGACCGATTTCGATTCCATTGCATCGGGTTCCATCTCCATTTCCTGTTTCCTGCTTCTCGAGGGCTCTCTACTCTGCTCATGAGACCCCAGGCCAGCAGGAGAGCTACATCCATGCAAGCGGGGATTGGACCGGATTGGTTTTGACTCAAGCTGAGTGGGTTCCCCTTCGGAGTGATTCAAAGAGGAGACAGTAGGACAGGGGATCTGCGTTTGCTCTGAAGGTTCAGGATCTAAACTCAGCATCGGTGCGTCATTAGGATCTGCCAACATGGTGTTACGAAGCCTGTTAAAGACCGGGTCTGGCTTTTCTGGATCTGGCTCCGGAAATGACACCGTGGAGGTAAAATCAGTTTCCACAAAGGAACGTCGCTTCCTGGATCTTTTTCTGAGCTGGAACAATGTTTCTATGCCTCCTCCTTCCTCCTCTACGTCTTTTCTATCTTCTTCTGCTTCTCCTTCTTTGTCTGCCACTGAGACACTGATGTCACTCAGGCTGAGTGTGCTGTGGAAGTCCAGTTTCATCTCGGAGCAAACATCTGCAAGGGAGTAAAAATATGCTTTTTATGTTTTCAACTCAAACTAATTTTTCATCTGTTCTGTGTACGATACATAGAAGCAGGAAGAATACATACTATATTTTAATTCAAATGACCTTAACAACAACTATCAAATGTGTTTTGGGAAATAGGACTTTTTTATGTCATTATGTACAATCACTTAGCAGCTTCATTGTGAACACCAAATATGAGCAGGAGAACAAAGAAACGTTGGCTGCTATCAGCTGCTAGGGAGGTCCTGCTTGGCTCCATAAGGAAGCTAAGAGCTAAAGTTGCATTGAGTTACATTATGATGTGACTGTGAGATATTAAGTAAAAATGAGCAAAGGGGCACATGTAGATGTAGATGGTGTTTTCAAATGTAATCTGCTGACATATAGTTTTTGGTGGGGAATTGCCAGTAGTTTGAAGAAAATGTTTTCATGGGTTTAATGGGTATGAAATAAATATAATAACATAACAGTTAACATTAGCTGTAGGGGCTCATAAAACATAAATAAAATGCCAACATTTGTTATTATGAAAACAAGTATTGAAGCTAAACTTCAGTCATTTATTTCCTTGTGTGTTTAAACAAATATCCATTTTAGGTTATGATTAAGACATCCCCCCTACACACATTATTGGATTGTAATTAATTGGTCAACATAGACACATTTAAAAACATTTAAGAAGATATTGCAATATTAGCATTGCTAGTGTAATGGATTCTTGATAAGGATATCATTTCCACAAGGGATGGGAGAGGCAACTTTAAAAAAAATAATTGTCTCATTCACTTATACAGCTTCTGTTTCAAACTGCCAAGATCCAAAGAAAAAGAGGAGATTATTAAAAAAATCCTTGACTTATTATTACACTGAAGCTATTAAGCTTTAGAGGCTGCATGGACTGATTCGGAGGCTGCCTGGGTGTCACCAAGCAGGCCACATAAGCTGCCCTATGGTAATGTGGGGGTAGTTGAACAACTTTGTAATCCTTTTTGCACTTTGAAGTCTATTTTGTGAGAGAAATTGGATATTGCACCTCAGTGGGCCCTGAACTATTATTGTAATAAAACATCTGAAATGTCGAGAGGTGTATCTCTCCTTGAAGAAACAGCAAAGAATTCAGAGGTACGTTTTATCATGACACGGCTTCTTTTTTTAAAATCAAGGGTCACATGTGGGAGAAACATCTTCAGATTCATCACTAACTTGCATTGTCACTCATCTGAAGAGTAACCGGTGACTCTACAGTCCCATTTGTATAACAATCCCAGATTCCGACTTTATGACCGAAGCGACATTCAAAGTAGTTTTTAGTAAAATTTAGGGGAATTTTAGATTATTATTAATATATTATTCTGAAGTTTCTAAGCTGCTTATCGGCCAATTGCACAATTTTAAGTATTTATTAGAGTGGTACAAAAAACAATTTTCTGGAGTAGAATTATAACGAAGCACACATTGGGAATACTCAAGTCTATTACGAGTACGGTACATCAAAGTGTGCTTGAGCAAAGTAGTTAAACTAGGATATTTAATTACTCTCTTCCACTGGACCAAAACATATCTTTGGGCAGTTTGATGGATTCTGGCAGGAGAGCATGATTGCACTGAGCTCTGTAATCTGAGCACTCAGTGTACACAGCCACACACACACACACACACACACACACACACACACACACACACACACACACACACACACACACACACACACACACACACACACACACACACACACACATCTTTATTTAATAAAATAACTAATACCAAAGGGGAAAAATACTGATTCTAATAATAGGCAAGCACTCAAAAAGGTATTGTCATTATCATGTGTTTAAAGTATAGAGAAGTGTTTATATAAATATATGATATTATTAAAATACAATTGATGAAGCTTTATCCAATAGGCAGCATTTAAATGTGAGGTGTAGCCTATTTGAAGGACTTTTTGTACAGATAAATCTAAATTAAATAAATAGATACAATCTTTTGTATATATTGTTTGTGAAATCATAACCTGTAAAGTAACTAGAACGATGTGTAAGTTGAGTAATAAGTGTTTGTCTCTAAAATGTAATGGAGTAAAAGTAGAAAGTAGCAGAAAATGTAAATAATCAAGTTAAAGTATCAAACAATCTAGTTTAAGTACAGTGCTTGAGTAAATGTCACTTCCAACCACTGTCTTTGTATATAGTCAGCATACCATTTCCAGGTCCCTGGTGGAGTAGGTGTGCAGTATTACTAGTGTGTGCTTTTCAGGGACTTAATTGACTTTACTGTATGATAGTCACTATAGTGTAGTAAAACGTCAACCACCAGGTGGCGGTATAGGCAGCCTGTGTTTCCTGCACTCTACAGAGCTTTAAAAGCCTCATAATAAAAAGTAAATCACCTCTTGGCATGGCGTCTAAGGTTGGGTCTACAGGTGAGGTAAAGCCATCTCTGGCGTCGAAGAACTCCTCCTCAGAGCTGCTGTCTCCAAACCCCGGGGGGGGCTGAAGAATGGGGATGGGCTCAAGGTAAACCGCCTCGGCCGGATCTTCCTCCACCTTCACCCAATCTCCTCCCTCATTATTATCCGGGGGGCAGGGAAGGCTGCGGGCGCTGTCGGGGGTGATGTTGGAGCAGAGTTTGTAGTAGCAGCGAGCGTCACTTTGGTCGAAGTTGAAGACAAACTCCAGGTTGGAGGAGGACGGGGAGGGGGATGGTGAGTGTTCTCTGAAACTGCCCTCTGCGTTAACGCTTCCTCTTTCACCTCTCACACACTCCCCCGTTTCTTTTAACATCTTAATCTTTCTCCTCTTCCTCCTCCTCAACTCTTCTTCCTCTTCTTCATCGTCGTCGCTGGCCTCCGGAGGGCTCGGCAGGAAGTCCACCAGGCGGGAGAGCTCCGCAAAACACAGGGAGCTGTCGTCGGAGCAGGGGTTGCTCGGACATTTTTGGATGCGGTGAAGGCTCTGAGAGGGGGGGGACGGGGGAGAGGAGTTGGGAATCGGCGCCATTGCCGGACCTCCTGCACCCTCCCCCTCCCTGTCTGTCATTAGCCGTGAGGAGGATGAGGGGATGGGCGTGGGCCGGTGGAGGGGCGAGGAGATGAGGATGAACCTGCTTGTGGGAGTAGTGGTGGAGCTGAAGGGAAGGGTGGCTGTTGCGTGTTTGTGAGGGAGCGTTGGGGAGAACGGTGGACGAGGAAGAACATGAAACTAGGTCGTCTTCCTCCAGAGCGTCGAGGGAGTCACTGGAGGGGCTGGTGATGACACGAGAGTCTGTGTTTAGAGAATCAGATGCTTCTGATACAGATTGAGGCTCCTCTGCTGCACGAGCGTCTTCCTCACATCGGCTTTTTTGTCCCACGTGTTCCCGTAGTTCTCCAGAATCATTCTCTCTTATCTTGGTCTGTGTTTGCGGACCCTCCTGCCTCTTCTCTGTCTCCTCTTTGTGCTCTGTCTCTTCATTCTTACTCTCTCTGTTTTTACTCAAGGGAGACTTCTCCTTTTCCGTGTCAGCATCCTTTTCTTCCTTTTGCTTTTTATTTTCCTCCCATGCTTTGTCCCCTTTCTCTTTGCTGTCTTTGTTTCTCCTTCTGTTTCTGTCTTTTCTTTTTCTCCCATCTGGGTCTGATGAGGATCTGATGCGATGGCGCGGCCTGTCGTCATGTGATGCCTTGGTGATCAGCGCATCCATGCCCAGGTCTGAAGAGGAGTCCGAGTCGCTGCCACACCGTGACACGTAACCTGTCATACACCCACATGAAAACATGCAACGGTTATTATCATATGCTGGTTTGGTTTGTCTGTTGGAGAGCAGGATCACAGCAAAAATAAATGACTATATTTTATGAAACTTGGTGGAAGGGTAAAGCATGTGCCAACAAAGAGCTCATTGAAATTTGGAACGAATCCGAATCAATGGGCAGATACGCACATTATTGTGCACTTATAGAAACGGCCTTGGCAGAGATGTTCGAGTGCTCTGCTATTTCTTTTTTTTAAATCATACTGATGCATTCATTTTATGGCTGTGCTTTAATGTAAATGTGTACCTTCCTCAGCAGACACTCGGTGCTTCTTGGACACATGTATCCAGGGGAAGATGTTCAGATTGGGGTCAACAAACACTCGACAGTACCCTGCTATGAGGCAGGACATATCTTTGGCGGCCGCTGACTCCAATAGTAACGTGATGGGCTTTGAATGAGGAAGCAGAAGAGACGATATGAGAGGGGACGAGGGAAGAGGGGGAATGGAAAGACAACTTCAGCAGTGGAAAAACACTTAGCGTACAGTAGTCTCCAAAAGGGTAAAAATATTGATGAAAAGGCACTTCTCTGCAAATCATTCCCATGAGGTAGTATGGAGAACAATATCAACAGATTTGTAAGTAGGAAATCACAGTGATAAACAGAAGAACAGCTGAAAGCTAATTCACAGTTTTTAGAAGCCATTAAAGAGGTAGTTTAATTCATGAGAGTAAACTTCACCAACATAGGCTGAACAAGTAATGCTAATTGCTATGCAACCTAACATAACACACCTTTGCTGCAGTGCTTGTTAAACTGATTCAGATCATTTAAAGCCAAAGTGCTTTTTGACAATGTTTACAGTCATTCATATGGAAACCCCAATATGCAAGTGAGAATAAAAACATCTGCTGATCTAAGTCTGATATATTTACGACTAAGGAACCTGTGAAAAAATGATTTTACTAGTATATTAAAGCGCATGGAGGTGTTTGAACACACCTGGAAGAAAGTATGAATGCTTTTAATCCTATTTACAACATGTCGAAGATGGGCACTTCAGCCCCTTGTCTCCAAAACGGGTATTACAACATAAAATGATCCGGACAAAACACACACAAAAAAGTAATGAGATGTATTCACACAAGTATCATGATTTTGAATCACCAACACAATACAGGGAAATGTAATCTGAAATATAATGACTCTCACCTTGATGTCCTGCAGGTATATTTTGACCAGGCTGACCTTGTCGGACTCAGGCAGCAGCTCGATGCGTGTGATGCAGGTGAACTCTGTGAGGGTGGACAGAATGCTCAGTTTGTGGTTGACCACCTGACTCACGCCGTAGCGGGCCCCCACCAACAAGGTCACCATGGACTCCCTGTCCTGAAGCTGTGAGTGTTGGGGGGAAGCAGGGGAAGGGTGGTCGAACAGAAAGAAGGAAAATTGTAAATGAAAAAACACATTTCAACCAAAAAATAAATAAAAAGTGCTGTTGATGTTAGGACGTTAACAGTTGCGATTCACTTGGAAACCATAACGCATAGGAAAAATAATGAGACAAACGAATCACATTACTACGTTTGACCCGATGCCCTCGTGTAATTCCAGGGCAGATGTTTACCAAGACGCGAAAAGACCAAGTCAGCGGAGGAATTACAAACTTTATGTATTGTGCTGACTGGAGACCACTGGACATCAGTAAGTAACGGCACATCTAATAAACGAGAGATAGTGCTCGCAGTATGATAGCAGCGGAGATAATATACCCTGTGTAGTTCACATTATACACAACGCAAACACAGCGGCGCTCTGAGTCAGCTGCTTTGTCCACCCTTTAGCTAACAGTCGGGAAATGTTCAGACTTCATGTCAATAATTCAGAAATCATGTTATAATAAAGTATAAAACCCACTGATTTCCCTTTCCTGTTTCTCTGTTTCTTTATTCCAACAGCACATAGTAAACCCTACCATCATGGTGGCACTGAAGGATTTCCCTCCGAATGACTTGAGCTCACACAGCTCCTCCAGGTAGTTGATGCGAGTCTGATCCACTGATAGGCCCTTCTGCTTGGGGTCGTTCTGTGATTGGCTCTTCTTCATATGGTACATGATGGCTTTCCTCAGGTCCTTCTCTCGCATGTTTCTCAACAGGGTGGATGACACAAAGTTCTCTATGCCCCACGTCTTCCTAGAGCAAACACAGACACACACAATGAGAGGGTCTGATGTGTGAGAGAGCTGGGAAGTGGGAATGGAAACCAGTGGAGAGCATACATTTGAAAACTTCAAGTGAATTTCTGAAGCCACAAAAAGCAGTTGTACTATACAATGTGTGTTACTGTTTGACTGTTCAATAAAACGTCTTTAATAAATATTTATTATTGTCCCTCTAAAAGGCATGGAACAACACTTTGCTCTGCAGTCCCTACAAGCGGTGTACAATCCTGTTTTATTATACTTTTATTTAGTCGACATAGTGAAAGTGTGTGTTTGTCTCACGTGATCATCTTCAAGTTGGTCTTCTGCGAGTGTCCACAGCTCGCCAGCCTCTCCTGGATGTGCAGCGCGGCGAGTCGCAGGGCCGTGTTACACCGCATCTCTATTGCAAAGCGCTCCTGCAGCACATCGTTCACACCCTGACACACAACACCGGTCACAACAGAACAAAAGATGAGAACAACAAACATCCTATTTAGGAACAGATCTCACTGGTTTGTGTTATTGGCAGCAATTGCTTTTTTGCTCATGATGTGAGCTGAAATATCGGGGAGTAACTCAGTATAAAAAGTCCTTACTGTGGGAACACAGCAGGAATAAAGGTAGAGAGCCTCGATAAAAAAACTGCACATTTCAAATATGACCTTTCAGTCTGCTGATTTACATCACGGGGGAATGTTTCGGCTGCAACCAGACTGTACGGAGGCAGATCTACCTGCAGGTAGAGGTACTCAAAGGCAGCGGGATCCTCCTGCAGCAGCGCGTGGAGGCTTTTCGGCAAGAAACAAACACGGAACAGACATCTGTAGTCATGGGCCTCTTTCTTCTGGACGACCTGAACATGAACACACACACACACACACACACACACACACACACACACACACACACACAGGTCTCTTTGTGCTCTTTATGTCTTAAAACTGTTTTGATCTTTTGTAGGTTTTTTTGTCCCTTTGTATATTGTTTGTATTTTTGGTATTATTGCACATTTCCACAGTGGGTGAGTATCTTTGTATCTTTTTGTTGTGGTTTGTAGACTTAAAGTGTGATTCTGTTGTCAATTTGAGAAGCGTCTTGGCTGTTATGTGTCTCTGAGTGAATTTTTGTAGATGAAGGCGAGAGGATCCCCTGTCACTTCGAATCCAGAGACTTTCTTTGGTTGATGCTGTGGGGGTTATTCAACTTTTCAGTGCTCTAAAATGTAGGTATTCCTATTAATGTGCCTGTCGCCTCAATTTTATTATTTACAGCAACACACCCTGACACACATGCTCACACATGCAGCAGCCACAGATTCTGAGATCACAAACCTGTGCTGCCACATGCTACAGCAGACTATGAGTCAGCAGTATTATGTATTCTGCCCAACATATAAGAAATCCTTTATGTTTCCCACCGCAGGGAGGTTTAGTAATCACAGCAAAGAGGGCAGTCTAGATGAAAGGCAAATAAAATAAGTAG
Source organism: Eleginops maclovinus (assembly GCF_036324505.1). Taxonomy (NCBI): domain Eukaryota; kingdom Metazoa; phylum Chordata; class Actinopteri; order Perciformes; family Eleginopidae; genus Eleginops; species Eleginops maclovinus. The sequence continues at coordinate 24,236,019 of NC_086353.1, read as the reverse complement.
GCTAACAGGCATATATACACACATCCGAGGTCTAAATATAAGTAACAGCATTATATATAAAGTGGAGAACTAGCAGCCAGTATATAACATTAAAAGTATATATTGTACAGTGTTATTCACAACAGTGTTTAAAGTCTTGGGTAGGAGAGAAGCAGCCAGTAAATACAACATTAATCTGTAAAGAACAATTTTTATATTGTTAAATGCTCTGTATGCTCTCCAGTGGTTTAATAAGTCTGAATATTTAAGCATATGGTTATTGTAAGCCCAAAAGCTTAACAAGAGAGTATTTGTGCTGTGAAAATGATGTCTATAGCAAAATATGGGATACAAACCGGTGTAAATACATGTACAGAGAGACAGAGATATCTTTGGAATTATATACAGCTCTGGAAAAATTAAGAGACCACTACAGCATTATCATTTTCTCTGGATTTACTATTTATAGATATTTCTTTGAGAAATGTGAAATTATTTAAATGTTTTTATTGTACACTGGAATGGCTGCAAAACATGTAGAGATAAAGATTAAATATGTTTTGGAGTGGTCTCTGTAGCTGTAGCTATCATATGGGTAGCCACAACACATTCCCTAGGGCCGACCATGTTTGGGCCTCTGCACTTCCTCAGTAGACCCAACAGCTGATTAAATTTAGATTTACATATAAGGAGACTTGTAACACACTGGTTATTGGTGTGTGTGTGTGTGTGTGTGTGTGTGTGTGTGTGTGTGTGTGTGTGTGTGTGTGTACCTGCTGTATCCTCTCCTCATCGTGCAGCAGCAGTAGTTTGGTGATGCTGTGCTGCTGCTCCAGCACCAGGGAGAAGTGTTCTATGCGGCTCAAAGAAAGCTTTTCCTTCAGTGTCATCACAATGTCCTGCCGCACAGAGAACATTGAGACTTGAGAGACAATACTTTAAGACTTCAGGAAACATAATTGCTTAGCTGAGCGGATGTTTGCATTCTCAATGAAGCGAATGGAAATCAAAGTAGTCGGCGAATCAAAGGAAATACATTATATCGAATGCAGATGAAAATCTGACGGTGAATAATTTAATTCCTTTGAGCTTTTGGATCCAATACCTATACAGTTATCTATTTATAATTAAAATAAAAACATTAATTATTTCTATAGCATCTTTCATTCAGGTTAGTTCAGTTTAAAGTGCTTTACAGATGACAAATACAGTCAGAACACTAGAACTTTGAAAACAACAATTTAATAACTAACAAATCAAAGCACAGCAGACAATAAAAATGATGATAACATTTATATAAAAGGTACAATAACATTTGCAGTTTTAAAACAGCACACAATACAAACTACATTACATTAATAAAGTAACTATTTATTTTTTACATTTTTAAATACTTCAATATTCTGAAGTCAATCAAAGGCCGGGCTGAATCTGTAATAAGGCTGAACAAGCAATCACAATCTAATCAAAATTGCAATATTCAACCCAGGAGGCACAATATTTGTAATAAAATATGTGTAAATATTTTAATAAATTAAGGATTGTGCAGCTGCCTGGATGTTCAGACGCATACTATATTACTGATTTAATAAAACATCTTTATTCAATACAGAAAACATCACGATCATTTTAAATATACGTTTTAATGATAATTAGAAAACTTTTGCAAATGCAATATCAGTCACAATATTTGGACTTATTATTTTCAATTTTTTTTTTCAATAGAGCAGCCCTAATAGGCAGAGAAGGAATTCTCTCAAGTACTTGGATATTCACTTCACGTCATGTAGCAATACTATAGTGTGAAATACTCTCTAGTCCTGCCTTCAAAACTCAAGTATCAAAGTATTAGCATCAAAGTACCAACATTAAAAGAACTCATTATGCAATAGGGCCCATTTCAGTGGTCCCTATTGCCTCAACTTGTATATGTTTAATAATTCAACACAATTTATTAGTTGATTTATATTTAGTATTAAGAATCTACATGTGTAAGTAAAGCTGTACACAAATTAGTAAAACGTCCAACCTTTTTCTACAAAATGTGGCAAGTCAAGTAGAAGTACATCCAATGTTTCCTTAAATACAGTATTAAAGTTAATGTACTTAGTTACATTCCACAACCCCTTTAGGTAAGTATTATGTTTACATTCAACACTTCCTGTAGCTCTCAGATCCTCAGGAAGCTAGTTGCAGCATTAGAGCTGAACGCTGACTCACCAAAGGGTTTAGTCCTGCACTTTGGAACAACTAGCAGCCTCCTGCCAGAAGGAGAGTATAAATCTAAATGCAGCCCTGACACTACATCACATCAAGAGAACTGGCTTCAGTTTCTGACCTGAGAATATTATTCCATTCCATAAGCACATTGTGAACCTCGGCTTCATCGCTGAACCCTACAGCTGTCAGGTGTCCATGGTGAATAATAAATCACATGGTGGGCTGTATCATGGGGAAGTACCTTGACTGTGGTGCTGGGGTCGAATTTAAAGGCCTTGGTCTGCCCGTTCTCCAGATACACCTTCAGAACATTGGGCAGGAAGAGCAGCGAGTTGCCCTGTGAAGAGGACAGGGGTCAGGGTGGAGTCAGGGGCAGGGCAGATGAAAATATGAGCATTGTAAAACTTCCTGATTCAAGAGGATTAAAAGAGTTATGAGATAGAGTCTCTGTTTGAGACGTAGATATATAGGGTGGCTTTTCTAACCCCGCTGTCTTTGTATATAATATTTTGGAATTATGAATGTAGCACCTATAAAGACCACAGATTACACGGAAAAAAGAGAGGAGGTGAAATATAAACATACATGGAAAAACCTGCATTCAAACCAGACAAATGTCTTTAAACTGAATAAGGTTACAAAGGCCTGCATACATGTTCAGCCATTTGAAATAAAATACTGATCCTGCAGGTCAAACAGACAACAGCTTCCAGAGATACAGCCTGAATTACAGGCCAGGAAGTGCTTGGAAAAACAATAATGAGTACAAACTTGAATTTTATTCTCTATTAAACAATTCAAATACGTCATCAACATTATGGTTGGACTAAAATATTACACCTATACACAACTCAACCCGAGGCCGTTTGCTGGATGTCTACCCCCCCCCCCCACCAATCTGTATCAGAATCAATCAGGATATTGGGTTTTGTGACAGCTGCTCCATTTGGTCAATCAAATAAAAACTAAAAGAAAGAAAGCAAGAAAATATAAGAGTGTGCAATAGAAAAATAAAACATAACATAATAATTATCATATTTATATATAAGAAAAATGTCATATTTAAGATATTCATATAGAAATAAAAATGTAAAGTTAAGATGTGCACACTGTACTACAATATTTCAAATGTTTAATACAGTTTAAAAGCTGTGTATTATTATTAATAACATATTAATGCTGAATATCACAGTTTAAAAGCGTTTGGCTTCTTTTAAACGTCTAATATTGCCTATAAGTCCTATTTATTGTACCATCAAAAAGGCAAAATATGTAACGTTGTATTATCAGTAAAGGCATCAATAAAATACAACTTGCCTACAGTATGTGCTCAACAGAAGGCTCAGAGCAGGCGGAACAGAGATCTTGTGAGGACTGCATCTGTGTATGCAGATTTTTTGGGGCACTATTTTTAGTTACTTCAGTGAAGATTCAGTGGGTGTTTGAGTCACATGCTGTCTGTACGTCATGGTTTATTTGCTTAGCCTAGTTCCATTGCACATTGTCATATTTTTGCTTTAATTCATACACCCACCTTCAGCCTGCTCAGCCAAGCATTAAAACATGTCAATCTAAAATGCAGATGAAGACAGTTGGATGGAATTGCACCCAATGCTGTGTTTCCTGTTTATTAGAATGTAATTGAAGACATTTGAAACAGCACTTTTGCTTTAAAGACTCAAATGTTTTGTTATTTCAAATGATACAAATGAAACAGCTCAAGGAGAGGGATTAGTCAGGTCTCCTCTCACAGAGCGCTTCCTCTCATCAGCTGGCCTGCTTCTGTCTGCCCGACTCGTTCACTGTGGTGAGTCATCATCCCTGTGTCCTATCATTTTAGAAAGTGTTTCTGCACAGACGCTGTGATGTAATGCAACATTAATGTCTGTATGTTTTGAAGTTCAAATGGAGAGCTTTTCAAATTTGACAGCTCCTCCCATCTTCCATTTCTGCAGTTTCCTCTGTTAATGATCTTCTCTGTCGTGCTCTTTCCTTAATCTGGCCCTTATAGTCGTGTAATCACAGACATTAGGAGGATGAGGGAGATATCGATCCGTGTTTTCTCTGTCATTAGTAATGGGCACTCCAGCCTCTGTGGTCTTCCTCATGCAGCTAATTTCACATCCGCTGGCAGGACGGGAACTCTCAGCCACTAGAGACCGATACAAAAGCTGCATACTGTGAAATATGGGATACTAATGATCTACTTTTGATAATCACTCCTTTTGAATCAAAAATGTTTTCTTTTAGACAAATAGATGTTATGTTTGTTTTGTTTGGTAAGGTCTAACAAATATGTAGAGAGTATTTTCTTCTTTCTAAATCCATGATTACAAAAAACTTGCATTACAGCTCAAAAGTGATTCTAGAGGTTTAAGACTCAACAGAGAAACTCGATTTTCCCAACCTTAGGGCTTCCCTGGGGGTCCCGGGATATATCACAAGATAAGATGGAATAACAGGGAAGAAAACGTGTGAAATTTAAGAGAAATATTTAATCTCATAAAGTGTCTGAAGACTCAATTAGAACATTTTAAATTACTTTCGATGAACATATATAAATCCCATCAATACAACCCTCTTCTAGTGCCTATTCAGCCCCTCTGTCTCCTCCCAGCTGAATGTGCCTGGCACACCTCCCGAAGGAAGCGGCCAAGTGGAATCCTGAAACTCCTCAAATGGCTCCTTTCTACGCGATGGAAAAGCGGTTCGACTCCGAGTCCCTCCCGGATGACTCCATTTCTCACCTTATCCCTAACCTTTTGCTTATGACCATCACTTTATGACCAGGTGAAAGTAGGAATGGAAATGGACCGGTAGATTGAGAGCTTAACCTTCTGGCTCAGCTCTCTCTTTTTCACAACAGTGCAGAAAAGCGACTGCAGTCCCGCTGCTCCGATTCTCCAGCCCATCTCAAGCTCCATTGTCCCGACTCGAGAACATGACCCCGAGACACTTGAACTCGTTCACTTACTTTACTTATACTTATATGTATATATATATATATATATATATATATATATATACATATAAGTATATATATAAATATATATATATATACATATAAGTATATATATATATACAGTGGGGCAAAAAAGTATTTAGTCAGCCACCAATTGTGCAAGTTCTCCCATTTAAAAAGATGAGAGAGGCCTGTAATTTTTATCATAGGTACACTTCAACTATGAGAGACAGAATGAGAAAAAAAAATCCAGGAAATCACATTGTCTGATTTTTAATGAATTAATTGGTAAATTCCTTGGTAAAATAAGTATTTGGTCACCTACAAACAAGCAAGATTTCTGGCTCTCACGGACCTGTAACTTCTTCTTTAAGAGGCTCCTCTGTCCTCCACTCGTTACCTGTATTAATGGCACCTTTTTGAACTCGTTATCAGTATAAAAGACACCTGTCCACAACCTCAAACAGTCATACTCCAAACTCCACTATGGCCAAGACCAAAGAGCTGTCAAAGGAGACCAGAGACAAAATTGTAGACCTGCACCAGGCTGGGAAAACTGAATCTGCAATAGGTAAGCAGTTTGGTGTGAAGAAATCAACTGTGGGAGCAATTATTAGAAAATGGAAGACATACAAGACCACTGCTAATCTCCCTCGATCTGGGGCTCCACGCAAGATCTCACCCCGTGGGGTCAAAATGATCACCAGAACGGTGAGCAAAAATCCCAGAACCACACGGGGGGACCTAGTGAATGACCTGCAAAGAGCTGGGACCAAAGTAACAGAGGCTACCATCAGTAACACACTACGCCGCCAGGGACTTAAATCCTGCAGTTCCAGACGTGTCCCCCTGCTTAAGCCAGTACATGTCCAGGCCCGTCTGAAGTTTGCTAGAGGGCATTTGGATGATCCAGAAGAGGATTGGGAGAATGTCATATGGTCAGATGAAACCAAAATAGAACTTTTTGGTAAAAACTCAACTCGTCGTGTTTGGAGGAGAAAGAATGCAGAGTTGCATCCAAAGAACACCATACCTACTGTGAAGCATGGGGGTGGAAACATCATGCTTTGGGGCTGTTTTTCTGCAAAGGGACCAGGACGACTGACCCGTGTAAAGGAAAGAATGAATGGGGCCATGTATCGTGAGATTTTGAGTGAAAACCTCCTTCCATCAGCAAGGGCACTGAAGATGAAGCGTGGCTGGGTCTTTCAGCATGACAATGATCCCAAACACACCGCCAGGGCAACGAAGGAGTGGCTTCGTAAGAAGCATTTCAAGGTCCTGGAGTGGCCTAGCCAGTCTCCAGATCTCAACCCCATAGAAAATCTTTGGAGGGAGTTGAAAGTCTGTGTTGCCCAGCGACAGCCCCAAAACATCACTGCTTTAGAGGAGATCTGCATGGAGGAATGGGCCAAAATACCAGCAACAGTGTGTGAAAACCTTGTGAAGACTTACAGAAAACGTTTGACCTCTGTCATTGCCAACAAAGGGTATATAACAAAGTATTGAGATGAACTTTTGTTATTGACCAAATACTTATTTTCCACAATCATTTGAAAATTAATTCTTTAAAAATCCTACAATGTGATTTCCTGGATTTTTTTTCTCATTCTGTCTCTCATAGTTGAGGTATACCTATGATAAAAATTTCAGGCCTCTCTCATCTTTTTAAATGGGAGAACTTGCACAATTGGTGGCTGACTAAATACTTTTTTGCCCCACTGTATATATATACACACTGATCAGCCACAACATTATGACCACCTACCTAATATTGGGTAGGTCCCCCCATTTGCAGACCTAATTGAGATCTGGGAAATTTGGAGGCCAGGTCAACACCTTGAACTCATTGTTGTGTTCCTCAAACTATTCCTGTACCATTTCTGCGTGTGGAAGGACACATTATCCTGCTCAGAGAGGCCACTGCCATTAGGGAATTACCGTCCCCATGAAGGGCTGTACTTGGTCTGCAACAATTTTAAGTAGTTGGTCATGTCAAAGTAACATCCACATGAATGGCAAGACCCAAGGTATCCCAGCAGAATCTATTTATGTAAACATGTGCAACATTTCTAACTTTTCTAGCATTTCCAACTCCTAGAAACCTGGTTTAACCATTTGATCTGTATCTGAATATCTAATAAAGATAAGGGAAATTGAATGAGTGGCTGCATCATAAGGCATGCAAAACCTGCAAAAAGTTACAAGCGACCATTTTCAAAGGTT